>NC_037330.1:21285195-21588225 GCF_002263795.3 Bos taurus
GGACTGATCTTCTTTAGGATCTTCAGGATGGAGTGGTAGGATCTCCTTGCAGTCCAAGGGACTCGCCTGAGTCTTTTCCAACACCACAGTTCAAAAGCATCAAATCTTCGGCGCTCAGCTTTCTTCACAGTCCAACCCTCACACCCATACATGACCACTGGAAAAACCATAGCCTTGACTGTCAGACGGACCTTTGTTGGCAAAGTAACGTGTCTGCTTTTGAATACGCTATCTAGGTTGGTCATAACTTTCCTAAAGGAGTAAGCGTCTTTTAATTTCATGGCTGCAATCACCATCTGCAGTGATTTTGGAGCCCCCCAAAATAAAGTCTGACATTGTTTCCACTGTTTCCCCACCTATTTCCCATGAAGTGATGGGACCAGATGCCCATGGTCTTCGTTTTCTGAATGTTGAGCTTCAAGCCAACTTGTTCACTCTGCTCTTTCACTTTCATCAAGAGGCTCCGTAGTCTTCACTTTCTGCCATAAGGGTGGTGTCATCGGCATATCGGAGGTTATTGATATTTCTCCCGGCAATCTTGATTCCAGCTTGTGCTCCTTGCCTTAAACAACCATAAAAATGGGCAAAATGTGTGAAGCACCTGGTTATACACACTGGACAGAGACAGTGCAAGACTGTGAGTGCCTGAGAGAGAGTTGTGGGAATGACCTGATGGTGGTACAGCAAGCAGAGCATGGTGCTCACACAAAGCTAAGGCAGAGATCAGAGGGCAACTGAAACAACTAGAATCTGTAGAGAAGGAGAGAGGAGAGAACAGTTTACAGGCTAGTTTTCAAAAGTCTACATTGGGTCTCCTGCCAGTCATTTGCTGAGTGCTAGGCTGGCTGCTCATGGGTGGAGTGCTTATGCAAGGCTTATGGGACAACAGGTGCTATTGGGATGAAAACCAGAACAGAGATTTTAGAAGTCTCTGCTGGCAACACTGGAATTCAGGCCCTGTTAACTCTGTATCACCCTGAGCATTCAGTTGATACTCCAGAAAGACTGTTTTAGGAAGAAAGACCATACCCTAGTGTAAGGCCTACTCTTGATCCTCCCTCCAAAAGTGTAAAACTAAGACCTGACAAGGTTAGCAGGGTTTGGAGGTTGAGCCACACCAAGGAGGGCTTGGGACGTTCCACAGATCTACCAACACAATCCGTAAATCCAGCCCTACACAAGTTCAAAGTGGTTGGCCAGTAATCAAATTGCTTAGTAGAACAAAAGTTGATACATTTTGGAGAAGATACCAGAATCCAGAATGTCTATAATGTATCATTCAAAGAGTCCTGTGAACAAAAGTGAAACATGCCAAGAAACAGAAAAATGCTACTTATTCAACACATAGTTTTAAAAAGAAAAAAAAAAAAAAAAAGACAACCCCAAGATGTCTCAGATGTTGGATTTAGCAGACTTTAAAGCAGAGTTGTAGATACTAGCTGAGATTTGGAAAGGAGAAATAGAAGTGGTTGTCATATTCGTTTGGACCCTGGGAAGAGCTCCGGAGGTCACCAGCACTGTTACCCCTCACAAAGGTACTTTATCTGCTGATACAAACAGACTCGCAGCAATGTATACTTCCTATCAGATGTCCTCTTACTGTTTCACAGCTCTTGGGCCAGGTAACTGTTTTGTTCTTTGACAAATAGCTATAGAAGGACACTTCTATTTTTAGGGTTGGGAGTTTAAAAGCAACAAGAGACTGAGGCAGTTTCTATCTAGCTCTTTTTTGTGGGCTTCAGTTCTCCATTAGGACCTCGCAAGCGTGGGCTCAGGTACCCAGCAAAAACTGTTGAATCTAATCTATTCCAAGTCTCTGTTATTAAGAATATACCAGGGTGCCTCTAGGATACACGTTTTAAAAACTCAAACTGTGTAAACTCTAAGGTGACACGGAAAGTGCAGTCAAAATGCAAGCAAGAATGGTGCTAAAGTTCAGAGGATGTGTATGAAGAAGTACTTATCTCCTGGCAATAACGTAGAGTCGGGAATGACTTAGCGACTAAACCACAGCAACATCATATTACCAAGTGAGTACGTGCGCAAAGTCGCTCGCAGCCTTAGGCACGACAATCATCAGTAACACCCGTAGCCAAAAAAAAAAAAGAAACTGCACTAAAAAAAAAAAAAAAAAAAAATCACCACTGTCCCGATTACAAGAGATCAAACCAATCAATCCTAAAGGAAATCAGTCCTGAACATTTGTTGCAAGAACTGATGCTGAAGCTTCAATAGTTTGGCCACCTGATGCGTAGAACTGGTTTATTGGGGGAAAAACCCTAATGCTCAGCTCAGTTCAGTCGCTCAGTCGTGTCCGACTCTTTGCGACCCCATGAATCGCAGCACGCCAGGCCTCCCTGTCCATCACCAACTCCCGGAGTTCACTCAAACTCATGTCCATCGAGTCGGTGATGCCATCCAGCCATCTCATCCTCTGTCGTCCCCTTCTCCTCCTGCCCCCAATCCCTCCCAGCATCAGGGTCTTTTCCAATGAGTCGACTCTTCGCATGAGGTGGCCAAAGTATTGGAGTTTCAGCTTTAGCATCAGTCCTTCCAATGAACACCCAGGACCGATCTCCTTTAGGATGGAGTGGTAGGATCTCCTTGCAGTCCAAGGGACTCGCCAGAGTCTTCTCCAACATCACAGTTCAAAAGCATCCATTCTTCGGCGCTCAGCTTTCTTCACAGTCCAACCCTCACACCCATACATGACCACTGGAAAAACCATAGCCTTGACTGTCAGACGGACCTTTGTTGGCAAAGTAATGTGTCTGCTTTTGAATATGCTATCTAGGTTGGTCATAACTTTCCTAAAAGGAGTAAGCGTCTTTTAATTTCATGGCTGCAATCACCATCTGCAGTGATTTTGGAGCCCCCCAAAATAAAGTCTGACATTGTTTCCACTGTTTCCCCACCTATTTCCCATGAAGTGATGGGACCAGTTGCCCATGGTCTTCGTTTTTTGAATGTTGAGCGTTAAACCAACTTGTTCACTCTGCTCTTTCACTTTCATCAAGAGGCTCTTTAGTTCCTCCTCACTTTCTGCCACAAGGGTGGTGTCATCGGCATATCGGAGGTTATTGATATTTCTCCCGGCAATCTTGATTCCAGCTTGTGCTTCTTCCAGCCCAGCGTTTCCCATGATGTATTCTGCGTATAAGTTAAATAAGCAGGGTGACATTTGAAAGCATAAGAAAATGTGAGAACAGGAAATTATACAGTTTCATATACCATCACCGATTCAAAGCCGTGAATTTCAGTAACGTTAGGGTGACGGAGGACTACTTAGAACCTAGCGTCCTTCCAGTTCCAATCTGGGGGAGATCAGACAACTCCGTAAGATTTAATCTATAGTCCGGCGAGATAGAGCTGCGGTTTTTCAGGAATCCTGAAGGAATTACGTGAAAAACGAAGCTGAATGTCGAAGGGGCCAGGTCATTGCAGTGGGGCACTTCAGAGGACTGTCCGATAGCCCACAACGGAAAAAAAAAAAAACCACTCTAACCAACTAGCCCTGCAAAAAAAAAACAGTCCTTTGGAACACTCACCGAAAAAGAATAACATATGAACCCTACTTAACCTCATAAACGTAAATAACAGCTAAGTCACACCAATGGGGTTATTAGCGTACAGCACCATAAGAAGGGCTAAAGATCACTTATTAACACTTAAAAAGCCATAGTCTGACTTTCAACAACCAACGAGCACAGGGGAAAGCGCGAACGCAGTCCCCCACTACCACAAATTATGCAGTCGAGTTTCCCACATTTGGGGAAATCGCAGGGGTCAGCACATCCGGAGTGCAATGGATAAGCCTCGCCCTGGGAAAACCACCTTCGTGATCATGGTATCTCCCCTGCCAGGTAAGTATGAGTTGCCCGCCTGCCGCCCCACCGCAACCTCAGACGCCCTGCACTGTACACACACGCTCACTTTCCTCCCCGCATCCCCGACCCTTCTTGGACCTTCCACACAGCGCACCCACGCACTTTCAAGCAGAAACTCCTCAGTTCTCTCCCACGCCACGGGAGACCGTATCGTGTTTCAGCACCAGCTGACGGCCCAGCAGCCCCTGCGCTCGGGTATCTACATACGACACGCCTCGTCCGTGACGTCACGGGAAGCCCTCCAGCCCACGCCCCGCCCTAGGCCCCGCCTCCCTCCTCCCACGCCGTCCGGCCCGGCCAACCGGCCGGCGGGCGCCCTCTGAGGGAAGCGACGTCCGCCTCCCGCTCCTGTTCTCCCACCCGCTACGTGTTTGGGACCCGGCGCGCTCGGCTGCCTGCCTTAACTTTTGTCCTGCCCAGCCCCGGTCTGGCGGTCGGCTGAAACCTGTGCATCTTTTTTTCAAATAATGGCGTTCAGCGGGGAGAACAGAACATTTAGCAGTCCAGGGGAAACCGGTTCCTTTCAAATCCAGTTGTCTTTGTGATGTAGTATTGTGTGTATGTCTAGTAAAACGCATTAGGCGTCACGACTGGCCGTGAACTCAGTTCCATTCGTGAAAATTGGGTCATTCATCAGAAATTTCATTCATTTTATTTCCAGTTTCAGGGGTGGTTTTGACTCTGAACAGATTTTAACACCTGTCTGTATCCTCTGTCTTACTGAGACAGGCTGGGACCTGGGACCCTTTGCTGCAGTGTTTGCACCTGGACAGACCGAGGCAGGAATTTGATGGGTCCCAGGGTGAGCAGCTGCAATCTATCCCCTGCAGACGGTTAACTCCGGGCTAAGAGCAGGGACTTCCCTAGTGATCCAGTGATGAACTCCGTACTCCGGTTCAATCTCTGGTCAAGGAACTAGATCCCACATGGGACAACTAACAGTTTACGTGCTGCAACTAAAGATCCTTCATGCCTAATAAATAAATATTTTGTATAAAGATAAGATGCTCCAAGATAAGGATATTAGGAGGAGTAAGGAGGAGCTGAGTCCTTATTGGATAGAAGATAGAGGCCACCTATTTTGCATTCTTGAGGTCCAGGAGACCTTCACAGACTACACATGCTCAGAAAAATTCCTCCCAGGTTAAAAAGGAGGGGAGGAGCCACCCGGTGATTGTTGGTGTCAACCTCCCAGGAGCCCTCTGTGCTACAGTCCTTCTTAGCAAAAAATTTCACATGCATGTCAGGAAGGGCCCCAGGAGAGGTCAGGTGTGGGGAAAAAAAGATGAGATAATTGGCCAAAATGGAAGAAATGCTCTATATAAGTGATTTGAATTACCTCTCTGATGCACTGCTCCTCGTTAAGGAGGACACCCACACCCTTTCCAAGTGTGCATCTCTGCCTTACTTCTGTCTTAAATAAGCTGTGTATCTATGTGCTCCCTGACTTGTGTTGTGGCTCTAATAATAAACTTTGTACCTACTTTTACAGCTTTTGCCTCTTTGAGAAATTCATTTTTCAGTAGAGGCAAGAGCCAGGCCAACCGTGCTTCTAGCCCTAGCTCCTGATGGAAGGGTGGCTAGGATTCCTGGTTTTCACACAGGCTGCTGCTGCTGCTGCTGCTGCTAAGTCGCTTCAGTCGTGTCGGACCCTGTGCGACCCCATAGACGGCAGCCCACCAGGCTCCCCCGTCCCCGGGATTCTCCAGGCAAGAACACTGGAGTGGGTTGCCATTTCCTTCTCCAATGCATGAAAGTGAAAAGTGAAAGTGAAGTCACTCAGGCTACCCTGGTTCAATTCCTGGTCAGGGAACAAAGATCTTGCTTCAAGCGACCACTCACTGCTTCAAGCCACCACTCACTGCTTGTGTCCTCGAGATCAAAATGTCTCCTCCAGCAACAAAATAGAAAGAAACAATAGGGACTAAAAACAACTGCATGTATGCAGTTGGAGAAAATTATGGACAAGAGACAAAAAGACCGAAGATTCAAGTGTCATCTATGAAGAGCTGGTGGCAAAAAGAGGATCAGTTCCGTTCAGTTCAGTCGCTCAGTCGTGTCCAACTCTTTGCGACCCCATGGACTGCAGCACGCCAGGCTTCCCTGTCCATCACCAACTCCCGGAGCTTACTCAGACTCATGTCCATTGAGTCCGTGATGCCATCCAACCATATCATCCTCTGTCGCCCCCTTCTCCACCCGCCTTCAACCATTCCCAGCATCCGGGGCTTTTCAAATGAGTCAGTTCTTCGCATCAGGTGGCCAAAGTATTGGAGCTTCCGCTTCAGCATCAGTCCTTCCAAAGAATATTCAGGACTGATTTTGTTTAGGGTAGACTGGTTGGATCTCCTTGCTGTCCAAGGGACTCTAAAGAGTCATCTCCAACACCACAGTTCAAAAGCTGAGAGCAAAAGCAGAATACTGCACATTCCCCCTGCACACACCACCATCAAACTCATAGGCAAACCACCTAAGTCACCTTGAAAGCCTGACCCCTCTGTAACAGGAGGGAAAGGGGCAGGGCACAACTTTCGAAATAATGACATAGCCCAAGGACACAACATAAACCGGTTTTAGAATCAAATGGGACCAAGATGGCAGACAAGACTAGACCTTGGTCCTCAATCGGCAAGTGAAATGACACACCCAGAGGTGCCGTGACAGTTCCAAGGCAATGTTAAAAGACCAAGGAGTGGGCGGTGGCCCAAATCCTGGAAATCCCCACCCCTTCCCAAAAACAGTTGGGATAATCCTCCCACTCATTCACATACAAAACTACCCAGCTTATGAAAACTAACCATGCCACACTTGGCGACCGCACTCTTCCTCTGCAATGGCCCACACTCTGTCTGTGGAGTGTGCTTGCTTCTCTTGAATCTGAATAAATCTACTTCTTACCTATCACTTCGTCTCTCACTCAGTTCTTTCTGTGGAGACATCAAGAACCTGACCAGGTACCGTGGGTTTTGGCTGGGGTTGAGTCCCAAAGCAAAAACACCACCCAGTTGTGGATGTCACTACTGTTGGAAGTAAAGTCCAATGCTGTGAAGAGCAATACTGCATAGGAACCTGGAACGTTAGGTCCATGAATCAAGGCAAATTGGAAGCGGTCAAACAGGAGATGGCAAGAGTGAACATCAACATTTTAGGAATCAGCAAACTAAAATGGACTGGAGTGGGTGAATTTAACTCGGATGAGCATTATATCTTACTACTGTGGGCAAGAATCCCTTAGAAGAAATGGAGTAGCCATCATAGTCAATAAAAGAGTCCAAAATGCAGCACTTGGATGCAATCTCAAAAACAACAGAATGATCTCTGTTCGTTTCCAAGGCAAACCATTCAGTATCACAGTAATCCATGTCTATGCCCCAGTCAGTAATGCTGAAGATGGCTCATATGTGAGCAAGGAAATCTCATCCTCGATCTGCATCCTGTGTGCTTTTTGGTTAGTTTTCTTTGGACCTACCCTTAAGCATCACCCCACTCCCAGCACCTCCTCCGATCTCAGAGGCTTTTGGGGGCTGAGCGGATCTACGAGTGCCGTCCCCGAGGCAGCCACGAGGGGGAGGACAGTCCTTCCCGCCATGGTCCTGCCTTTTCTGTTTGGCCCAGTGGTTTCTATTTGCCAGCAGGACTTTGTGAATCAGAAGTGGGAACAACACATCCTGAGAAAGGGGCTGGCAAATAGCCCAGCAAACTGCCGACAACTCGGCGTGGGGTTTTCTTCTAAATTGTAGTTCAATGTTTTCAGATAGAAAGAAAAGGAAAACTACTTTTGACCAAAAGGAAAAAAAAAAAAAAAAGTACGAATTCTACTGCCATTCAAGAAGGGATGTTAAGGAGGTTTCCTAGTTTGCCAGACTACTGAAGCATGTCAGGTGCACACTCGAGGATGAAACAGAGGTACGGCTTTTAACAGGAGAAGGCCTAGAGAGAAAAGGCGGGGGTGATGAGAGAACTGGATCCAGAAATGGGAAGAGACCCCTTGGGGTGAGAAGGGGTGGGTGGGAGAGTATCTAAGCAGTATCTCCAGCAATGACTGAGGCATGTATAAATAAGCAAGGCAGCTGACCACGCAAGAAATGAAGCCTCTGAAAGCAGGACACTGCTGGGAAAATGGCTAGTGGCAGACTCGCACAAGACAGGCCGACGAGAAGTTCGTCACGGGGCGCCTCCTGATACCTCAACCGACTCCGTGTGTTGGGCTCAGGTAAGGGCTTCTACTGCTTGGATCCTGCGCCCAGAAGAAGCCCTCCCTCACGCACAAACTTTTCAAGAAGAGGCCGAAAAGAGCGTTCAACGGCCGAACCTGCCACGAAATCCGCCTCCACGCGTAGTCCTAGGCAGGTTTCCAATGCCCCCAAAACCGAAAAACAAATGCCTGTTCCTGAACCAGTCCCTCCAGCCGCAAACGCGCGGGTCGTAGCGCGACTCGAGCTCGAAAACCGACTATGCCTTTAAAGCGCTCTTATATGCTTCTGGTTTCCTCTATCACACGCAGACTTCACAAAACGACCCAACCCACACACAGAGGAACGTCGCCGGGTGATCAGAGGCGCTTCTCGAGCCTACTCTTGCACAGAGAATAGCCAGGGGAAAGCGCGAACGCAGTCCCCCACTACCACAAATTATGCAGTCGAGTTTCCCACATTTGGGGAAATCGCAGGGGTCAGCACATCCGGAGTGCAATGGATAAGCCTCGCCCTGGGAAAACCACCTTCGTGATCATGGTATCTCCCCTGCCAGGTAAGTATGAGTTGCCCGCCTGCCGCCCCACCGCAACCTCAGACGCCCTGCACTGTACACACACGCTCACTTTCCTCCCCGCATCCCCGACCCTTCTTGGACCTTCCACACAGCGCACCCACGCACTTTCAAGCAGAAACTCCTCAGTTCTCTCCCACGCCACGGGAGACCGTATCGTGTTTCAGCACCAGCTGACGGCCCAGCAGCCCCTGCGCTCGGGTATCTACATACGACACGCCCCGTCCGTGACGTCACGGGAAGCCCTCCCGCCCACGCCCCGCCCTAGGCCCCGCCTCCCTCCTCCCACGCCGTCCGGCCCGGCCAACCGGCCGGCGGGCGCCCTCTGGGGGAAGCGACGTCCGCCTCCCGCTCCTGTTCTCCCACCCGCTACGTGTTTGGGACCCGGCGCGCTCGGCTGCCTGCCTTAACTTTTGTCCTGCCCAGCCCCGGTCTGGCGGTCGGCTGAAAACCTGTACACCTTTTTTCAAATAACGGCGTTCAGCGGGGAGAACAGAACATTTAGCAGTCCAGGGGAAACCGGTTCCTTTCAAATCCAGTTGTCTTTGTGATGTAGTATTGTGTGTATGTCTAGTAAAACGCATTAGGCGTCACGACTGGCCGTGAACTCAGTTCCATTCGTGAAAATTGGGTCATTCACCAGAAATTTCATTCATTTTATTTCCAGCTTCAGGTGTGGTTTTGACTCTGAACAGATTTTAACACCTGTCTGTATCCTCTGTCTTACTGAGACAGGCTGGGACCTGGGACCCTTTGCTGCAATGTTTGCACCTGGACAAACTGAGGCAGAAATTCCATGCGCCCCACGCTGAGCAGCTGGAATCTGTCTCCTGTGGACAGATACTCCAGACTAAGGACAGGGGCTTCCCTAGTGGTCCACTGGCTAAGATTCCACACTTCCCAGTGCCTGGGGCCGGAGCTGGATCCCTGGTCAAGGAACTAGATCCCACCTGGGACAACTAAGAGTTTTCATGCTGCAACTAAATATCCCATGTACCTCTAAAGCTTCTTTAAGATAAGGATATCAGGAGGAGCAAGGAAGAGCTGAGTCCCGCTTGGATAGAAATAAAGAGACCACGTATTTCGTATTTTTGAGGTCAAGGAGATCTTTGCAGACTATCCATGCCTACAAAGCTTTTTCCTGGGTCAAAAAGGAGGTAGACGGAGCCACCCCTTAATAGGTGGTGTTAACCTCGCCCTAGGCCTCTGCGCCCGGAAGAAATGTCCTATATAAGTGATCTGAATCACCTCTCTGATACACTCCTTCTCGTTAAGGAGGACACACACACCCTTTCTCTCTGAGTGTGTCTCTCTGCCTTGCTTCTGTCTTAAATAAATTGTGTATCCGTGTGCCCTCCAACTTGTGCTGTGGCTCTAATAATGCACTTTGTACCTGTCTTTTCAGCTTTTGTCGCTTTAAAGAAATTCAGTTTTCAATGAAGGCGCTAGTCAGGCCAACTTTGCTTCTAGCCCTAGCTCTTGATGGACTGGTGGCTAGGATTCCTGGTTTTCACACAGGCTACCCTGGTCCAATTCTTGGACAGGCAACAAAGATCTTGCTTCAGGCCACCACTCACTGCTGTGTCCTTGAGATCCAAATGTCTTCCCCAGCAACAAAATACAAAGAAACAATAGGGGACAAAAAATAACTGCATGTATGCCTTTGGTGGAAATTGTGGACAACAAGATACAAAAAGACCAAAATCCCAACTGTCATCTCCGAAGAACTGGTGCCAAAAACAGGGTGCCCGGAGCAAAAGCAGGGTACTGCACATTCCCCCTGCACACGACACCAGGAAACACACAGGCAAACCCCCTGAGCCAGTCCTGTAGCCTGACCCCTCCACCCACCCCGTGGAAGGAACCAGCACACCATCCCTCCCCCTGCCCCCCACCCAGGGCAAACAAGGGAACCTGTTACTTGTTTTGCTGCAGCAGGGATCCCAATAAAGCCTTACCTGAGTTTCTAGTCTGTCCTCTTATCAATTTCTATCGATTAAGGAAGGCTAAGGGGGTGGTTTAGTCACTAAGTCGTGTCTGACTCTTGTGGCCCCATGGACTGTAGCCTGCCAGGCTCCTCTGTCCATGGGATTCTCCAGGCAAGAATACTGGAGAGGGTTGCCATTTCCTTCTCCAGGGGATCTTCCCCACCCAGGAATCGAACCCGGGTCTCCTAAGAACCCTTGATAAATAGATAAGCTGAAAGCCATCAAACAGCTAGTCTGGACTGGTTGATCTGGTGAAGATGACTAATCAGGTAAATATTCTTGGCTACGTGTGGATGCTCCAAAACTTCTTGAATGTTTAGTAGTGAAATGACTGTGGCAAATTTCCGTGTGTCATACCTGCCAGAGTCCTCCCTTTGGACACGTCTGAGATAGCTAAGCCTAGTGGAACTACTTTCCTCATCAGGATTTCTCAACTTCACATACCACCCTTTTCCTTGGCTTATAAGTATTTTTTCTTCCATAATTATTTATTTATTTTAGTTTTGACTGCTGGGTCTCGCTGCTGCGCATAGGCATTCTCTCTAGTTGTGGCAATCAGGGGCTTCTCTTTGCCGGTAACGTCTCTTGCTACCGGGCACAGGCTCTAGGCCAGCGGGCTCCGTAGGTGTGGCACACAAACACATGGAACATTCCCTCACAAGAGATGGAAACCTGTGTCCCTGCATCGGTCGGCAGATTCTATAATATAATTATTGAATTAATTATTCTTTAAAATAACACCACATTTTCTCTTTGACACAGTATTAACAGTTGAAGGTCAACTTAAGATAATGATTGTGAGCAACATATAAATAAGTAATCAGCTATCTGATAGTGAAGGAAAGCCAAAAGTCTGAGGACAGCCAAAATAGCCCAATAAGTATTTCGAGTTTACTTTGCCTCCCAGCCCAGGCCAAAAGAAAAGAATAAGTATCAACATCACATTAGCCATAACCAAAGTGGTTTTAGATGTTTGACAAAATGAGGAATAACATGTGTAAAGTTCAAAGCGTATACGCTTCCAAAACGATTACCGGTTGCACACCAACCTGAATAACTAGTGAAGCATTACCAAAGGATCTAAGGTATGATAAATCACCAGACCACAAAAGGCTTCCTCATGACGTCCATGAAAGAGCTCAGAGTAATCACATACACACACACCCCTCCGAAGAACTGGGTTTGTTTGTTTGGGAAGGAGGGGTATGGGCCTGACTTCTTTCACTCAGCGTAACGTCTATGAGATTTAACCATAGTTTTCAGGTAGTTCTTTGTCTCTGTGTGTGTTCCTTGGAAGAATATATCTCAGTATACTTATCCAGTTGAGGATATTCTGAAATGGTACGATACGAACATTCTCTTATGACTTTTCAAGGACATACACATTTCTCTAGGGCAGCCCATTCCAATAAAATAATGCCAGGGTTGACCTTTAGAATAAAAATTTTAGGTTTTTTCTCCCCAACAAAGTGGGTTGATTCAGAAATAGCAGGGGAATCACAAAGCAGGACAAGCAAACTATGGCAAAAAGCATAGGCAAATTGCACACAAAGGAGAAGAAGGAACGTTCTTTGAGAGAGAAAGAGAAAGAAGCTGAGAGGACTTGTTTGAACCAAAGGACACTGGGGGAAAAGTGAAAGATCAGGGTGGTGACAGTTTCTCATTGGCCGAGTTGCTGATATATTGCAGGAGATACAAGGTACATCTTTTTCTGTCCGGGCCTACAACTGATTTGTTCTTTCCTATTGATGATTCTTCTGTTTAGGTCTATGATTGACAAGTCTTCCTGTAATTTGAACTTGAGTGGTAATCCATTGAGAGCTCCCCCTTCTGGTCTCCTGACTCAATTTTAGTGAGGTTTCCCTTTATTAGCATCACACCTGCTGCTGCTGCTGCTGCTAAGTCGCTGCAGTCGTGTCCGACTCTGTGCGACCCCATAGACGGCAGCCTACCAGGTTTCCCCGTCCCTGGATTCTCCAGGCAAGATCACTGGAGTGGGTTGCCACTTCCTTCTCCAATGCAGGAAAGTGGAAAGTGAAAGTAGGAAGTCACTTGGTCGTGTCCGACTCTCAGCGACCCCTTGGACTGGCAGCCTGCCAGGCTCCTCCGTCCATGGGATTTTCTAGGCAAGAGTACTGGAGTGGGGTGCCATTGCCTTCTCCGAGCATTACACCAGTCACCTGGAATTTAAAGTTTTCAATTACAACCTATTTTAAAAGTTTGTGAGATTTACTGCGTTAAAAAAAAAACAACAAACAAACAAACACTCATCATTACCACGTGTGACACTAGAAACACTACAAGTGTTCGGTAGTTACCCGTGACTTGTACCTGTCTCATTGGACAGCAGAGGTCACATATATAGCAGAGATAAAAGTACGATTTCTGGGCCACAGCACGTGATAGTGTATGTACGACCCTTAGCTGATGCTGCCAAATTCCTCTCCAACTTTGTTGACCTTACTAACACTCCTTTTAGAAATGAAAAAGAATTTACAGTGCTCTCCATCCTGTGAAATTTTGGTATTGTTTGCCTTTTTACTTTTCTTTCTTGAGTTTATTGAGGTGTAATCTACATAGTAAAATCTGCCAACATTAGACTATTTTACACTCTTTACTATGGTATCATATCTCTGCAAAGCTGGATTTTGGTAGTTGCTATGATAGAAAGCAAGTGCCATGCGAAAAAATGGATGCCTAATAAGAAATAAGGTGACGCTTCAAAAAAGTTTGAGAAGCTGTGCAGCGCACAACATTAAGGTTATGATTCTGAAATGTCAGAGCACTAAAAACAACAAACCACTGCACCGAACTTTCGTCAAGGGAACACGTAGTAATATGCCCGGCATCAGCCATATACGAACAAGATATAGAAATATTTGTAAACAACAACAGCATTCCCCAACTAAAGCGGTATTTCTGCTGTCAGCCAATCTACCAGGAAATTAGGACAAATGGAAAGGACAAAGAGAGAACAAACTTGCAGGCAACGAAAGATGATTCGTTCATTAAATCAATTTAATAGAGTCAAAGGAAACTATAGATCATGAATCTGTCATTTAAGCAGACACATGTCGGAACACAAGAATGTTGGAATCATATATTGGTGTATATATGGAATCATATATTAATTACAGGACACCTAAAAATATAAACCAAATATTGTAGGGGAATGATTGAGTCCTCTGGTGTCTAGAATTGTAACTATTCATTCCCCTTTACAGATATTAGTATATTCAGTATACTTCAAGACATAAATTTAAACTTTTAGAAGTTTAAATACTCATTGGCTATGTTGGCTTATCTGAGCAGTACAACCAGCATAGGAAACTTAGGAAGTCCAATGTAATTCAGATTTTCAACTAAATAAACCCAAGACTTAATACTAAAATATTATACCACCATTATTTTCTACACCTTTATAAGATAATCTGAAAATACATATAGAGTTGGTGTTAGACCAAAATGAGAAAAACAATGTAATTATTCTGAGTCGCTTCCATTAAAAAAAAAAAAAAAAAAAAACGAACATGAGTAAACATTTTGAAGGCCATTATGTAAGTTATTTAAATTGTTTAAAAGTATTAAGAATAATCTGTTATCAATTTCATTCCTTCATGGTTGCTGTTCCAAGTAATCAAGACCATTTACTCAATCTACAGTTAAATCTATTTTTTTTCCTTGTCACAAATTTAGCAACAAATTTTCCTTATATAAATACCACATGGAAGCATAAACAGTAGAGTATTTTCTCCAGAAAGTCTTCATTTTTTAATTTTACATTTACGGAACTGATTATCACTTTCCTTAAGAGGTGACATCTTTAAATTTTGAGAGGCCTAACTTGTCTGTTCTCCCCAGAGTGAGAGAAAGTGTATTGACTTGTTTCTGAGAAAATATATTTAAACAGGGGAAAAAAATACATCAAAGCAGTGGGCCTTGCTTGACTTCCCTGGGGGTACAGTGGATAGGAATCTGCCTGCCAGTGGAGGGGAAACAGGTCCGATCCCTGGTCTGGGAGATTCCACATGCCACAGAGCAACTAAAACCCTCGAGCCACCGCTACCAAGCCTGTGTGCTGCCACTACTGAAGCCCATGCACCTAGACTCTGTGCTCTGAAACAGGAGAAGCCACTGCAACGAGAAGCCTGCACGCGCCAACTAGAGAGAACCCACACAAAGCAACTAATACAGGGCAGCCAAAAATAAATAAATTTTTTTAAAAATTAGCGAGCCTTATTTAAGGTGAAGCAGAGTCAATGATGTTTATTAAACAACACTTGCCAGTGTGAGAAACAAAATGAAATACAATTAAGCGATATTGGAGGAATCTCACTGAGGAAAATAGGAATTCTGTAATACACTTATGAGTCCCCAGTGTATAAAACTGTGCTTGAAGTCATGGCTAGTCATTCCTTTTTCTTGAGGGCTGAACTTGCTTATGGTTCTGGAAGTATTCAATCTTGATTTGCAGGGTTGTCAGAAGTGTTCACGTTGCTGACTTCATTGCTTCTTTGCAAAGATATGTCTTTTCCTCTGCATTCTGTAGTCTGATTTCAACAATCCTTACCTCACTTGTTTGACTATTTTCAGCTATTTAGAAACTTTCATATACCAGTGAAAGAACTGTCTGTTCCATGCTAAAATTCAGTATCCTTCCTGTGTTAATCTCTTACGACACTTGTGCAGTGCTTGACTAGGATAGAACTGGGCCCACCTGGATTTGACCAAAACAGTGGAAAGAGGAGAAGTGGAACAACTTCTCACTGGGGGCCGTGCCACATCCCAGGAAAATTACCAGATCATCAAGACAAGCAGCAATGAAAAAGCCTCATGGTCCCAGTGTAACTGTCTTCTACCTCACAGGGAACGGACCCCTGTCAACCACCACTCAATGTGG
Organism: Bos taurus; assembly: GCF_002263795.3. Lineage (NCBI taxonomy): Eukaryota > Metazoa > Chordata > Mammalia > Artiodactyla > Bovidae > Bos > Bos taurus. Next base: position 21,300,738 of record NC_037330.1, read on the forward strand.
ATTATCCCCAGAGGTTCACTTCCTAAATGGACCAGATTCCCACATTGATAGGAGAAATTGCGGGTATGCGCGCTGAATCGCTTCAGTCGTGTCCAGACCCTGTGCAACCCTATGGACGGTATCCTGCCAGGCTCCTCTGTCAGATGGGATTCTCCAGGGCAGGAATACTGGAGTGCGTTTGCCTCGTGCCCTACTTCCAGGGGGTCTTCCTGACCCCAGGGATCGAACACCATGTAACTTACATCTTCCGCAATAGGCAGGCAGGTTCTTCGCCACTAGCGAGCGCCATCTTATCAGTGATGAACAAATCAGAGAGAGAACATATTTGTCCCCCAAACCACACGGTACAAAAACGTCAAAACGCACAGTCTCTGCACATAAGATTTAATAGAAGAACAGCGCAAACAGGAGCCAATGGCTCTAAGGGTCCGGGCCTGAAGCAGGAGCCTGCGAGGGGCAGGATTCCGCGGGCTCTCACGACATGTGAGTTAGCCCATAACTTTTATCAGTTCCCGTTCAGTCGCTCGGTCGTGTCCGACTCTTCCAAAAAATAACCAAACCAAAAAACTGTCAAGGAATAAAGTAAATGGGGTGTTCCGTGGTAACACCCCACTTTATAGGAGGAGGGACAGGCACCGAATTTTCTTTCCTCACGTTAAAAGTGTAACCAAAGTTTGTAAATAAAAGAAGAAAGGGGAGAAGGAAAAAGGCTCTGGGATCAGTGAGATTCTTCTCTTTGGATAAGTTGCTCGGCAGAAAGAGGCCATCCTGGCCATCTTCTCTGGACCCGGTTGACCAGGTCACCGGACAAAAACAATGGACAGTTACGCCGGAGGACTTTAAAAGTGGTCAGTGACTAACTCTCCACCATAAGCAGTAGAGCACCTCTGTGTAATGCACACGCGTCCCTCTATTGTCTTTCCCCTTAGTTGGGTCAGGAGGCCACTGCTCCTCTTGTTAGTAAGAGAATCTAGAGAGATGTATAGAAACAACAAAAAAAGAGAGAGATAGGACATCAGTCATGGGTAAATATTGCACACGGGGACTATGTAACTGCGGCAGTGAAGAAGGAATTCATAGGGCCTGGACTCCATCTTAGGCCTGTTCGTGCTGATCATGCTCGGCCACCTTTCCAGTGGACTCTGAACTCTGTGTTTAGTGCCTATGAAAACAACAACAGAAGGATAAGGCCCCCTCCAGACAGGGGAACCTTGAAGATCGTATCTAGGTTACTCATCGCCTAAGAGAAAACATACACTAGTCACCCCTTCCTCCAGACAGGCCATAAATTTTTCTGTATCTATCGGAGTGTAACCTCAGGTTTATTGATTATTGGCTAATTGTTTGACTGTTTGAGCACATAGCACGTGAATGATGGGGTTATTGGGATTGTATTTTCCTTGGTTTATGTAAGTCTCAAGGAATTTGGAGTGGTGGGTACAGACACGAACACATGGGGTATAATAAAAGATTTTCACAAATGCTGGTCAGGGTCCTTGGCTAAGAGGAGACTCTGCCTTGGGCCCGCCGGTGCAGTAAACTGCACTCCACTCTCTGCATTGTCCTTCTGAGTGAGTTTGTTTCCCGGAACGCGTGGCTACAACAGCAGGACTGTCAGTCCGGAGGTTACACATCAAGTTATACACTGGAGAATACAAGGCCCCCAAATTAATAATACAGTGATTAACAAAATAATTACTTTAAGATTCTCCACCAATCAACTTTGATCCAAGAAAATACCGACGTCTAAAAAGGAGGATTATCATTAGACATAGCTTTTACCCAGTTTTTCATGTCGTCTAGAATGGCTGATATATTACCTGATATATTCATAAATCAGGGATATATGGAACAACAGTCAATTTAAATTATAGCACGTGTCCCTCCTTGGGCGGCCCCTGTCTGGAGGGGGTCTTATCCTTCTGTTGTTGTGTTCATAGGCACTAAACACAGAGTTCAGAGTCCACTGGAAAGGTGGCCGAGCATGATCAGCATGAACAGGCCTAAGATGGAGTCCAGGCCCTATGAATTCCTTCTTCACTGCCGCAGTTAGTTACATAGTCCCCGTGTGCGATACTTACCCATGACTGATGCCTCTCATTAAAGATAAGATGAGCATCAAAAGGGAGGAATGTTTGGACCAGTGTGAGGAAAGCAGGAGAGACTTACTTCATCTTGAAGCCTGTTATCCATCTTAAAGACTGGATGTGAACTGTGCCTGTGAGGAAACCGTTGCTAGTGAAAACCAGGTCTCCTGAAGACTTCCCTCCCTACAGATGACAAACAGAGATTGTAGTCGAGGTCAGGCAGCCCCTGTTAGATTAACCATGGAGACACCCCCCGCCCCCTTGAGGTATAAACCATTGTTCCCCCCCTTTAACCTTAATTGTTTGTTCTCCTAACACCTACTTGTTGTAAAACTCAATCACACACAACAAAGAGGTGGCTACCATGTAACCAGTCACGCAGTGGGGGGTTTAAAACTGGGCCTCTCAGAAACATCAGGGTCCTTGCTGGGAACTGATTGCCCTTGGGCCCCCTGGCGTAATAAACTGTACTCCACTGTCTTGAGTGTCCCCTGAGGTGTGTTTTGCGACTCCGGATTCCACAACAGTGTTAAACAAGGGCTAAAAAGGAGAACAACAATAGCCGTTAAAGGGCCTAGATAGGGAAGGAACCAGGTTAACTTTGGGAGGGCTTCCTTAAACTGTTGACCTGACAGGGGAGAGGAGGTTGCCCCTGCAAAGAAGCCATTATAATTGAGCCTGTATTTTTGTTAATGTCAGCATTAAAGTTCGTTCTACTTGAGTGTGTATATTTTTGTTAGTTCAGTCACTCAGTCGTGTCCGACTCTTTGCAGCCCCATGGACTGTAGCACACCAGGCCTCCCTGTCCATCGCCAACTCCGGGAGTTTACTCAAACTCATGTCCATTGAGTCGGTGATGCCATCCAACCATTTTGTCCTCTGCCGTCCCCTTCTCCTCCTGCCTTCAATCTTTCCCAGCGTCAGGGGCTTTTCCAGCGAGTCAGTTCTTCGCATCAGGTGGCCAAAGTATTGGAGCTTCAGCTTCAGCACCAGTCCTTCCAGTGAACACCCAGGACTGATCTCCTTTAGGATGGACTGGTTGGATCTCCTTGCAGTCCAAGGGACTCTCAAGAGTCTCCTCCAACACCACAGTTCAAAAGCATCGTTTCTTTGGCGCTCAGCTTTCCTGATGGTCCAGCTCTCACATCCATACACGACTACTGGAAAAACCATAGCTTTTGACTAGACGGACCTTTGTTGGCAAGTAATGTCTCCGCTTTTTAACATGCGGTCTAGGTTGCTCATAGCTTTTCTTCCAAGGAGCAAGCGTCTTTTAATGTCATGGCTGCAGTCACCATCTGCAGTGGTTTTGGAGCCCCCCCCCCCCCAAAATAAAGTCTGTCACTGTTTCCCCTCTATGTGCCATGAAGTGATGGGACCAGATGCCACGATCTTAGTTTTCTGAATGTTGAGTTTTAAGCCAACTTTTTCACCCTCCTCTTTCACTGTCATCAAGCGGCTCTTCAGTTCTTCGTCGCTTTCTGCCATGAGGGTGTTGTCATCTGCATAGTTTTGTTAATCTCAGAGTTGATTTCCTTTAGGATTGACTGGTTGGATTTCCTTGCTGTCCAGAGGACTCTCAAGAGTCTCACCCAGCACCCACAAATCGAAACCGCCGGTTCTTCTGGCTCTCAGTCACCGTCCGCAGTGATTTTGGAGCACAAGAAAATAAAATCTGCCATGGTTTCCACTTTTTCCCCATCTATTTGCCATGAAGTGATGGGACCAGATGCCACGATCTTAGTTTTTTGAATGTTAAAAAAAAAAAGTTGTTTTTAAGCCAGTTTTGTCACTATCCTCTTTCATCCTCATCAAGAGGCTCTTTAGTTCCTCTTTGCTTTCTGCCTTCAGAGTGGTATCATCTGCATATCTGAGGTTGTTGATGTTTCTCTGGGCAATCTTGACTCCATCTTGTGAGGCATAAAGCCTGGCACTTTGCATGATGTACTCTGCATATAAGTTAAATAAGCAGGGAGACAATATTTTACAGCCTTGACATACTCCTTTCCCAATTTTGAACTTTATTGTACCTAGGTTCAATAAGTAAGACCCTATTATATCTTTTGCGAGGAAAATAACTTGATATGATGAAAGCTTAAAGTAAATGTAAATGAGATAAGAGCTTTGGGTAAGCTCTTAAAAAAAATTATATTTTAGAGATGTCTACTTCAAATGATCTTTCCAGATATTTGGTAAAGTCCTAGAGTTGTGCTGAGACTTAACTGATGGAAGTAAATTAATTAGGTAGTTTCAAAAAAATAAGATACTGAGACATCAATTACTAAATAAACTAAGGTATTTAGGAATACTAATAAAAAATGTTTGAGCTACACATAAGTGAAATTCTCAATCAGTGACATTGAATTCTGAAGAAATAGAAGTTCACGGCCAGTCGCGACGCTTAGTGCGTTTTACTAGACATACACACAATATTACATCACAAAGACAACTGGATTTGAAAGGAACCGGTTTCCCCTGGACTGCTAAATGTTCCGTTCTCCCCATTGAACGCCGTTATTTGAAAAAAGGTGTACAGGCTTCAGCCGACCGCCAGACCGGGGCTGGGCAGGACAAAAGTTAGGCAGGCAGCCGAGTGCGCCGGGTCCCAACACGTAGCGGGTGGGAGAACAGGAGCGGGAGGCGGACGTCGCTTCCCCCAGAGGGCGCCCGCCGGCCGGTGGCCGGGCCGAACGCCGTGGGAGGAGGGAGGCGGGGCCTAGGGCGGGGCGTGGGCTGGAGGGAAGCGCGGGTTCCCGTGACGTCACGGACGGGGCGTGTCGTATGTAGATACCCGAGCGCAGGGGCTGCTGGGCCGTCAGCTGGTGCTGAAACACGATACGGTCTCCCGTGGCGTGGGAGAGAACTGAGGAGTTTCTGCTTGAAAGTGCGTGGGTGCGCTGTGTGGAAGGTCCAAGAAGGGTCGGGGATGCGGGGAGGAAAGTGAGCGTGTGTGTACAGTGCAGGGCGTCTGAGGTTGCGGTGGGGCGGCAGGCGGGCAACTCATACTTACCTGGCAGGGGAGATACCATGATCACGAAGGTGGTTTTCCCAGGGCGAGGCTTATCCATTGCACTCCGGATGTGCTGACCCCTGCGATTTCCCCAAATGTGGGAAACTCGACTGCATAATTTGTGGTAGTGGGGGACTGCGTTCGCGCTTTCCCCTGGTTTTTCTCTGTGGCTAAAAGCAGAAATAGGGATCTGAGGCGTAATCCTGGGGGTGTTGCTGTGTGTGACTGTCTGAGAAAGAATGCTGAGGGTCGTTTTTCTACCTAGTGAGGAACTTCCCTAGGGCAGGATACAGCCGGACTCGGCCCATTTCCTGGGCCAGACCCACGAAATCAGGAGGCGCCGCGTAGCCGGCTTCTCGAAGCTGTCTTCCCACCCGTGTCCTGTTTTCGGAGGCTTCATGTCTTGCGTGGTCAGCTGCCTTGCTTATTTGCACGCTGGAGATAGTCTTCGCTGGAGATAGTGCCTAGATACCATCCCACCCCCCCCTTCCCACCCCAAGCGGCCTCTTCGCATTTCTGGATCCAGTTCTCTCTTCACCCCCCCGCCTTTTCTCTCTAGGCCTTCTCCTGTTACTTTCCCAGTCAGAAAGCCGTACCTCTGTTTCAGCCTCAACTGTGTACCTGACATGCTTCAGTAGTCGGCAAACTAGGAAACCTCCTTAACATCCCTTCTTAAATGGCAGTAGAAATCGCACCTAACGTTTTTTTGTTTTTGTTTTGTTTTGTTCTTTTCTTTCGGTCAAAAGTAGTTTTCCTTTTCTTCCTATGTGAAAACATTGAACTACAGATTAGAAGAAAACCCCAGGCCGAGTTGTCGGCAGTTTTGTGGGCTATTCGACAACCCCTTTCTCAGGATGTGTTGTGCTCACTTCTGATTCACAAAGTCCTGCTGGCAAATAGAAACCACTGGGCCAAACAGAAAAGGCAGGACCATGGCGGGAAGGGCTGTCCTCCCCCTCGTGGCTGCCTCGGGGACCGCACGCGTCCATCCGCTCAGCCCCAAGAAGCCTCTGAGATCGGAGGAGGTGCTGGGAGTGGGGTGATGCAAAGAAAACTAACCAAAAAGCACACAGGATGCAGATCGAGGATCTAGATCATTGAAAGTGAAAGTAGAACATCCTACTCTATCTCCCCAACAGCGGGAGATTTCCTTGCTCAAATATGAAATATCTGCACCAAGACCAAGGTTAATTTTTAGTGGCTTACTGATGCGCCGAAGAATTGATGCTTTTTGAACTGTGGTGTTGGAGAAGACTCTTGAGAGTCCCTTGGACTGCAAGGAGATCCAACCAGTCCATTCTGAAGGAGATCAGCCCTGGGTGTTCTTTGGAAGGAATGATGCTAAAGCTGAAACGCTAGTACTTTGGCCACTTCATGCGAAGAGTTGACTCGTTGGAAAAGACTCTGATGCTGGGAGGGATTGGGGGCAGGAGGAGAAGGGGACGACAGAGGATGAGATGGCTGGATGGCATCACCGACTCGATGGACGTGAGTTTGAGTGAACTCCGGGAGATGGTGATGGACAGGGAGGCCTGGCGGGCTGCGATTCATGGGGTCGCAAAGAGTCGGACACGAATGAGCGACTGAACTGAACCGATGAGAAAACCGGTTTCAGGAGTGTTTAACAGATTTCCTCACCCTCAAGGTTGTGCACGCCGTTAGGCTCTGGACCCCTGATGGAGGAGTTTCTGACCCAAAGAAGCCGATCAGTAAACAATACCGTGAGGAGGACCGGCTTGGGTATTGGTTTCCAGGCCTGTCAGACACACCGAGGTTATTAGGAAGACATTGGGGGTGGGTCTGCAGTTAGGAACGCAGCTTCCGGGGGGTGCCGGGGTGGGGGGCCTCCTTTTCAGTCATGTTGCCACCACTGGCCTTCCGGTTTGACCTTGGGCCGACTCCCATTTGCTAGGCCAATTTTGCAAGTGTCATATGAAAGTAATAGTCATAAAGTACTTCATAAAGTTCTTGTGTAGATTAAATGGGATAATCAAAAATACACCTGTGGCTTATATTACTTTGAATGGATTATGTCCTGATAGGAAACAATCAAAGATGAACTTGTAACTCTGCAATAAATTGTCTTTGTGAATGTAACATCCATTCAAAGTAAATTCGTATTAAAGAATTTTAAAAATGTAAATGGAATTTGTAAAGCATAAGCCCACAAAAGGGACTTGCTTGTAGCAGCTTTGTTCGTAATAGTCCCCAAATTGAAAACATTTCAAATGTCCATCATGAGGTGAATAGATATATAGGATTGTGACATATTCACTCAAAGGAATAGTACTCCTCGCTAAAGTGGTACAAATACCTGATACATGGCAACAGTCTGGATTACTCTCAAACGCATCATGCTGAGTGAGGGAAAAAGAACATACTCTGTGGTTCCATTTATGTGAATTTCGAGAACTGAAAAATCGATCCACAGAGACAGGACCGAGATCACTGATGACCTGCGTCAGGGAGCCGCAGGGGGACTGACTGCAAAGGGGCACAGAGGACAGTCTGGACTTCTGGAGATATTCTTTTTCCTTGAACAGGATAGTGGTTCCATGGGTACGTTCGTTTGTCAAAAGTCATCAAACTTGAAATGGATGCGTTGTATTATTTTCAAATTATACCTTAAGACGTTTGATTTTTAAAAGTAATGAGAAGACTCATTCCCAAATTTAATGTCTTAATTAAATTATTATTATAAGCCTTAGGGAATCCTTTCAGAAAAGCATCTCTCGTGTAGACAATTTAATTGAAAGTTCAACAATTTCTTCATTTTTCTTTATTTTTCTTCCATGAAATTTATGCACTATTAAGTTGAATGCTTAAAAATAGAATCTATAAGAGCTCTATTTTATAAAAGTATGGTGGTGGTTTAGTCACTAAGTCGTGTCCAACTCTTGTGACCCCGTGGACTGTAGCCTGCCAGGCTCCTCTGTCCATGGGATTCTCCAGGCAAGAATACTGGAGAGGGTTGCCATTTCCTTCTCCAGGGGATCGTCCCGACCCAGGAATCAAACCCGGGTGTCCTGCATTGCGGGCAGATTCTTTACCAACTGAGCTACGATGTATTTTTTTCCTCTCTGTTGATATACCGAAATGACTCCGTCAATATGTAACTACCTTAACAGAAGTTATTTTTGAATTTAACATGTCTCAAAGTTTTACATATTTGTATTTTCTGCATCATTTTAATTTTATAAACTAAGCATATATATGTTTTGCCAAAACTTAGAATAACAGTAGTTAATTCCGGGGGTCGGGACTACGGGTGGCAGCTTATTTTCTTACATACATATATTTAGACAGAGTGCCTGAAGAACTGTGGGCGGAGGTTCGTAACACTGTACAGGAGGCAGTGATCAAAACCATCGCCAAGAAAAAGAAATGCAAAAAGGCAAAATGGTTGTCTGAGGAGGCCTTACAAATAGCTGAGAAAAGAAAGGAAGCGAAAGGCAAAGGAGAAAAGGAAAGATATACCCATCTGAATGCAGAGTTCCAAAGAATAGCAAGGAGAGATAAGAACGCCTTCCTCAGGGAAAGACTAGAGATCTCTTCAAGAAAATTAGAGCTACCAAGGGAACATTTCATGCATGGATGGACACAATTAAGCACAGAAACGGTATGGGCCTAACAGGAGCAGAAGATATTAAGAAGAGGTGGCAAGAATACACAGAAGAACTATACAAAAGAGATCTTCATGACCCAGATAACCACGATGGTGTGATCACTGACCTAGAGCCGGACATCCTGGAGTGTGTAGTCAAGTGGGCCTTAGGAAGCATCACTACGAACAAAGCTAGTGGAGGTGATGGAATTCCAGCTGAGCTATTTCAAATCCTAAAAGATGATGCTGTGAAAGTGCTACACTCATTATTCCGGCAAATTTGGAACACTCAGCAGTGGCCAACAAAGGTCTGTCTAGTCAAAGCTATGGTTTTTCCAGTAGTCGTGTATGGATGTGAGAGTTGGACCATCAAGAAAGCAGAGTGCCGAAGAACTGAAGCTTTTGAACGGTGGTGTTGGAGAAGACTCTTGAGAGTCCCTTGGACTGCAAGGAGACCCAACCAGTCAATCGTAAAGGAAATCAGCCCCAAATATTCTTCGGAAGGACTGATGCTGAAGTGGAAGCTCCAATACTTTGCCCACCTGATGCGAAGAACTGACTCGCTGGAAAAGCCCCTGTCGCTGGGAAAGATCGAAGGCAGGAGGAGAAGGGGACGACAGAGGACGAGATGGTTGGATGGCGTCACTGGCTGGATGGACTTGAGTTTGAGCAAGCTCCGGGAGTTGGCGATGGACGGGGAAGCCTGTTGGACACGACTGAGCAACTGAACTGAATGCCTGTTACGTGACTCCTCTTGGGTGTTTTTTCAAAAGAAATATACGGACTTAAATTTCTTGTCAAGCATCTTTACGGTTTGTGTTCCTCTTTGGTAGGATATCCTGTGGAGCCAGGAAGGCTTCAGTTCAAATTCCTGCTTTCAAATCCCACTCACTGACTGACTTGACAAGTTACTTAACCTTTCTATGTCTCAGGTTCCTCATATGTGAAATGAGGATGATGACATGATGCAAGCCTTTTGAAAGGATTAAGTGAGTAAACCCACTTAAAACTTGTAGACCATGCCTGGGCACTTGGCGCTTTGCATGTCTTCACTGGGTGTAAGCTCTTGCATTTTGGGAGCAACACTGCATAAAGATTGGGTGTGATTTTATTTGTTACTGACACTTTTCAGTGACTGTGAACCTTCCTAGAGAGACGAAAGCAGTGACCTCCTGGGCTGAGAGGATCTGCCAGTTTGTTTACCACCTCATGTGATCAGCTCATCAAAGGGGGACTAATGGTCCAATTGCTTGCTTCGAGAATGCCCCCCCATCCTTTTTTTTTTTTTTTTTTTTTACACGGTTTTACAGTGGAAAACATTCCTACACATGGTACTAGACGCAAAATTTTAAAAGCTTGGCACATATAATTACATAAAAATTTAAGTTGGACACACAAGCAGTGAGTTTTACTCATATAATAGATAGGTATACATTATATGCAGTAATATATGTACATATATATTATATACAGTTATATATATATATATATATATATACACAGAGAGAGAGAGAGAGAGAGAGAGGGAGAAAGTCAATTACATATGCCCCAAAACTTGTTATGGGAGAAAGTGGACCCTGATCCCATCCCACATTTCTTTTTTTTCCAAGAATAAACACTTTCGGTTCAGGTAACCAACTGTTTGGCTATTTATCTCCTTATCTCTAAATAAATACTGACGCTCCGGTTTTCCAGTTTCCCACCCCAGGCCCTGCAGACCGGCCTGCAAAGGGGAAAAGTGGAGTGTGTGCGGTTCCCTGCCCGCCAGTCATCCCCAAAGCAGCCGCCAGGACTTCCACTCACCTGCAGACTCTGCACAGCCCACCTCACCGGCTCCGCACGGAACCCGCGAAGGAAACTTGGCCAGGACAAATGCCAGGCCAGCAGCTTTGCGATTGAGGGTGAACCGGGTTCCCGGACGCGTCAGTAAAGGGTGGGAACTGCTCCAGAGTGAGGCGCTCGCTCTGGTCGCCCCAACTCAGCGACCGTCCCCGCCGCGGTACCCGCCCGCTCCTCTCCCTTCCAGTCCCTTTCTCCCTTCTGGCTCATCCTCTCTTCTCTCCTGCCCTTGCCCTTCCTCGGATCTTTTCGCCGGCCTCACACCTTTCTTTTCCCGTCCTCCAAAGACAGCTGCGTCATTGAGTCCTTTGTAACCGCTGAAAGTTCCAAAATACAAGCATCAGAGAGATGCTCCTCAGCACCGCGAAGGGAGCACTTTCACTGGCTTTTCAAGTCCATCACGGGCCTCATCCATATTTTTCTCCCGAGCAGTAGAGGACACAAGTGGGGCGTCTTCTCGGTGGAGCAGAGTCCCGGCAGGACGAAGGGGGCCCGGCCGGGGGTGCGGACTCCGAGCGGCTCGTCGCGCCTTCGGCCCCGGAGCAGCCTGGCCGGGCGGCCGTGGGTCAGGGACCTGGGGTCTCCTCAGACGCCGGAATCCGCGACTCCCGCTCCTCTTTCGGGCTGAGCTTGGGACCAGAGGACGCGATTTCCAGGAGTCAAGGTTCAAATCTTGGCCGAACAGCGGCTTTGCGTGCCCAGCGGAGACTTAGGAGCGAGAAACTCTGAATAAAATCATAATAAACTGGGACAAGATCAATTAATATTCGGAATGATAGAGAGCCTGAATAAAACACAGTTCATTCCAGTCAGGTCTGGAACCTTCCACCCGAAAGCTGCCATCCTGGTTGATCAGCGACATCGCAGCCCCTCCCCGCCGCCATTTACGCACCGGGACTACCGTGCAGTTACAAGGCGTGCGGTGTGAAGCCCCCTCGTGGGGCAGGACTCGGTGGGCGCAGCCTCTGCCTTTTACCCCCGAGACCCAGGGGACCCGACGAGGGAGCGGCACTGGCTGGGTCGCTGCGCCTCTGGCCGAGGGGGGCGGGGCGGGGAGCAGGAGAGGCGCCGGCCCTCCGATGCCCAGGGATGGGCAGAGCCGCCCGGGCCCAGCGAGGACGCCCCCGGTCCCGGTCGGTCCCACACCTGTCCGCAGGGTCCGTGTGAGCTACGCCGCTGGGGGTCGCGGGAGCCGGAAAGCAGGTCCTATGAGGGGAGTAAAACGTGTCCTTCTTGTAGTTAAACAGAAAGGTCCCACCGAGATTTGAACTCGGATCGCTGGATTCAGAGTCCAGAGTGCTCACCATTACACCATGGAACCCCTTTGAAAGCCAACTTCCTTCCATCGCCAGAGAAGGGTACCTGCTTCTTTAGGCTCCATACTCCCCACCCATAATCTCAGGGAAGTTCTTCCAAGGACCCGACAAGATCTGAATACGGATGACCCGCTTTGGTGTTCATCCCTCTTTGATTTCCCTCTGCTCCTCTCCTTTGACTGACATCTCTCAGTTCACTGGCACCTCAGAAAATGAAGTAAACGTTCCACTCTGGGTTTCTGGTCAGGGAAGGGCCCCTTAAGTCACCCTCATCAACCGCATATTCTGCCTCGGTTTGCCAGAGTGTCCCATGCTGAGGTAAAATTTCTGCAAATAAGAGTGTTATTTTCCTTTCCTTTGCCTTCACCCTTTCCCCAGAGCCCAGAGAGGGCAGGTGATCGTCAGGGCAGGAGGTGGGATCTCCTGGGTCCCTTGGCTTTCTTGTAGCACCCATTACACTCCAAAGCCGCCGCCTCCGCCTCTTATGTGTAATATATAAAGTGTGTGGAGCGCAAATGAAGGCAGGAGAACTCTCCTTTTCTTCTCCATACAGTTCTGATTTGGGGGGTAAGCTTTTCTCCCAAAATTTGTCAGGTTTACAGTATAAGGAAAGATGAACATTTACACAAAACCCTCAGACAAACCAGGCCGAAAGCACCTGGGGTGGCTCAAAATCAACCACGTGTCGTGGAGCCCACGAGGCAGGGCTCTGACACTTAAGCAGTCACAGATTCTTGTCAGAGCTTGGTCACGTCAGTTTCATTCCAATTTCTTAACATATCCAGAAATGGCACAATTTAAAAAAGAAGAGTGTACACATATTTAGAAGGTATGTATCCAAGTTGTCTTACAGTGTAGACAGTATTTATGTACACAAAATACCACCACACTAAATATTTACATGTATAACAAGTATACATCCACATGATGTCTCAAAGTAATAATCTTTACTTCTTCATTCTATCCCAGAGCCATTTCTTCCCTCATCCAATACACAGAACAGAAAAAAAACAGCATCTGAAGAAGAGAGCTGCAGCCCAAAGAAAGGAGTCGGAAAGGTGGCCAGTGTTGCCTGGAGACACGTATTTGTTTCCCAGAGACTGGAACAGAGGTTGACACAGGAGGAAGGAGACAAAGGGGAGGCTCCTCTTAGGAGGAGGAAGTTCACAGCTCCGGGATGAAAAGATGAAACTTCCTTTTGGAAAATCAAGAAGCTGAGGGGTAACTAACAACACAAAGTGCTCCTCCAGGAGCCCTTGAAGGTCGGTCAAAGTTTATGAGTGCAAGGACCAGTAATGGTCTCTGGCTGATACAGAAGAAATGCACAGAAAGTATGTTGACAGATCACGGAATGGCCAGGAAACCTAGAGAAGCAGGCTCTCACAAGGGGCAGGGAGAAAAATCAAATGAGGTTAGAACCGCAATGGGTGGAGAGACGGTCTTTGAGGGACGAAAGCCTGGGTGTTGGATCTGAGAGCTAAGGAGCTGGTGGGGATGTGGTGGGAGCTGCCTGTGCTGGGGGCCAGTGAACGGAACTACCCTGGGGACGTAACTCCTCCTCCTCCCTCTCCTCCACTGCCGCTTCCCTCTCGCTGGTCCTCCCGCTGTATCCTGGTCCTCCCTTTGTACGGCTCCACCTCTCTCTCATCTCCCCTTCTTCCTTGCTCTCTTTCTCCTCATCTCCCCTTCTTCCTCGCTCTCTTTCTCCTCATCCCCTGTTTGCAGCTCCTTCCCTTCCCATTCCGCCCTGTCTTTCTGGACCTCCTTCTTCTGTCGCTAGCGCTCCTCCACCACCTCCGATTTCCACAGTTGGGAGGAGGATGCGGGAATATTTCCCACCATCCCAGGAAGCACGAATACCTTGCTCTCTGGGCAGGACACTCTGAGGGTCTCTGGGAGACTGAGTGAGGAGGCCCTCAAGTTGTTCTCGGCGAGGGGACACAAGAGCAACCGCCACCAGATCCCTGCCCTCCTGGAGCTCCCTTGAAACCAAAGAAGGCAGTGGGAGGACCCCACCGGTCCCAGAGGGGTGCCTCTCCAAAGGGTGCGCAAAGGCTCGTTTCCCCCACCGCTCCGTACTCTTCTCATTTCCTCCAACCTGCACATGGGTCCCCGTCTAGCAAGCAGAGAACTGGCGATCAAGGGGGTGGTCTGGCCACAGCGGAGCAAACCGCAAGAGCAATCAGTTTACAGAAATTTCTAGAAGCAGAAGGCGACTTTCAGGTAAAATAAATAAGGATCGTGGTTGTCAAAAGATTCAGAGGATTATGATAATAGTATTTATGATTTTGCTGCCTATAGCATTATTGATCCAGTAGTTTCTAAACCGAGGCACATCTGACAACAGCAGCGTGAAGAAGAATGCTCTTATTGCTCCCATTTTGCACAAGAAAGTAGGGAGATACCCAAAGTTTTCTTTATTTGTTCAAGGCCACACAGGGCAGAACCATTTTTACAACCCAGAGCTTGTGCTCCTGAGCACAGATTCGTTGGGTCTTTCTTCTCAGATGTGGCTGTGTCAACATCTCTCAGTTGGAGGGATGGGAAGAAGAGCAAGAAGAAGAGAGAAGGCAAGAGAAGGAGCAGGGACCGGTGGAAGCACAAATTCTTTGATCCTGCCCTCCCTGGCCTTCCCCTCTCAGCTTTCCCCTCCCCTCCTCGTCTTGCCTCCTGCTTTCCTGCGGGCACCAGCTTTTTCCTTCCTTCCCCACCCTGTTACCGGACTGGGACAATGCTCCTCTCTCGGGATCCCTGCCCAAGATCCTGACAGGTCTCAATGCCTTCCTCCCAAACCCACCTTCCCAGCTTGGCATTCACTTCCCGCCCTTTCCCGCTCCCACGTGGACCCCACAGGACGCAGCCTACCCAGCTGGGCACAGCCGGAGCACCCGAGACCTTTCCGTTGCCCGCCTCACGGGATGCCGCGAAATCTAACAACCGGCATAAAGGCATTTCAAAAGAACTTTTCGCTCTTCGAAAACTTGTCCGTATTTCCATTCTCAGGGGTCTTAATGGGACGAAGGGCTAAAGACGACAATGTATATTCATCCAAGTCCTAGAGCGTCCCGGTGAGTGCCAGACCCTGTCCTGGGCGTGCGGACACGGGGCGACCATCCCCACGACCTCTGTCCTGGTGGAAATCGCCTGGTGGACACAGGAAACCTAAGCACAACCTCGGCCCCGGAGGCCTTTGCCAGGGTGGGCAAACTCTCATTCATTGAGTGTAGGCGAGGATACGGGAAGAGCCATCATGGGAGCCCACCGGGTGTTCAGCTGTCCTTGGATCTCGTTCGATTCAGGCCCGGAGGGTCCGAACCCTGGATCCCGGTATCTCTGAGGGCGCTGGCATCTGTGGCGGGTAGGGGGCAAGGACGTGGTGCCGTATCCCTGGGGGCAGGGGACTTACCCTGGGAATGAGTACGTGTCTACTCCATACAGAGTCCAGAAAAGGCCTGTAGTGCTGTCTCTGTGGCGCAATCGGTTAGCGCGTTCGGCTGTTAACCGAAAGGTTGGTGGTTCGAGCCCACCCAGGGACGGTGGGGTGAGATTTTAGAGACCACCAAAGAGACTCCCTTTTGCCAAGAGGACACCGGAGAAGGGCTGCGGCGAGCCGGCTTGCGGAGAAAGAGCACAGAAGTCAGGTGCAAAGGAGCAGCGGGGAGGGCGGGTCCCGGGTGGATTGGAAGCGTCGGTCATTCCTGAGAGCCCAGAGCGCTGACCGCCGGCGCCGTGAAAAGGGTCACCGAGGCGCGGGTCCGCAGGGGCGGAGGGACGGCGTCCACGCTGCTGGGCTGCGGGGTCTCCTGGGCCTCGGGCGCACCCCCCACCCCCTGCGGCTTCCCGGAGCCGGGGAGTCGGCGGGGGGGGGGAGGGGAGGTGGGGGGAGGGGCGGTGGTGGGCGACCCCTGCGATCGGGTGCGGAGCTTAGGGTCTGACGACTCTGGGTTGGGTGCGGGAACCCGAAGGCAGCCTGTGGGGGCCCGAGGGTCCTCACTTGAGGGGAGAGGAGGAACCCTAAAGCAGAGCCCTCGGGAGCCGCCGTCTCCGTGCCTGAGAGAGCCTGGGGCTTCAAGGTTCCCGTTTGAGTGTTAAAAACTGGTGGTCTAGATACCGATGGCGGGACCTCGGGTTTTCATGGATACGGTGTTAAGCGGTACCGGTTGTCCTGTTTCCGTAGTGTAGTGGTTATCACGTTCGCCTCACACGCGAAAGGTCCCCGGTTCGAAACCGGGCGGAAACAGACCGCTTATTTTCTTCCCACCCCGCCCTCTCCTACCGAGATTTGTTTTCTGATTGGCAAAACCACAAGGTTCCAAAGGCTCGGGGTGAAGCAGAGGACGTAGCTGTAGGAGGAGTTGGTGACCACCTGGAAGTCTACTCAGCACTAGCAAGCAGCCCTCCTTTCTCTGCTCCGAGTCCCTGTGAATCCAGGCCCAGTTCATCCCCGGGGCGGGCAAGGACAAGACTGACTTCGAGTCACCCTTACGTCCTGAAACCCCGAGCCTTGGCTCCCTGTCGGGCCCCTGGGTCTCCTCCACGTGTTCACAGATTGTCTCTGAAAACCATGGAGTTCATTCCCGTGACGCTCACTTGCTTTCCCCCACCTCGGAACACCTGAGGAGCAGTTTTATCTCCCTGGTAGAAGAAAAGAGACCGCACCAAGGTCTCACCGTGGGCTCCAGCCAAAGACACGGAAGTGAAGAATTTAAGGCTCCACGAACTGAGCCGGTCGCGGAGGGAAAGGAACCGGTACCCGTGCGGTCGTCAGGAGAGGCCCCGGAGCCAGGTCAGAGATCTGGAGGTAGACGGATCCGCTCATCACCCGCTGAAAGCCAAGTCGAGTCCCTGACTCGAGGGAATACCGAGGTTCACAAAGAGAGCATGCCCTGGGCTCGGCAGCACACAGCGCTAGAGCTGGACCAGGAGGGACCCAACCGGATAGTTTGTGACCTGGTCTCAGAACGAGAAGCGTCTCCCAGGAACGGGGATTTGAAGGGCTGCGAGCCTTGCACAGCTGCATACAGCCGTGGGGGCGCTGGGACATTTCCTTTCCTGTTCTCTGCATCTCTGGTTTCATCTTTGCACTCTCAGTTTTCACCTGGACAGCCAAGTCCACTTTCCTCCGCGGTTCCCTGGTGGTCTAGTGGCTAGGATTCGGCGCTTTCACCGCCGCGGCCCGGGTTCGATTCCCGGTCAGGGAAAGCTGTTTTCTTCTCCATTCCTCGATGTCTTCCTGTCCAGATCAGAATTGTCTTTTGCTTCAAGGTCCAGTGCAGTAGAGCGTCTGCACTGAGTCCCGGCCTCAGGGTCCTTGACATCAGGCAGGCTGGAGGAGACTCCCCGGATGCAGTGAACAGCCTGGGCTGCCCAGCTCTCCTCTCCACTCTTTTCTCTCTGCTTGTTAGAAACCCAGAGTCTTCCTTACAGAGTTTTCATCCAAAGAGAATCAGGGACTCGAGTTCCAAAGATTCATTCAAAACCAAACCCCAAACCCTCCAAAACATACATCCAAGTTACAAGAATAGTAACATCGTGTATTCTGTACTCAGCCGCACAGTTCACATTTTCCCACGTTTGCTTTGTCACTCTCTCCATGGAAACCTGAAATCCATTCTCTTTAGGATGCAGAGAAGCTTCCGGGGGAGTTCGATTCGGATCTCCAGGAAGTGCAGGCCAGGCATGCTCTGCGCTTGTAGGAATACCCCACCCCACCCCCACCCCCAACCCCAGGACCGTCTGCTATCCGGACTCCTCCGGGTCGTCTTGATGGACAGTGGGGTCTTGGGTCAGCCTGAGCGCTAGAACCACCTACCTCGGGAAGACCCATGGGGAAGTGCAGCTGCCCCCTTGGCTCTTGCCTGGCTCTCTGTGCCCAGAACACAAAGGGGAAGCCTTCTTTCCTGTGGTGGGAGGATGAGTGGACCAGGTGGGAGATGCATCAGAGGGAGGGGAAGTATTCTCGAGAGCTTTCCGGAATTGTCTGCTTGGGTGGCTGTCCTGGAATAATGGTGTTTTGTGTAGTCTTCTCCTGGTCTTGACCCAGTCTCAGGTCCGATGTGATTCACCGTTCTCATCTTTCCGTTTTCCCGAGGCTTTGGAACCGGCACCGTTTCTCTGCGGAGCAGGAGGCACGTCCTGGGAATTCTTGTCTCCAGCACAAAGAGTCGAGGGGGCCCGGTGTGGTCCTGTCTCTGTGGCGCAATCGGTTAGCGCGTTCGGCTGTTAACCGGAAGGTTGGTGGTTCGAGCCCACCCAGGGACGGGCGGTCGAGGTTTTAGAACCCATTCGAGGTTTTCCGTGCCGACGACCATTCAAGCGGTTCTTGGCCCACACAAAAATATGCTCTCCTGCATTCGGGGTCCGGACTGCTGCCAGTCTGGGCCACCTCACCTTTCCCACCCTGTACTCTGCAAGTGCAAGTGTATTCCTATTCACTCATACTTGCCTAAGGCAGGACCTCCTGAGACAGATCAAGGGATCCAGTTTCTGGTGGGGTCAAGTCTTTATTCTGCCAAGTACATAGACTTAGACAAGTAAGTTATACCTTATGTGCCCCAGGTTTTTCACCTGTAAAAGGAGGCCAGCACTTAGCAATTGTTCTGTCAATAATGTTATCAGTGAACCCACCGTCATCATTAGCCTCTGCATTATTTTTCAGAAAGGCATTTCCTACATGGTTCATGTATTATTTGGTTTCATGGTTTTATGATGACAGATATGCTGCAACCATCATTATTGTACTCACACTTCTGACCATTCGTGCAGGTATTTATTTCCACAGTGTAGAAACCTGGAAGTGCAGTCGCTTCCTTGAGTGTTTATATGCTTCTTAAGTTGGTAAGTCCTGCAACTTTGCCTTCCACAGAAGCGGGACTGAGTCGTATTTCAAATTATTTCCCAGTCGTTCGGTGTCCCTTTCTTCAATTACTTTGGCAACACAACAATTTTTCTATACATCTCTCTATGATTCTCTTAACTAACAAAGGGAGCAGTGGCCTCCTGACCCAACTAAGGGGAAAGACAATAGAGGGACGCTGTGGCATTACACAGAGGTGCTCTACTGCTTATGGTGGAGAGTTAGTCACTGACCACTTTTAAAGTCCTCCGGTAACTGTCCATTGTTTTGTCCGGTGACCTGGTCAACCGGGTCCAGAGAAGATGGCCAGGATGGCCTCTTTCTGCCGAGCAACTTATCCAAAGAGAAGAATCTCACTGATCCCAGAGCCTTTTTCCTTCTCCCCTTTCTTCTTTTATTTACAAACTTTGGTTACACTTTTAACGTGAGGAAAGAAAATTCGGTGCCTGTCCCTCCTCCTATAAAGTGGGGTGTTACCACGGAACACCCCATTTACTTTATTCCTTGACAGTTTTTTGGTTTGGTTATTTTTTGGAAGAGTCGGACACGACCGAGCGACTGAACGGGAACTGATAAAAGTTATGGGCTAACTCACATGTCGTGAGAGCCCGCGGAATCCTGCCCCTCGCAGGCTCCTGCTTCAGGCCCGGACCCTTAGAGCCATTGGCTCCTGTTTGCGCTGTTCTTCTATTAAATCTTATGTGCAGAGACTGTGCGTTTTGACGTTTTTGTACCGTGTGGTTTGGGGACAAATATGTTCTCTCTCTGATTTGTTCATCACTGATAAGATGGCGCTCGCTAGTGGCGAAGAACCTGCCTGCCATTGCGGAAGATGTAAGTTACATGGTGTTCGATCCCTGGGTCAGGAAGACCCCCTGGAGTAGGGCACGGCAACGCACTCCAGTATTCTTGCCTGGAGAATCCCATCTGACAGAGGAGCCTGGCAGGATACCGTCCATAGGGTTGCACAGGGTCTGGACACGACTGAAGCGATTCAGCGCGCATACCCGCAATTTCTCCTATCAATGTGGGAATCTGGTCTCATTTTAGGAAGTGAACCTCTGGGGATAATCCACATTGAGTGGTGGTTGACAGGGGTCCGTTCCCTGTGAGGTAGAAGACAGTTACACTGGACCATGAGGCTTTTTTCATTGCTGCTTGTCTTGATGATTCTGGTATTTCCTGGGATGTGGCACGGCCCCAGTGAGAAGTTGTCCACTTCTCCTCTTTCCACTGTTTGGTCAAATCCAGGTGGGCCCAGTCTATCCTAGTCAAGCACTGCACAAGTGTCGTAAGAGATTAACACAGGAAGGATACTGAATTTTTAGCATGGAACAGACAGTTTCTTTCACTGGTATATGAAAGTTTCTAAATAGCTGAAAATAGTCAACAAGTGAGGTAAGGATTGTTGAAATCAGACTACAGAATGCAGAGGAAAAGACATATCTTTGCAAAGAAGCAATGAAGTCAGCAACGTGAACACTTCTGACAACCCTGCAAATCAAGATTGAATACTTCCAGAACCATAAGCAAGTTCAGCCCTCAAGAAAAAGGAATGACTAGCCATGACTTCAAGCACAGTTTTATACACTGGGGACTCATAAGTGTATTACAGAATTCCTATTTTCCTCAGTGAGATTCCTCCAATATCGCTTAATTGTATTTCATTTTGTTTCTCACACTGGCAAGTGTTGTTAATAAACATCATTGACTCTGCTTTCACCTTAAATAAGGCTCGCTAATTTTTAAAAAAATTTATTTATTTTTGGCTGCCCTGTATTAGTTGCTTTGTGTGGGTTCTCTCTAGTTGGCGCGTGCAGGCTTCTCGTTGCAGTGGCTTCTCCTGTTTCAGAGCACAGAGTCTAGGTGCATGGGCTTCAGTAGTGGCAGCACACAGGCTTGGTAGCGGTGGCTCGAGGGTTTTAGTTGCTCTGTGGCATGTGGAATCTTCCCAGACCAGGGATCGGACCTGTTTCCCCTCCACTGGCAGGCAGATTCCTATCCACTGTACCCCCAGGGAAGTCAAGCAAGGCCCACTGCTTTGATGTATTTTTTTCCCCTGTTTAAATATATTTTCTCAGAAACAAGTCAATACACTTTCTCTCACTCTGGGGAGAACAGACAAGTTAGGCCTCTCAAAATTTAAAGATGTCACTCCTCTTAAGGAAAGTGATAATCAGTTCCGTAAATGTAAAATTAAAAAATGAAGACTTTCTGGAGAAAATACTCTACTGTTTATGCTTCCATGTGGTATTTATATAAGGAAAATTTTGTTGCTAAATTTGTGACAAGGAAAAAAAATAGATTTAACTGTAGATTGAGTAAATGGTCTTGATTACTTGGAACAGCAACCATGAAGGAATGAAATTGATAACAGATTATTCTTAATACTTTTAAACAATTTAAATAACTTACATAATGGCCTTCAAAATGTTTACTCATGTTCGTTTTTTTTTTTTTTTTTTTTAATGGAAGCGACTCAGAATAATTACATTGTTTTTCTCATTTTGGTCTAACACCAACTCTATATGTATTTTCAGATTATCTTATAAAGGTGTAGAAAATAATGGTGGTATAATATTTTAGTATTTAAGTCTTGGGTTTATTTAGGTTGAAAATCTGAATTACATTGGACTTCCTAAGTTTCCTATGCTGGTTGTACTGCTCAGATAAGCCAACATAGCCAATGAGTATTTAAACTTCTAAAAGTTTAAATTTATGTCTTGAAGTATACTGAATATACTAATATCTGTAAAGGGGAATGAATAGTTACAATTCTAGACACCAGAGGACTCAATCATTCCCCCTACAATATTTGGTTTATATTTTTAGGTGTCCTGTAATTAATATATGATTCCATATATACACCAATATATGATTCCAACATTCTTGTGTTCCGACATGTGTCTGCTTAAATGACAGATTCATGATCTATAGTTTCCTTTGACTCTATTAAATTGATTTAATGAACGAATCATCTTTCGTTGCCTGCAAGTTTGTTCTCTCTTTGTCCTTTCCATTTGTCCTAATTTCCTGGTAGATTGGCTGACAGCAGAAATACCGCTTTAGTTGGGGAATGCTGTTGTTGTTTACAAATATTTCTATATCTTGTTCGTATATGGCTGATGCCGGGCATATTACTACGTGTTCCCTTGACGAAAGTTCGGTGCAGTGGTTTGTTGTTTTTAGTGCTCTGACATTTCAGAATCATAACCTTAATGTTGTGCGCTGCACAGCTTCTCAAACTTTTTTGAAGCGTCACCTTATTTCTTATTAGGCATCCATTTTTTCGCATGGCACTTGCTTTCTATCATAGCAACTACCAAAATCCAGCTTTGCAGAGATATGATACCATAGTAAAGAGTGTAAAATAGTCTAATGTTGGCAGATTTTACTATGTAGATTACACCTCAATAAACTCAAGAAAGAAAAGTAAAAAGGCAAACAATACCAAAATTTCACAGGATGGAGAGCACTGTAAATTCTTTTTCATTTCTAAAAGGAGTGTTAGTAAGGTCAACAAAGTTGGAGAGGAATTTGGCAGCATCAGCTAAGGGTCGTACATACACTATCACGTGCTGTGGCCCAGAAATCGTACTTTTATCTCTGCTATATATGTGACCTCTGCTGTCCAATGAGACAGGTACAAGTCACGGGTAACTACCGAACACTTGTAGTGTTTCTAGTGTCACACGTGGTAATGATGAGTGTTTGTTTGTTTGTTGTTTTTTTTTAACGCAGTAAATCTCACAAACTTTTAAAATAGGTTGTAATTGAAAACTTTAAATTCCAGGTGACTGGTGTAATGCTCGGAGAAGGCAATGGCACCCCACTCCAGTACTCTTGCCTAGAAAATCCCATGGACGGAGGAGCCTGGCAGGCTGCAGTCCAAGGGGTCGCTGAGAGTCGGACACGACCAAGTGACTTCCTACTTTCACTTTCCACTTTCCTGCATTGGAGAAGGAAGTGGCAACCCACTCCAGTGATCTTGCCTGGAGAATCCCAGGGACGGGGAAACCTGGTAGGCTGCCGTCTATGGGGTCGCACAGAGTCGGACACGACTGCAGCGACTTAGCAGCAGCAGCAGCAGCAGGTGTGATGCTAATAAAGGGAAACCTCACTAAAATTGAGTCAGGAGACCAGAAGGGGGAGCTCTCATGGATTACCACTCAAGTTCAAATACAGGAAGACTTGTCAATCATAGACCTAAACAGAAGAATCATCAATAGGAAAGAACAATCAGTTGTAGGCCCGGACAGAAAAAGATGTACCTTGTATCTCCTGCAATATATCAGCAACTCGGCCAATGAGAAACTGTCACCACCCTGATCTTTCACTTTTCCCCAGTGTCCTTTGGTTCAAAACAAGTCCTCTCAGCTTCTTTCTCTTTCTCTCTCAAAGAACGTTCCTTCTTCTCCTTTGTGTGCAATTTGCCTATGCTTTTGCCATAGTTTGCTTGTCCTGCTTTGTGATTCCCCTGCTATTTCTGAATCAACCCACTTTGTTGGGGAGAAAAACCCTAAAATTTTTATTCTAAAGGTCAACCCTGGCATTATTTTATTGGAATGGGCTGCCCTAGAGAAATGTGTATGTCCTTGAAAAGTCATAAGAGAATGTTCGTATCGTACCATTTCAGAATATCCTCAACTGGATAAGTATACTGAGATATATTCTTCCAAGGAACACACACAGAGACAAAGAACTACCTGAAAACTATGGTTAAATCTCATAGACGTTACGCTGAGTGAAAGAAGTCAGGCCCATACCCCTCCTTCCCAAACAAACAAACCCAGTTCTTCGGAGGGGTGTGTGTGTATGTGATTACTCTGAGCTCTTTCATGGACGTCATGAGGAAGCCTTTTGTGGTCTGGTGATTTATCATACCTTAGATCTTTGGTAATGCTTCACTAGTTATTCAGGTTGGTGTGCACCGGTAATCGTTTTGGAAGCGTATACGCTTTGAACTTTACACATGTTATTCCTCATTTTGTCAAACATCTAAAACCACTTGGTTATGGCTAATGTGATGTTGATACTTATTCTTTTCTTTTGGCCTGGGCTGGGAGGCAAAGTAAACTCGAAATACTTATTGGGCTATTTTGGCTGTCCTCAGACTTTTGGCTTTCCTTCACTATCAGATAGCTGATTACTTATTTATATGTTGCTCACAATCATTATCTTAAGTTGACCTTCAACTGTTAATACTGTGTCAAAGAGAAAATGTGGTGTTATTTTAAGAATAATTAATTACAATAATTATATTTAAGAATCTGCCGACCGATGCAGGGACACAGGTTTCATCTCTTGTGAGGGAATGTTCCATGTGTTGTGTGCCACACCTACGGAGCCCGCTGGCCTAGAGCCTGTGCCCGGTAGCAAGAGACGTTACCGCAAAGAGAAGCCCCTGATTGCCACAACTAGAGAGATGCCTATGCGCAGCAGCGAGACCCAGCAGTCAAAACTAAAATAAATAAATAATTATGGAAGAAAAAAATACTTATAAGCCAAGGAAAAGGGTGGTATGTGAAGTTGAGAAATCCTGATGAGGAAAGTAGTTCCACTAGGCTTAGCTATCTCAGACGTGTCAAAGGGAGGACTCTGGCAGGTATGACACACGGAAATTTGCCACAGTCATTTCACTACTAAACATTCAAGAAGTTTTGGAGCATCCACACGTAGCCAAGAATATTTACCTGATTAGTCATCTTCACCAGATCAACCAGTCCAGACTAGCTGTTTGATGGCTTTCAGCTTATCTATTTATCAAGGGTTCTTAGGAGACCCGGGTTCGATTCCTGGGTGGGGAAGATCCCCTGGAGAAGGAAATGGCAACCCTCTCCAGTATTCTTGCCTGGAGAATCCCATGGACAGAGGAGCCTGGCAGGCTACAGTCCATGGGGCCACAAGAGTCAGACACGACTTAGTGACTAAACCACCCCCTTAGCCTTCCTTAATCGATAGAAATTGATAAGAGGACAGACTAGAAACTCAGGTAAGGCTTTATTGGGATCCCTGCTGCAGCAAAACAAGTAACAGGTTCCCTTGTTTGCCCTGGGTGGGGGGCAGGGGGAGGGATGGTGTGCTGGTTCCTTCCACGGGGTGGGTGGAGGGGTCAGGCTACAGGACTGGCTCAGGGGGTTTGCCTGTGTGTTTCCTGGTGTCGTGTGCAGGGGGAATGTGCAGTACCCTGCTTTTGCTCCGGGCACCCTGTTTTTGGCACCAGTTCTTCGGAGATGACAGTTGGGATTTTGGTCTTTTTGTATCTTGTTGTCCACAATTTCCACCAAAGGCATACATGCAGTTATTTTTTGTCCCCTATTGTTTCTTTGTATTTTGTTGCTGGGGAAGACATTTGGATCTCAAGGACACAGCAGTGAGTGGTGGCCTGAAGCAAGATCTTTGTTGCCTGTCCAAGAATTGGACCAGGGTAGCCTGTGTGAAAACCAGGAATCCTAGCCACCAGTCCATCAAGAGCTAGGGCTAGAAGCAAAGTTGGCCTGACTAGCGCCTTCATTGAAAACTGAATTTCTTAAAGCGACAAAAGCTGAAAAGACAGGTACAAAGTGCATTATTAGAGCCACAGCACAAGTTGGAGGGCACACGGATACACAATTTATTTAAGACAGAAGCAAGGCAGAGAGACACACTCAGAGAGAAAGGGTGTGTGTGTCCTCCTTAACGAGAAGGAGTGTATCAGAGAGGTGATTCAGATCACTTATATAGGACATTTCTTCCGGGCGCAGAGGCCTAGGGCGAGGTTAACACCACCTATTAAGGGGTGGCTCCGTCTACCTCCTTTTTGACCCAGGAAAAAGCTTTGTAGGCATGGATAGTCTGCAAAGATCTCCTTGACCTCAAAAATACGAAATACGTGGTCTCTTTATTTCTATCCAAGCGGGACTCAGCTCTTCCTTGCTCCTCCTGATATCCTTATCTTAAAGAAGCTTTAGAGGTACATGGGATATTTAGTTGCAGCATGAAAACTCTTAGTTGTCCCAGGTGGGATCTAGTTCCTTGACCAGGGATCCAGCTCCGGCCCCAGGCACTGGGAAGTGTGGAATCTTAGCCAGTGGACCACTAGGGAAGCCCCTGTCCTTAGTCTGGAGTATCTGTCCACAGGAGACAGATTCCAGCTGCTCAGCGTGGGGCGCATGGAATTTCTGCCTCAGTTTGTCCAGGTGCAAACATTGCAGCAAAGGGTCCCAGGTCCCAGCCTGTCTCAGTAAGACAGAGGATACAGACAGGTGTTAAAATCTGTTCAGAGTCAAAACCACACCTGAAGCTGGAAATAAAATGAATGAAATTTCTGGTGAATGACCCAATTTTCACGAATGGAACTGAGTTCACGGCCAGTCGTGACGCCTAATGCGTTTTACTAGACATACACACAATACTACATCACAAAGACAACTGGATTTGAAAGGAACCGGTTTCCCCTGGACTGCTAAATGTTCTGTTCTCCCCGCTGAACGCCGTTATTTGAAAAAAGGTGTACAGGTTTCAGCCGACCGCCAGACCGGGGCTGGGCAGGACAAAAGTTAAGGCAGGCAGCCGAGCGCGCCGGGTCCCAAACACGTAGCGGGTGGGAGAACAGGAGCGGGAGGCGGACGTCGCTTCCCCCAGAGGGCGCCCGCCGGCCGGTTGGCCGGGCCGGACGGCGTGGGAGGAGGGAGGCGGGGCCTAGGGCGGGGCGTGGGCGGGAGGGCTTCCCGTGACGTCACGGACGGGGCGTGTCGTATGTAGATACCCGAGCGCAGGGGCTGCTGGGCCGTCAGCTGGTGCTGAAACACGATACGGTCTCCCGTGGCGTGGGAGAGAACTGAGGAGTTTCTGCTTGAAAGTG
Source organism: Bos taurus (assembly GCF_002263795.3). Lineage (NCBI taxonomy): Eukaryota > Metazoa > Chordata > Mammalia > Artiodactyla > Bovidae > Bos > Bos taurus. The sequence goes on from NC_037330.1 coordinate 21,327,293, forward strand.
CGTGGGTGCGCTGTGTGGAAGGTCCAAGAAGGGTCGGGGATGCGGGGAGGAAAGTGAGCGTGTGTGTACAGTGCAGGGCGTCTGAGGTTGCGGTGGGGCGGCAGGCGGGCAACTCATACTTACCTGGCAGGGGAGATACCATGATCACGAAGGTGGTTTTCCCAGGGCGAGGCTTATCCATTGCACTCCGGATGTGCTGACCCCTGCGATTTCCCCAAATGTGGGAAACTCGACTGCATAATTTGTGGTAGTGGGGGACTGCGTTCGCGCTTTCCCCTGGCTATTCTCTGTGCAAGAGTAGGCTCGAGAAGCGCCTCTGATCACCCGGCGACGTTCCTCTGTGTGTGGGTTGGGTCGTTTTGTGAAGTCTGCGTGTGATAGAGGAAACCAGAAGCATATAAGAGCGCTTTAAAGGCATAGTCGGTTTTCGAGCTCGAGTCGCGCTACGACCCGCGCGTTTGCGGCTGGAGGGACTGGTTCAGGAACAGGCATTTGTTTTTCGGTTTTGGGGGCATTGGAAACCTGCCTAGGACTACGCGTGGAGGCGGATTTCGTGGCAGGTTCGGCCGTTGAACGCTCTTTTCGGCCTCTTCTTGAAAAGTTTGTGCGTGAGGGAGGGCTTCTTCTGGGCGCAGGATCCAAGCAGTAGAAGCCCTTACCTGAGCCCAACACACGGAGTCGGTTGAGGTATCAGGAGGCGCCCCGTGACGAACTTCTCGTCGGCCTGTCTTGTGCGAGTCTGCCACTAGCCATTTTCCCAGCAGTGTCCTGCTTTCAGAGGCTTCATTTCTTGCGTGGTCAGCTGCCTTGCTTATTTATACATGCCTCAGTCATTGCTGGAGATACTGCTTAGATACTCTCCCACCCACCCCTTCTCACCCCAAGGGGTCTCTTCCCATTTCTGGATCCAGTTCTCTCATCACCCCCGCCTTTTCTCTCTAGGCCTTCTCCTGTTAAAAGCCGTACCTCTGTTTCATCCTCGAGTGTGCACCTGACATGCTTCAGTAGTCTGGCAAACTAGGAAACCTCCTTAACATCCCTTCTTGAATGGCAGTAGAATTCGTACTTTTTTTTTTTTTTTCCTTTTGGTCAAAAGTAGTTTTCCTTTTCTTTCTATCTGAAAACATTGAACTACAATTTAGAAGAAAACCCCACGCCGAGTTGTCGGCAGTTTGCTGGGCTATTTGCCAGCCCCTTTCTCAGGATGTGTTGTTCCCACTTCTGATTCACAAAGTCCTGCTGGCAAATAGAAACCACTGGGCCAAACAGAAAAGGCAGGACCATGGCGGGAAGGACTGTCCTCCCCCTCGTGGCTGCCTCGGGGACGGCACTCGTAGATCCGCTCAGCCCCCAAAAGCCTCTGAGATCGGAGGAGGTGCTGGGAGTGGGGTGATGCTTAAGGGTAGGTCCAAAGAAAACTAACCAAAAAGCACACAGGATGCAGATCGAGGATGAGATTTCCTTGCTCACATATGAGCCATCTTCAGCATTACTGACTGGGGCATAGACATGGATTACTGTGATACTGAATGGTTTGCCTTGGAAACGAACAGAGATCATTCTGTTGTTTTTGAGATTGCATCCAAGTGCTGCATTTTGGACTCTTTTATTGACTATGATGGCTACTCCATTTCTTCTAAGGGATTCTTGCCCACAGTAGTAAGATATAATGCTCATCCGAGTTAAATTCACCCACTCCAGTCCATTTTAGTTTGCTGATTCCTAAAATGTTGATGTTCACTCTTGCCATCTCCTGTTTGACCGCTTCCAATTTGCCTTGATTCATGGACCTAACGTTCCAGGTTCCTATGCAGTATTGCTCTTCACAGCATTGGACTTTACTTCCAACAGTAGTGACATCCACAACTGGGTGGTGTTTTTGCTTTGGGACTCAACCCCAGCCAAAACCCACGGTACCTGGTCAGGTTCTTGATGTCTCCACAGAAAGAACTGAGTGAGAGACGAAGTGATAGGTAAGAAGTAGATTTATTCAGATTCAAGAGAAGCAAGCACACTCCACAGACAGAGTGTGGGCCATTGCAGAGGAAGAGTGCGGTCGCCAAGTGTGGCATGGTTAGTTTTCATAAGCTGGGTAGTTTTGTATGTGAATGAGTGGGAGGATTATCCCAACTGTTTTTGGGAAGGGGTGGGGATTTCCAGGATTTGGGCCACCGCCCACTCCTTGGTCTTTTAACATTGCCTTGGAACTGTCACGGCACCTCTGGGTGTGTCATTTCACTTGCCGATTGAGGACCAAGGTCTAGTCTTGTCTGCCATCTTGGTCCCATTTGATTCTAAAACCGGTTTATGTTGTGTCCTTGGGCTATGTCATTATTTCGAAAGTTGTGCCCTGCCCCTTTCCCTCCTGTTACAGAGGGGTCAGGCTTTCAAGGTGACTTAGGTGGTTTGCCTATGAGTTTGATGGTGGTGTGTGCAGGGGGAATGTGCAGTATTCTGCTTTTGCTCTCAGCTTTTGAACTGTGGTGTTGGAGATGACTCTTTAGAGTCCCTTGGACAGCAAGGAGATCCAACCAGTCTACCCTAAACAAAATCAGTCCTGAATATTCTTTGGAAGGACTGATGCTGAAGCGGAAGCTCCAATACTTTGGCCACCTGATGCGAAGAACTGACTCATTTGAAAAGCCCCGGATGCTGGGAATGGTTGAAGGCGGGTGGAGAAGGGGGCGACAGAGGATGATATGGTTGGATGGCATCACGGACTCAATGGACATGAGTCTGAGTAAGCTCCGGGAGTTGGTGATGGACAGGGAAGCCTGGCGTGCTGCAGTCCATGGGGTCGCAAAGAGTTGGACACGACTGAGCGACTGAACTGAACGGAACTGATCCTCTTTTTGCCACCAGCTCTTCATAGATGACACTTGAATCTTCGGTCTTTTTGTCTCTTGTCCATAATTTTCTCCAACTGCATACATGCAGTTGTTTTTAGTCCCTATTGTTTCTTTCTATTTTGTTGCTGGAGGAGACATTTTGATCTCGAGGACACAAGCAGTGAGTGGTGGCTTGAAGCAGTGAGTGGTCGCTTGAAGCAAGATCTTTGTTCCCTGACCAGGAATTGAACCAGGGTAGCCTGAGTGACTTCACTTTCACTTTTCACTTTCATGCATTGGAGAAGGAAATGGCAACCCACTCCAGTGTTCTTGCCTGGAGAATCCCGGGGACGGGGGAGCCTGGTGGGCTGCCGTCTATGGGGTCGCACAGGGTCCGACACGACTGAAGCGACTTAGCAGCAGCAGCAGCAGCAGCAGCCTGTGTGAAAACCAGGAATCCTAGCCACCCTTCCATCAGGAGCTAGGGCTAGAAGCACGGTTGGCCTGGCTCTTGCCTCTACTGAAAAATGAATTTCTCAAAGAGGCAAAAGCTGTAAAAGTAGGTACAAAGTTTATTATTAGAGCCACAACACAAGTCAGGGAGCACATAGATACACAGCTTATTTAAGACAGAAGTAAGGCAGAGATGCACACTTGGAAAGGGTGTGGGTGTCCTCCTTAACGAGGAGCAGTGCATCAGAGAGGTAATTCAAATCACTTATATAGAGCATTTCTTCCATTTTGGCCAATTATCTCATCTTTTTTTCCCCACACCTGACCTCTCCTGGGGCCCTTCCTGACATGCATGTGAAATTTTTTGCTAAGAAGGACTGTAGCACAGAGGGCTCCTGGGAGGTTGACACCAACAATCACCGGGTGGCTCCTCCCCTCCTTTTTAACCTGGGAGGAATTTTTCTGAGCATGTGTAGTCTGTGAAGGTCTCCTGGACCTCAAGAATGCAAAATAGGTGGCCTCTATCTTCTATCCAATAAGGACTCAGCTCCTCCTTACTCCTCCTAATATCCTTATCTTGGAGCATCTTATCTTTATACAAAATATTTATTTATTAGGCATGAAGGATCTTTAGTTGCAGCACGTAAACTGTTAGTTGTCCCATGTGGGATCTAGTTCCTTGACCAGAGATTGAACCGGAGTACGGAGTTCATCACTGGATCACTAGGGAAGTCCCTGCTCTTAGCCCGGAGTTAACCGTCTGCAGGGGATAGATTGCAGCTGCTCACCCTGGGACCCATCAAATTCCTGCCTCGGTCTGTCCAGGTGCAAACACTGCAGCAAAGGGTCCCAGGTCCCAGCCTGTCTCAGTAAGACAGAGGATACAGACAGGTGTTAAAATCTGTTCAGAGTCAAAACCACCCCTGAAACTGGAAATAAAATGAATGAAATTTCTGATGAATGACCCAATTTTCACGAATGGAACTGAGTTCACGGCCAGTCGTGACGCCTAATGCGTTTTACTAGACATACACACAATACTACATCACAAAGACAACTGGATTTGAAAGGAACCGGTTTCCCCTGGACTGCTAAATGTTCTGTTCTCCCCGCTGAACGCCATTATTTGAAAAAAAGATGCACAGGTTTCAGCCGACCGCCAGACCGGGGCTGGGCAGGACAAAAGTTAAGGCAGGCAGCCGAGCGCGCCGGGTCCCAAACACGTAGCGGGTGGGAGAACAGGAGCGGGAGGCGGACGTCGCTTCCCTCAGAGGGCGCCCGCCGGCCGGTTGGCCGGGCCGGACGGCGTGGGAGGAGGGAGGCGGGGCCTAGGGCGGGGCGTGGGCTGGAGGGCTTCCCGTGACGTCACGGACGAGGCGTGTCGTATGTAGATACCCGAGCGCAGGGGCTGCTGGGCCGTCAGCTGGTGCTGAAACACGATACGGTCTCCCGTGGCGTGGGAGAGAACTGAGGAGTTTCTGCTTGAAAGTGCGTGGGTGCGCTGTGTGGAAGGTCCAAGAAGGGTCGGGGATGCGGGGAGGAAAGTGAGCGTGTGTGTACAGTGCAGGGCGTCTGAGGTTGCGGTGGGGCGGCAGGCGGGCAACTCATACTTACCTGGCAGGGGAGATACCATGATCACGAAGGTGGTTTTCCCAGGGCGAGGCTTATCCATTGCACTCCGGATGTGCTGACCCCTGCGATTTCCCCAAATGTGGGAAACTCGACTGCATAATTTGTGGTAGTGGGGGACTGCGTTCGCGCTTTCCCCTGTGCTCGTTGGTTGTTGAAAGTCAGACTATGGCTTTTTAAGTGTTAATAAGTGATCTTTAGCCCTTCTTATGGTGCTGTACGCTAATAACCCCATTGGTGTGACTTAGCTGTCATTTACGTTTATGAGGTTAAGTAGGGTTCATATGTTATTCTTTTTCGGTGAGTGTTCCAAAGGACTGTTTTTTTTTTGCAGGGCTAGTTGGTTAGAGTGGTTTTTTTTTTTTTCCGTTGTGGGCTATCGGACAGTCCTCTGAAGTGCCCCACTGCAATGACCTGGCCCCTTCGACATTCAGCTTCGTTTTTCACGTAATTCCTTCAGGATTCCTGAAAAACCGCAGCTCTATCTCGCCGGACTATAGATTAAATCTTACGGAGTTGTCTGATCTCCCCCAGATTGGAACTGGAAGGACGCTAGGTTCTAAGTAGTCCTCCGTCACCCTAACGTTACTGAAATTCACGGCTTTGAATCGGTGATGGTATATGAAACTGTATAATTTCCTGTTCTCACATTTTCTTATGCTTTCAAATGTCACCCTGCTTATTTAACTTATACGCAGAATACATCATGGGAAACGCTGGGCTGGAAGAAGCACAAGCTGGAATCAAGATTGCCGGGAGAAATATCAATAACCTCCGATATGCCGATGACACCACCCTTGTGGCAGAAAGTGAGGAGGAACTAAAGAGCCTCTTGATGAAAGTGAAAGAGCAGAGTGAACAAGTTGGTTTAACGCTCAACATTCAAAAAAGGAAGACCATGGGCAACTGGTCCCATCACTTCATGGGAAATAGGTGGGGAAACAGTGGAAACAATGTCAGACTTTATTTTGGGGGGCTCCAAAATCACTGCAGATGGTGATTGCAGCCATGAAATTAAAAGATGCTTACTCCTTTTAGGAAAGTTATGACCAACCTAGATAGCATATTCAAAAGCAGACACATTACTTTGCCAACAAAGGTCCGTCTGACAGTCAAGGCTATGGTTTTTCCAGTGGTCATGTATGGGTGTGAGGGTTGGACTGTGAAGAAAGCTGAGCGCCGAAGAATGGATGCTTTTGAACTGTGATGTTGGAGAAGACTCTGGCGAGTCCCTTGGACTGCAAGGAGATCCTACCACTCCATCCTAAAGGAGATCGGTCCTGGGTGTTCATTGGAAGGACTGATGCTAAAGCTGAAACTCCAATACTTTGGCCACCTCATGCGAAGAGTCGACTCATTGGAAAAGACCCTGATGCTGGGAGGGATTGGGGGCAGGAGGAGAAGGGGACGACAGAGGATGAGATGGCTGGATGGCATCACCGACTCGATGGACATGAGTTTGAGTGAACTCCGGGAGTTGGTGATGGACAGGGAGGCCTGGCGTGCTGCGATTCATGGGGTCGCAAAGAGTCGGACACGACTGAGCGACTGAACTGAGCTGAGCATTAGGGTTTTTCCCCCAATAAACCAGTTCTACGCATCAGGTGGCCAAACTATTGAAGCTTCAGCATCAGTTCTTGCAACAAATGTTCAGGACTGATTTCCTTTAGGATTGATTGGTTTGATCTCTTGTAATCGGGACAGTGGTGATTTTTTTTTTTTTTTTTTTAGTGCAGTTTCTTTTTTTTTTTGGCTACGGGTGTTACTGATGATTGTCGTGCCTAAGGCTGCGAGCGACTTTGCGCACGTACTCACTTGGTAATATGATGTTGCTGTGGTTTAGTCGCTAAGTCATTCCCGACTCTACGTTATTGCCAGGAGATAAGTACTTCTTCATACACATCCTCTGAACTTTAGCACCATTCTTGCTTGCATTTTGACTGCACTTTCCGTGTCACCTTAGAGTTTACACAGTTTGAGTTTTTAAAACGTGTATCCTAGAGGCACCCTGGTATATTCTTAATAACAGAGACTTGGAATAGATTAGATTCAACAGTTTTTGCTGGGTACCTGAGCCCACGCTTGCGAGGTCCTAATGGAGAACTGAAGCCCACAAAAAAGAGCTAGATAGAAACTGCCTCAGTCTCTTGTTGCTTTTAAACTCCCAACCCTAAAAATAGAAGTGTCCTTCTATAGCTATTTGTCAAAGAACAAAACAGTTACCTGGCCCAAGAGCTGTGAAACAGTAAGAGGACATCTGATAGGAAGTATACATTGCTGCGAGTCTGTTTGTATCAGCAGATAAAGTACCTTTGTGAGGGGTAACAGTGCTGGTGACCTCCGGAGCTCTTCCCAGGGTCCAAACGAATATGACAACCACTTCTATTTCTCCTTTCCAAATCTCAGCTAGTATCTACAACTCTGCTTTAAAGTCTGCTAAATCCAACATCTGAGACATCTTGGGGTTGTCTTTTTTTTTTTTTTTTCTTTTTAAAACTATGTGTTGAATAAGTAGCATTTTTCTGTTTCTTGGCATGTTTCACTTTTGTTCACAGGACTCTTTGAATGATACATTATAGACATTCTGGATTCTGGTATCTTCTCCAAAATGTATCAACTTTTGTTCTACTAAGCAATTTGATTACTGGCCAACCACTTTGAACTTGTGTAGGGCTGGATTTACGGATTGTGTTGGTAGATCTGTGGAACGTCCCAAGCCCTCCTTGGTGTGGCTCAACCTCCAAACCCTGCTAACCTTGTCAGGTCTTAGTTTTACACTTTTGGAGGGAGGATCAAGAGTAGGCCTTACACTAGGGTATGGTCTTTCTTCCTAAAACAGTCTTTCTGGAGTATCAACTGAATGCTCAGGGTGATACAGAGTTAACAGGGCCTGAATTCCAGTGTTGCCAGCAGAGACTTCTAAAATCTCTGTTCTGGTTTTCATCCCAATAGCACCTGTTGTCCCATAAGCCTTGCATAAGCACTCCACCCATGAGCAGCCAGCCTAGCACTCAGCAAATGACTGGCAGGAGACCCAATGTAGACTTTTGAAAACTAGCCTGTAAACTGTTCTCTCCTCTCTCCTTCTCTACAGATTCTAGTTGTTTCAGTTGCCCTCTGATCTCTGCCTTAGCTTTGTGTGAGCACCATGCTCTGCTTGCTGTACCACCATCAGGTCATTCCCACAACTCTCTCTCAGGCACTCACAGTCTTGCACTGTCTCTGTCCAGTGTGTATAACCAGGTGCTTCACACATTTTGCCCATTTTTATGGTTGTTTAAGGCAAGGAGCACAAGCTGGAATCAAGATTGCCGGGAGAAATATCAATAACCTCCGATATGCCGATGACACCACCCTTATGGCAGAAAGTGAAGACTACGGAGCCTCTTGATGAAAGTGAAAGAGCAGAGTGAACAAGTTGGCTTGAAGCTCAACATTCAGAAAACGAAGACCATGGGCATCTGGTCCCATCACTTCATGGGAAATAGGTGGGGAAACAGTGGAAACAATGTCAGACTTTATTTTGGGGGGCTCCAAAATCACTGCAGATGGTGATTGCAGCCATGAAATTAAAAGACGCTTACTCCTTTAGGAAAGTTATGACCAACCTAGATAGCGTATTCAAAAGCAGACACGTTACTTTGCCAACAAAGGTCCGTCTGACAGTCAAGGCTATGGTTTTTCCAGTGGTCATGTATGGATGTGAGGGTTGGACTGTGAAGAAAGCTGAGCGCCGAAGATTTGATGCTTTTGAACTGTGGTGTTGGAAAAGACTCTGGCGAGTCCCTTGGACTGCAAGGAGATCCTACCACTCCATCCTGAAGATCCTAAAGAAGATCAGTCCTGGGTGTTCATTGGAAGGACTGATGCTAAAGCTGAAACTCCAATACTTTGGCCACCTGATGGGAAGAGCTGACTCATCTGAAAAGACCCTGATGCTGGGAAAGATTGACGGCAGGAGGAGGAGGGGACAACAGAGGATGAGATGATTGGATGGCATCACCAACTCAATGGACATGAATTTGGGTAAACTCTGAGAGTTGGTGCTGGACAGGGAAGCCTGGCGTGCTGCGGCTGCGGTTCATGGGGTCTCAAAGAGTCAGACACGACTGAGCGACTGAACGGAACTGAACTGCAGGCAAGAAGTCTAATGGATTGACGTTATTATACTATGGCTGTAGGTGGAAGTCCTGGATTATTTTCAGTGACTTTAAAATTAAGGTTTAGGCAGGAGCATTATGATGTCTAAATAAGCTGAACATTGTTTTCCATATTTACAAATGACCTGGCTGAAGAATTTTTTTTTTTTTAAACTTTATTAACAAGTGCTACTAGGACTGATCTGGGCCTGCTGAATTCAGTTTCAGCATGGTGACCTCACAGTACCACAAGGAGACATGGCTCAGTATCCTGTTCTTTGGCTATGTTCCAATGCTTCAACTACATGCTACTCCAAAACATGCCAATTTGGCCTAAGAATTATTTTGAGCTAAAGGCATTTGGAAAACAGCAAGTACATTCTTATCACCAGAGACAGGAAGTCAAGGCCCAGAGAAATCCACACAAACAGATTTTGTTAACTCATATCTTCCTTTAGTCTTCCCATATATTTTACTTTTTCATCATCACCTGTCTGTTCAACCTAGTATATAAATGCTTGGGTCTATGGCAACCCACTCCAGTGTTCTTGCCTGGAGAATCCCAGGGACAGGGGAGCCTGGTGGGCTTCCGTCTATGGGGTCGCACAGAGTCGGACATGACTGAAGCGACTTAGCAGCAGCAGCAGCAGCCAGTTCTTTGGGTTTTCACTTTCCTATTGGAGTTCCCATGGACATATGACAATCAATATGTTTTCCTCCTGTTAGTCTGTCTTATGTCAATCTAATTCTCAGGCCTAGCTGGAGACCCCAAGAGGCTTAGGGTGAGGTTTGCCTCTCCTGCAAACTCTCCTAGGACCACAAAAGAAAGGATTAGCAAAAAGCTATCTAAAAGGGACAAGAGGGCCCTTGGTGTAGGCTTGGTAGACCTAATAGGAAATGTTTGAATTCCCAGAATCAGATGGGTGGAAGGGTGTCTGCCTTAAGCCAAAGGTTGCTAGGGGAGGCCCAGAGAGAGAAGCTGTCATATAACTGGGGACCAGTGACTAAATTTCTCCTTTGAATCTGTTTCTTTCCTCCCCTTTCCTATTCTTCCTCCCAGTTCTGCCCTTCTTTCTTCTGAGTCTTCCTTTCCATTTCTTCCCCGCCTGTAAATAGGCTGCACCCAGGGCCTGGGGCTTGGTCCCACCAATGCCTCTATGTGTTTGGGTTTTTAATCTTTCTTCTACCAAAAACCTCCCCTGGTGATCTGCTGAAACCTGCACAGCCTTCTTAGATCAATGAATTTTAATGCACAGAATCAAATACAATTGTCTCTGGGGCTTCCACAGCATCACAGAAAGAATGAGCAGGAAGGCTGAGCTTACACAATCAACCTCCCCATGCTTAGACCCAAGATAACCCTAGAGTTGGGGTGGTGCAAAATAAGAGATCATGGGATCTGCCAGCCTCAGAGGAATTAAAACTACTGTACATCACTATTTTTACTATCCAAACTGAGAAAAAGTAGTGGTTCCTGGAACAGAGTTCCAATGAGAAGGACCACAAGCTCCCTTACAGCCCTGAAACTGCGGCTACTAATCCAAAGAAAACCAAATAAAATGCACTGGATGCTGGGCTACGCTCAAGACTAAAATTAGAAGTTTTGCACGCTACAAACTGAGCTAGCAGGATGACGAAGAGCCATGAGCTTTCCTCCCTACCAGCTTGGGATCAGTGGCCCAAATGTAAAACGGCTTAGCGAAGACCTAAGGCAAACTCTGAGAGCTGCTAATGAGGAACTAGGTTTGTAATAAGTGTAATGGATTCCCTCCTCCCCAGTAAGTCCCGGACCAGGCCTACTACCGTGCTGCTTCTGAGCTCAAGCAGAAACCCAGCTAGTGGGTGGAAACTACTGCCCAGAGGTGGGGTCGGGTTTAGGGGGCAACTTCACCCTCACCGGGTCTTGTAGAAAGGCCTCTCCCTGCTCATTTCCGCCCAGGTGGAACCTCAGACATCCAAGACGGAATGATCTTTTCCAATTCATCCCAAGAATGAGATTTACCAGATCCACCTTCTTAGTCCTGTTATTGGAATTTTCTGACACTCCACGACAATTCTGAGTACTTTTCTCCAAGGTCACAAGTGAGTGTTCACGCAGCACCAAATGCACTTTCTGTGTCTCAGCACACCCCCACCGCCGCATCTTCCATCTCTTCTGTGGGGGCTGTTGGGGAAATAAATCCAGACTCAAAGGAACACACATATTGATAAATAGAGTATTAGCTAATTTTATTACTGAGGAAAAAAAGTCAGAGCTCCTGCTTGTAGGTAGCCCACACAAGACTACAAAACTATTGTGGACTTCCAACTCTATTAATGTGGGATTAAAGCTGCAGTTGTCATCATCCTACCTATAGTAAACAATCAGCATTACTCCAGGAATGATACTAGGCCTTCTCTGACAGTGCATCTACTAGACAGTACGCCGGGTTAGTAACATTTAATATTCCTCGGCAAGGAAGGCGGAGAGGCAGCGCGCCGCCGACTCCCTGCCGCAGAGGGCTGGGGCGGAGTCGGAGTCGCCCTGGGGGGCGTTTTCAACAGTCCTGTGGTGAGCCGGGGGTGTGCTCCCTCTACCGCGCGGGACCGCGGGCCCCTAGCCACCCGCTTAGAGGTTTGGACTCCTCGGCGTGGTGGTCTTTAGCCAAGCATTTCAGAGAGGAACATGTCATTCCAATTCGAGAGCATACAACAGTAAACAATCGTGGTCAGCGCGGTGGCGGACAGAAAGGAGGCAGGGAAAGAGTAATCAAAGTGATCTAACGAAAATAGGCATTTTCCGTTTTCTTTTGGCCTTTTCCCTCAGTGGCCAGAGCACCAGCACACGCGCTCTCCGTCCCTCCCCGGGCTGCCTCCACTCCCACTCGCTGTCTCCTCTTCTTCAGCTTTCCCTGGTCGACCCTCCCTTCCCCTTAGGATGGACGACCCCAGACTGCGGCTGAATCGCAGTCCACGGTGGGGAGCTCGCTTCGGTCCCAGTGCGCACATGTCCAAAGTCGGGACCTTTGCCTTGTTTTTAATCAGCTCCGGGAACAAAAGCGCCTCCGGCTTGGAGAAACCTTTCCCGCCTTCCGTTTCCAGAGTTCCTCGTAGGTCCAAAAGCTTAAAGCACACACTGGAATTCTTCGTTGCCCTAGGACCTTGGGGGTAGTATGCATCCTTCACCCAGCATTTATGATGCGGTGGACATGAGTTTGAGTAGGCTCCGGGAGTTGGTGATGGACAGGGAAGCCTGGCGTGCTGCAGTCCATGGGGTCGCAAAGAGTTGGACATGACTGAGCAACTGAACTGAACTGAACTACTAGGTGCGAGGCCCTGCCCTGGAGGACCCGCTGCATCGCGAGCAATTCCGAGATGCCTGCGGGTCGGAGTCCACAGCTGGAGGCACAGGGCGTGGGCAACGCAGTGGGGGCACAGCCGGTTCGTGTCCTTGGCACGGAGTGGTAACGTGGACGCCCTCAGTCCGGGAGGCTGCGGTAGTCACCTGGCGCAGGGCGGGCATTGAGATGGGGAGGAGCCGGTGGGAAGGCTGTGGATCTGGCTTTCGGCCGTCAGAACCCCTTAGCTGACTCTCAGAAGTTCTATCGATGTCCAAACGTGACCAGCGACACCAACTCCGGGCTTCAGGGTCTCGCGCACACCTCCGGTTTCCGAAGTATGGGAATATGAAGGTAGTCCCGGAGAGAGGCTGAAAAGCAATTTCTGGGATCAGGACACAAATTAAGAGCACCAAGTCCTCGTGTCTCTGTGGCGCAATCGGTTAGCGCGTTCGGCTGTTAACCGAAAGGTTGGTGGTTCGAGCCCACCCAGGGACGTACCCTTTTACTTGCTCAAAGTCCTTTCTTGCAACTTCAGGTTATCTCAAAGTTCTGGAGGCTGCAAAGTCCAAGATCAGAGTCCGGGACAGATATAGTTCTTGGTGAGGGTCTTCCCAGAGGCTTGCAGAAGGCTTGTACACTGAGAAAGGAAACTGCTGCCCCTTCTGTTTTTATAAGAACACTAATCCCAGCATTAGTGAGGGCCACACCCTCAGAAACTCATCTAAACCTAACTACCTGCCAACGGCTCCATCTTCTAATACTGTTACACTGGGGAGTTAGTGATTCAACATATGAACTTGGGACGTTCAGTGCAGAATAGGTGGTAACATAGACATTCCTCAAGTGTCTAAAATGCCTTCATAGTGACTTAATTGCACAGACTTAATAGTCACATGAGTGGGAGAGAAGTTGTCCTGTGTAGTTCTTTTATTTTTTCTTCCTGGAGAGATTTTGTGTGTGTGTGTTTATACACAGAAAATCAAGGAATTATAGAAAGGTACATATATTGAGAAAATTCTCACCTCCACTACTCATTCCCAAAGGCCAAATACCAACCTGGTGGTTATCAATAAACAAATTTATTTTAAATAAAATTAAAAAAATTTATTTTTAATAAAGTCAACAGCATGACTTTATAATTTTTATAACAAAATAGTCACCTACTTTATAAATATATAAAAAACCTTGGGCAAACCAGGCTATATTCACCTGCTGTAACTCAAACTTGACTATAGGATGCTGAAGCCACAAGGCCAGCCATGACTGGCCAATTTCTATGACTTCTTAAAGCATTGGGATCTAGAAATCCCACAGAATTTTCTTTTGCTTCTTTCTCCCCTTGTTTGCTTGTCTGATTTGAGCTAGAAGCTCACGGATAATTAATTTAACAAACAAAAATGAAAAGAAAAAAATCTAAAACCTCTACATTTTGAAATTTCATTTGCATTACCAGTATTTTTGTGGAAAAGAGAATCTAGCTATGGCATGAAAAGCAGCCAGTTAAAAGTATACATACATACATATCTCCAGTCCAGATATCATACAGGTCTAAAAACAACAAATAAATATTCTCAAATAAATGAAAGAATTCAGGAAATTAAAAAACCTTCTTTGAAAAACCTATTTGATACAAAATGCAGCTAATGAGATGCTTTCACAATTAAAAATCTCAGGACTAGAACTGTACAACACAAAGCATGAACCCAGTGGAAACCATTAACATTAATAATAATGAATCAATATTGGTTCATCAATTGTAACAAATGTACCACACCAGTTCAGGAAGTTAATAACAGGGGAAGCAGTGTGGGTGGAGGAGAGAGAGCACATGGGACTATTTATTTTTAATCTCAAGAACAGAAAGACCGTATTTGCTGGGTATTATGCATTTGTTCCTCCAGATATATTCTCATCATTAACCACCCTATTATACACCCCAGAAAGAGTCTTCTTGAACTGTGCAGAAAGACTCTGCCCACTGCTTCTTGTTGGCTACAGCCAATGGGATGTACTGACTGGGAATGGGGAGGGTGGGAGGAATACGAAGTCAGGATAATTGTTTCCTGCAGGTTGGCAGTAGTTGTGTTCTTTGCCACTCCCCAGGACAGTTACTGTTCAGTGGCACTATACTATAGTTACAGCCTTACCTACAACTATTGCTTTCCCAGGTTCTAGAAACAGCTCTCTCCCCTTGGCCAATCAGGCCTAGTAACTGCTCTTCACTATAGCTAGCCCTAAGATGTTGCACCATCTGTTTAGTGACTGCATCCCCTTCTTAGAGCCCAAGAATACTGAGTTGGTAGGTCCCAGGAAACCCTCTTACTCCTCAGCAGGTCTGGGTTTCAGAGGGCCTCAGGGAATATGCCACAAAGTTATCTGAGAGCTCATTGCATCTGTTTAGCTCATTAGCAGAAGTACAATTACAACTTTCTTCCTTCAGAAAATACCCCTAATAAAACTTCTACTGTCTTGCAGGGAAATTTTTTTTCTAAGAATGACATAAAACTCAAAATCCCTAGGGAAAGAAAAAAACCCCAATACCTTTACCTACATAAAAGGTTTAAGAATTTGTTTAGCTAAAAAAGGGCTTCTCTGATAGCTCAGTAGGTAAAGAATCTGCCTGCAATGCAGGAGATCCCAATTCGATTCCTGGGACAGGAAGATCCCCTGGAGAAGGGAAAGGATACCAACTTCAGTATTCTGGCCTGAAGAATTCCATGGACTGAGTTGAACAGATCTGAGCCACTTTCACATGTACATATGTAGCTTAAAAAAAAAAGGTAAATGAAGCACTCAACATCTGGCAAAGCCAAGGCCTGGGTGATTCAGCTTGTAAAGATATAAGTCACTTTTATTATTACTGTCATTATTTTTTTTATTTTTGACTGTGCTTGGTCTTTGTTGCTGCACAGGCTTTTCTCTAGTTGAGGTGCACGGCCTTCTCATTGCAATGACAAGCCACTTTTAGATTCAAACGATTTATTACTTACATATACAACAAAAGGAAGAGTAGTTGAAGGTATAGACTTCACGACTCCTCATCTCCAACATCCAAAAAGATGTCACTGAAACAAAAGGGGTCAGTGACTGTAATGCAAGTTGTGGGATACTCTGTTATTGAGGAGTTAATTCTAGACTGCAGCTAAGAGTTTTACAGTCTGCAGCTGTCCTCAGAGAAGGAGTGGGGAGGTAAGCAGAATGCCTTAAGTGTGATTAGAAGCTGCAAGGCAATGAAAGACTGTCCCAGGGTAGACAGGGAGGGGAATGGAAACTGTCTCCTGGCTGCTCTTCACAGGCCTCCCATCCTCTCCTGTTTGGGGACAATCACAAGGTGCTTTGCCTTGTGGTAAGTTTCACAATAGTTGCACTTCAAGTCTTCGCTTGTGTGGCCTGTGCAAATACATAGAATGTCACTTGGGTGCCACAGCAGAACTGTTCCTCTACAATATTCAAAAGACAACAAATTGGTAAAATACTTGAATCATTACAACATATGAAAAGCTTTTTTTATTTAGTATTTATGTTTAGCAAGCTTATATATGCACATAGTTTAGAAAGTCAAACACTTACAAACCTGGTAATGAAAACCGACAGTCCCCTGAACCTCTCTGCCATTTCTTGGTCCCTAGAAGTAACTACTTTAAATTCTTTTAATCAGTGATTGGCTATTAATCTGTTTCTATAAACAAATAATGTTAACTCTTGATTTTCTAGTTTTAGGCACTTTATCTCTCCTTTACATACTCCCACTACACTTAGCACTACACACACGTATACATTTTTCACTTTTCCATTTTCCCAATTGTGACAGTTAATTTTATGTGTCAGTCTGGCTAGGCCATGGTACCCAGATACTGGGGTCAAATATTAATCCAGATGTTCCTTTGAAGGTATTTTTTAGATGAAATTAACATTTAAGTCAGTAGACTCTGAGTAAAGCAGATTATCCTCCAAAATGTGAGTAGGCCTCATCTAAGCCACTGAAGGCCCTAAGAGAAAAAGACTTAGATCCCCAAAGGAAGGAAGAATTCTGCCTCTAGATTCTGTTTTCAGGTGAGAGTTACAACATCAATTCTTCCCTGGGTCCCCAGCCTGTTGGCCTACCCTGAAGAGTTTTAGATTTACCACCCTCCACAATAACATCTCTGTATACAAACTAAATTTCTATATACATACGTGGGTATCTTCTATTGGTTCTGTTTCTCTGGGAAACCCTAATATATCAATATGCTTGTGTCATAATTTTGAGAAATTAATGATTATCATTTTTACTATACAAACCATTAACAGAGAATTTAATGTGATCACTTTTTGAATATATTTTTCCCTTGGCAGTAACAATTATGTTACTTTTCCATTTGCTTAATTTTCCATGTATTTATTATTGAATTATAACCAATTTCTGTAAGGCTTCTCTCAAGAGCTTTCTCATTGTTTTCTGCTGCTGCTGCTGCTAAGTCTCTTCAGTCGTGTCTGACTCTGTGCGACCCCATAGACAGCAGCCCACCAGGCTCCCCCATCCCTGGGATTCTCCAGGCAAGAACACTGGAGTGGGTTGCCATTTCCTTTTCCAATGCATGGAAGTGAAAGGTGAAAGTGAAGTTGCTCAGTCATGTCCTACTCGTAGTGACCCCATGGACTGCAGCCCACCAGGCTCCTCCGTCCATGGGATTTTCCAGGCAAGAGTACTGGAGTGGGGTGCCATTGCATTCTTTTCTACAGCTATATTTAATTGTGTGGTTGTATTGCCATTTATTTAGTCACCCCCAAACTGATGGACCTTTGGAGAATTTCCAATTTTTTAGTTAATAAAAAGTGTTTCTTGAATAACTTTGTACACAATTTCACACTTGTATAGCTATATTGTAGGATAAACTTCTAAATGTGGATTGCTGAAGTAAAAAAAAGTTTGTGAAAATTTTTTATATTGCTCGAAAAGCACCCTGTAGAACTTGTACCAATTTACCCTCTTGTTAACAATGTTTATTCACTCTCCAACATATTAAACTTCAAAAAATTTACCATTTCCTATAGC
The DNA here is from genome assembly GCF_002263795.3 of Bos taurus. Taxonomy (NCBI): domain Eukaryota; kingdom Metazoa; phylum Chordata; class Mammalia; order Artiodactyla; family Bovidae; genus Bos; species Bos taurus. The sequence continues at coordinate 21,344,697 of NC_037330.1, forward strand.
TGAAAATTTATTTCAACTTAGTTTTAAATTGCACTACTTTTGTTAATAGCAATGTTGAATGTTAAGTATCTTCTCATATGGGCAAGCCTTTTATATTTTCTATTCTTTATATGTTTGCTATTTTTATTGGGTTATTGGTTTATTTCTTGTTGGCTTATAGTTCTGTAAATATTAGGGAAATTAGTCTTTTGTACATGATGTGTGTTCTAAAAATGTAGATGTCCAGCATGGTATGATAAATTTGGTGCAGCCACAGGAAGGGAGGAGAACCAGAAGAGGTTATTATACTCACCGGTCCCAGAGTGGGGTCACCGCTGGCAAGCGCAGGGCCACACAGAAGCGCAATCAGTAGGGTGTTCAGTTGAACAAGTGGGGAGCAGTGAGAGCCAGGGCCTATGGGCTGCAGCCTTCACTGGGGTCCTGAGTGGGATCTAAGGAAAGCAACCCAAGATGGAGAAAGAGAGGAAGGAAAGAGGAGGAGGGAGCAGCAGGGAGACAGAGAAGTGGACAGAGGAGGGGAAAGTTAGAGTCCTGGTTGGGTTGCTTTTCAAGGGTTTCAGTTGTTTTTGTATGTGCAGTCACAAGGAGCTGTGAGAAGGATGTCGATAAACTGAAGCATTAACTCAAAATGGAGGGTTTTTAACACGATATGAGTTGCAAATACTTCCCCAAATTGTTATTTGTTTTTCAACTTTTTTTATGGAAAGTCCATTCATTTATATAGTGAAATTCATCAATATTTTCTCTCAGGACTGAGTTTGTGTCATAGAACAGCCTTTTCCACACACACACCAAGAAAAAATAATTTTCATGTTTCTACAAGAATTTTATGTTCCTTTTCATTTTTATTTTAAATCTTTGATCAATTTGGAATTTACTTTTATGTAAAGGATGTCACTGGGCTTCCTTGGTGTGGCTTAGTGGTAAAGACTCTGCCTGTGATGCAGGAGATGCGGTTTCCATCCCTGGGTCAGAAAGATCCCCTAGAGGGGGCCACGGCAACCCACTCCAGTATTCTTGCCTGGAGAGTTCCATGGGCAGAGGAGCCTGGCAGGCTACAGTCCATGCGGTCTCAAAGAGTCTGACAAGACTAAGCGACTGAACACACAAAGGGTATGATATTCATTGACCATTATTTTTTTTCTCAGACAGCTACCTAGTTATTAAAAAAATGTTCATTAGAATTATTGATTTGAGTCCCTCTTTCTACTATATTACATTTTTTATGTATTTTGGTCTATTTTTGGACTTTATGCTGTCCTATTGATTGCTGTTTCATTCATACAAGATATTTTATCACTTTAATCATTATAATTTATGGCATTTTAATATTTCATAGGGTTAGTCCATCCTCATTCCTCTTTCTAAAAAAGAATTTCCCTGACAGTTACTGCTTGTTATTTTTCCATTTAAACTTTAGGATTATGTTATCTGGTTTGAATTTTAAAAAAATTTCTTGACATTTTAATGAAAACTGTTAAATTCAGACATCAGGTTAAGGAGAGGTGTTCTTTCTGATGTTGAGTATCCTACCCAAGAACATGGTACATCTTGGTTGATAGGAAAGGAAGTTGCTCTAATACAGCTGTTCCTGAACTTGAGCATTTATCCAAATCACCTGGTGAGTCTGTCTGTTGGGCCCACCTCAAGAGTTTCTGAATCTGCAGGTCTGAGGTAGGGCTTGAGGATTTGCATTTCTCAAAAGTTTCCAGATGATTTTGGTGGTGCTTGTCTTGACACAACACCTTGAGAATTGGCTACTGTATTGATGATTTTGGAGATGGTTCCATATATAATGGAGTCTAAATATTTACAAACTTTAAAAAAAGTAGGACTGGCCAATGATCCTTCTGAAGAAGTGGGAAGATCTGTATGACCAATTAAGAGGGAATCTCCGCATTGTGATGAAGAAGCCTAATGACTGGTGCCAAACTCGGCTTCCACTCACCTTGAAAACACGGACTTTACTCACACCACCCATCACAACACTGAATGGGAGATTTAACAGGGACATTGTAAACAATTTCGAGCCTTCCGGGTAGAGCAAAGTTCGATCCATAGTTAACTCAAAATGACCGATCAATAGCCAATTCAAAAAGCTTGCGTGCAGCGTTCCAGAGAGACAGGATATATTCATCCAACAACAGCACTGCAATCTGCCCATCTGCCCTGCTCCAGGCCTTCATCCTTGCTCCTCCCGATCCTTTCCCCCTTTCTTAGCTCTTCCGCGTCCCTCCTTCTCAGCGTCTTCTCCTGGGCCCTCTCTTCTTTTTCTTTTGGAGATCAGTCCTTTGAGGCTGATGGACGTTTCAAAACCCAGAAAGCAAAGGCACTTTGCTTAGCACCTAACGGCGAACATTTTAACTACCTAAGAAGGCACTTCAAAACCTCATCCAGAATTTCCCACTGACTAAAAGAGAACGAAAGTGTTTCCGTTTGGTCGTGTCCTAAGACAGTGCAGGCCCCAACTTTTTGACACCAGGAAGTAGGTTCCTGACACCAAGAAGACAGTTTTTCCACAGCTGGGGTGGGGGTGAGGGTGAGGGGGGTGCGGGGTGCGGGGATGGTGTTCGGGAGGTAATACGAAGGATGGGGAGCGATGGGGAACAGCCGATGAAGCACACCTCCTGCTGTGCAGCCCGGTTCATAACAGGCAGCGGACCCGAGGGTTGGGGACCCCTATCTTAAGACGTCTTCTAGGTGGGGCAAGTCGAAACAGAACAAAGGGCGAGCTCCGCGGGCCCCGGATTCGGTCCTCGGAGGAACCTGGTTCCAGGGAGCCGTGGATCAGGGACCCCAGGTCTCAACCTGAGATGCTGGAATCGGTAGCCCCGATTCCTCTTTTTGCTGAAATTCGGGCAAATAGAGGCGATTTCTGGAATAGTTAACTGAAGTTGAAAACAGCAGTGACAACAAGTTATTTAGAAGCTGCTGGTTCAGTTGGCAGCGAATAAAGGAAGATTGAATAAAACCGAAGGTGGGTAGGAAAAACAAAAGCTTAAGTCGCCCAACGTGGGGCTCGAACCCACGACCCTGAGATTAAGAGTCTCATGCTCTACCGACTGAGCTAGCCGGGCACCAGTGCAAGCTGTCTTTCCTATAGAAGTATAGTTTCTTTCAAAGGCCTACCTTCACGGTCAAAGATACACGAAATTTAATTTGAAAGAATTCTCGGGCTCTAGGATTTTATAAATGTACTAGAAGCCTTTGCCACCAAAAAACTCGACCCTTCGATAGTGACGGGACTGCGAGAGGCCAAGGGGGCTCGCGGAGGACCCAGGAATCACGAATCCTGAAACCCCGACGTTACTTCAGATTCCTTTTATACAGGTTTTGAGACCTTTTGGTTAGCAAATTCCTTTGAGAACCCGGTGTCTGGGACCCGGAATACTGAAAAGGAGGCGAAGAAGCGCGAGGGAACGGGGATGACAGGCGCAAACTGCCGCAGGGACTAGGAGGGGAGCGGGAACCTGCTCTCGAGAAATATTGGTGTTGAGCCTCCTGCTTCCTTCCGGGTCCGAAACCCTTTTCCCGGTTCAACCATTAGGACCAGGGGGTGAGATGGAGGTGGAGCTGACGGACGCGTCTCTCGGAAAATAGGTCCAATTCACTATTCATTTGGGGCACGATTTTGTTTTTAAATACTAAACTTCGTGTGACCTGAGTAAAAGACCATATTCATTACGTGTAAAAGCCCCACTGAGATTTCAAGTCGGATGGAATTCAGAGCCTCAGGCGTGGGCGCTCACGGGAGATTTCTCTCCACTCTCCGAAACGTTCATTTCTCCAACTTCTGGAAGAGGTGCTGAATTCCCGAGTCACCCGCGAAAAGCTGTCTCCTCTGCTCAGGTGAAGGCAGGCTTTTCTCGAAGCTCCGAGGCGCTGCACATCGCCCCGAAGCGCCTCTGCCGGGGCTGGTTAGGTTCGCCTAGGTCGATGAGCCCATAGAGTGAGCTCCACGGAGTGAGTTATTCGTCTAATTCATAGACTGCATATTCTGCGGTGCAGTCTTGAGCAAAAGAGGATTACAAACTTTTTTTTTTTTAATAGCTAAAAGTCTCCGAAAAACAGACTGCTGACGCGAACTACAATCATATGCCGTGACTCGGATTCGAACCGAGGTTGCTGCGGCCACAACGCAGAGTACTAACCACTATACGATCACGGCGTGCTACTTTCGCGGCGGCGCAGTGCGGCTGGATTTAATATCCTTTGAAACAGGACTGTCTTACTGTAGCTTTCTTTACCTAATTGGCGCTATTTGCACAGAAAATTCCAAATGTTTCCACTCACAACTTCGAAGCCAGGTCTGACACCCGAATCTGGGTCCGAGAATCCTGCGGTGCCGGCACCAATATCACCCCCTTTGCTGGACGGCGGCGCACTGTCGAGATCTGAGAGGTCTGTCGCCTGCAGCCCGGGGACCGCGTCCCCAGTCGCCTTCCTCAAACCACTTCTCTCTTTCCCCTTCAAATATTCAAGGCGTTCGGCCTAGGTAACCAGAGCATTTGCCTATTTACACCTCCACCTGGTACCCTGGAGCTGATATTTCTGTTTCCTGAATGTTGGAACCGAAAGAGAAGCGGAGCTGGTGAGTTGCGAAAGGCTTTGAGGTCCCTTTATTTTTTTCTTGCTTCCCTCACCGTTCCTTGGCGCCCGCTCTCAGAAACTAAGGACTCTTGGGCTGACTTCAGTAAATCTAAGTCGCCTCAGAGTATTCAGAAAAACAAATAAAATCAGCCTCCTTTACAGACATTACCTAAGGGCCCCCCAGAGGACAATTATCGTAAACTGGTGCGAAGCAAGAGGCCAAACCCAGCAGATAGGCTTGGCTTGGTAGCTGCAAGAAAACTGGAGCTTCACTCTCGTTAGAATCTCCTTGAAGGCTTAGAGTTTGAGGACAAAGGGTGGTCAAAAGATCTCTCTCCCTCCGTTTGGCCTTCACAAGCAAGGTTTGGGCAGATGAAAAGATAGGCACTGCGTTGGCCGGGAATCGAACCCGGGTCAACTGCTTGGAAGGCAGCTATGCTCACCACTATACCACCAACGCACACAGGAAGCAAAACCGCTTTATTTCCCTATGACGAGTTGATTATTTTGGTCTGACTTTCATGTTTAGGGATTTAGGTTGAGTAATATTCAACACAAAGCCAAAGGACGAAAAGTAAAAGAAGACCTCTAGGATTTCTTCTGTGAGTATATTAAAAATTTTGTGATAGTTTTTTAGTTGTTTCAGAGGTTTAACGAAAATCGATTTAGCTTATTTATTGTCTTTTGAACCGTGCCTCTGCAATCCAGCGGACAAGTTCAGGCCTTAATGTGGGTGTTATCTCTGTACATATATTGTTAAGCGTTTCAGACTGCTTCCTTAGCACAAAGGCATAGAGGTAAAGTTGCCATTGAAAAGCTACATTTTTAGGATTTGGATACATATTGCCAAATTGCTGTGTGGCGCAACCTCACCGAAAGTGTATTACCAAATTATATTAGTCAATTAGATATCATCTTTTTATTTTTACGAAAGTGTAACATAAAAATTTGGAGTCTCATTTTAACTTGTATTTACTGTACTATTACTGAAGTTGATCATTTTTCATAAACTTTACTAATTATTTGTATTAGTTTTGAGAACTAAATCATACACTTGTTGACTTTTTCTATTGGGTATTTGTTTTATATGTATATTACTGACATGCTAGTTTGCCATTTGTCTTTTAATATTATTTATAGGCTTTCAGATGGGCAGTTTTCTGTTTTTATGTCGTTTTAACTGTCAGTTTTGCTTTCTATGTTTGTTTTTATCTTGAAAAAGTCTTCTCCAGCCCAATAAGATAATTATCCACTATTTTTAATTGTTTCAGTTCTTATATTTAATTATTTAATCCATATAATATATGAAATGGTAATCCCACTTCTATGAATTTATCAGAAAGTAGTATCCAAGGATAGACAAAGATGTATTCACACAGATGTTCATTAAAGTGTTATTTGTAAAGCCAAAATTTTAAGGACAAAAACGTAAAAGTCCAGAAACACAATTGATCAAATTCTTTTTATGAAAACCCACGAGTTTAAAAAAAAAAAAAAAAGTTTATATTGTACATTGCTGGTGGGAGTATAAATTGATAGGACCTCGAAGGAGGGCATATTGGCACTGCTGCTGCTGCTGCTGCTGCTGCTGCTGCTGCTGCTGCGTGGCTTTAGTCGTGTCCGACTCTGTGCGACCCCATAGACGACAGCCCACCAGGCTTCCCATCCCTGGGATTCTCCAGGCAAGAACACTGAAGTGGGTTGCCATTTCCTTCTCCAATGCATGAAAGTGAAAAGTGAAAGTGAAGTCGCTCAGTCGTGTCGGACTCTAGAGACCCCATGGACTGCAGCTCACCAGGCTCCTCCGTCCATGGGATTCTCCAGGCAAGAGTACTGGAGTGGGGTGCCATTGGCATTACCCATCCATAAATGCACATATTTTTTGAACCAGCATTTCAGTTCTTGGACATTTATTTTACACATGTACAAAATGACTGGAGAAGGAAATGGCAACTCACTCCAGTATTCTTGCCTGGAGAATCCCTTGGACAGAGGAGCCTGTTAGGCCTCAGTCCATGGGGTCCCAAGAGTCAGACACGACTTAGCCACTAATGACGACAAAATGACATGTAGAAGATTATCTTTATGGCCGCAAGGGATTACAATAACATCCTAAGTGGAGAAGGCAATGGAATCCCACTCCAGCACTCTCGCCTAGAAAATCCCATGGACGGAAGAGCCTAGTGGGCCGCAGTCCATGGGGTCGCTGAGTCAGACACGACTAGGCAACTTCACTTTCACTTTTCACTTTCATGCATTGGAGAAGGAAATGGCAACCCACTCCAGTGTTCTTGCCTGGAGAATCCCAGGGACGGGGGAGCCTAGTGGGCTGCCGTCTATGGGGGCGCAGAGTCGGACACAACTGAAGCGACTTAGCAGCAGCAGCAGCTGTAGCTAAGTGTCATCAATAGGAAGCTGGTTCCATTAATTATGGAGTATCAATACAATGGAATACTATGTACCATAGTACATAGTATTGTACTATGAGGAAGGTCTTCATATGTAATCTGGAGCTATTTTTAAAAATATATGTTAAGTGAAAAAGGCAAAGTTCAGAAAAGTGTGCATGGATTGCTATCATGTGTGTAAGAAAGAGGAACGTATTTAGATATATGTATGTATGCATGTACTTGCATTTAGAAAAAATTTATTTTTTATATTTATAGTATACTTACACTACAGTATAATTACAAAACTTACTATTGACTGCCTTATTAGAAGAAAACTAGAAGGCAGAGGTGAAAATTAGGTTTAATAGTTATGCCCTTTTGCATATTTGAATCCTAAACCATGTGACTATATTACCTTTGCAGAAATTAAATAAATTGAAAGAAATATGATTTTCCTTAAGTATATTTATTTCCACTGAAAAAGTGTTAGAAATAACTTTAAAAATAGTTTGTAATAAAACAGTATGTAGAGCATATTCCATTTTGTATTTCAAAAACGGGTAGAAGCCATTTTTTATGTTCTTCTGTATTTTTTATGTTTCAGCTAAGGCCACCCATGGGGAAACTGAGTAGAAGAAAAGAAGTTAATCATTAAAAGTATTCAGGAGAGAAAACGAGTATTTCCCTGACCGGGAATCGAACCCGGGCCGCGGCGGTGAGAGCGCCGAATCCTAACCACTAGACCACCAGGGACGATGGCAGAGCTTTGCGGATAGAAATATATGAGGCTAATTCAATGTGTGTCTCTGCTTACCCATTCCGTGACGTGTGTTCTTTCAGCTATCTAGATTTTGAGATTCTTCACTACTGGGCCCTCCAACTACCCCGAAACTACTTTTTCCTCGTAAAAAACTACTTTTTTTTTTTCTTGAAGTAGAAAACCCTGAAAAGAACACCCCAGCTTGGCTCCCAGAGCTAAGTGAGGATCGTATGCACACGATCGCAGTTTTCAAAATTAAAGACAAATGTCCGGAGAAAAGATCTAAAGACTAATAGGAAACTCTCAGCTTCCCCTGTTTGCAGTATTTCCTGAATTGTGATCAGCGGGAAGGTAAAAGCCCCTAGCTGTGCTCTCCCAGGAATCTTTCCTTAAGGAATATAGAAGTCCTATAGCAGTTTTTGTTTTTGTTTTTTTCTTTTAAATCGCTTATGAATTTAGGCCAAACTCTGTTGACCAAAGCGAACATTACAGACAAGTAAAAGTGATTCAACCCATGGGTGGTTGGTTGTCAGCAGGATCTGGGCATAATTCGCTTGTGGGAGACTAAGAGAAGACTTTTGGAGCTTCAGCAATTTCAAATATGAAGAAGGAAGAGAGGGAGAGAGGAGAAAGAAAAGAAAACTGGAGTGCATACCTAGACTGAAAGAATCTTAAAAACCGTACCCCTCAATGTATGCAAATTAGCTTTATAGGAGACAGAAAGCAAATATGGCAAAATGTTAACAATGAATCTTGGTGAAGGGTAATTGAAATTTTATTATTTTAAATTTTTGTACATTTGGTATTTTTCCAAAATAAAAATTTGAGAAAACCAAAAATGAAAGAGACAATCAAGTCTCCTCTCAGACATTTTTTGGTCAGAAGACTGCACTGTGATTAATTCTCTGCACATAAGTTCAAATATAAAGTTTAAAAACAGCCTCCATAATTTAAGATCAGAAAACACTTCTGATAATAAGTGAAAAAGAGAACTAAAAAATTGAAGCAAAAATCAGCAGGACCTGATAGAAAAAATGAATGGTAGGATGCCAGATGTTTGCTGCTAAGTCGCTTCAGTCGTGTCCGACTCTGTGCAACCCCAGAGACAGCAGCCCACCAGGCTCCCCCGTCCCTGGGATTCTCCAGGCAAAAACACTGGAGTGGGTTGCCACTGCTTTCTCCAATGCATGAAAAGTGAAAAGTAAAAGTGAAGTCGCTCAGTCGTGTCCAACTCTTAGCGACCCCATGGACTGCAGCCCACCAGGCTCCTCCGTCCATGGGATTTGCCAGGCAAGAGTACTGGAGTGGGGTGCCATTGCCAGATGTTTTGGGGGAGTTTATTGCTTCGTTTTGCTTTCAAAGTGTCAATATTAAACAGTTGTGTAAGAAAAGTGTCAATCCTCTGGTCATCCAATCCACACTTTCCTAGGGAGAAGAGTAACTAAACACTAGACATTTATTTTCACAAAACCCAAGTAATCCTGGTGTCACAGTCACCAAGGAACCCAACAAAGCCCACTTTCTTTTACTCCATCTCTGTTCCCACTGGGCAGCTACCTGTATTCAAATGCTGAAAGAAAAATCTAACCCTCAGGGCAACATTTTGGGATTGTATCCAGGGTGGGTACAAGGCAATCCGTTTTATTTTTCTGTGTCACAAAGGAAATCAGCCTCCTTATGTTTTGGTCAACTGTCTACTTTCATCAGTTTTTCTGCCACCTGCTGGTAATTTTCAGTAACAGGAAAAACTGGAAAGTACTGCAGTATTAGCTCTTGCTTGGAGCAAGCCTCCTTTCTCAACCTCAAAGCACCAGGAGAAATCTCATCATTCAGAACAGGATTAAGCCTCCTCCTTCCTGGCACTACACACCTAAAGACGAATGAGGGGGAGTGCAATTCATTTACTTCATTCCATATTCTATTTTCTTTTTTCCTTTTTGCAAACATTTACAGATTATGTGCCGGAGTAGGTACTAAAGATACAAAAATACATGTAAAAAGCTCACAGTCTAGAGGAAAACCAAATAAACAAGTGAATAAAAGAGAATAGATAGGAGGAGATTGAGCAGATGTACTTTCCTCTGTTCTCTCTGCTAATACCACTAAAAACCCTGAACATTTCATATAGAACAAACATATGAGGCTCTGAAAAATAGAAAGAGGCAGACTAGCAAGGGGCCTCAGAGCCCAAGGAACCACACAGTGATGATTTCCCTGGGTTTTCTTAGTGCCTCATATATCCCAGACTTGGAGCTGAAGAAGCTGGCAACCTGGAAATGCAATGGATGCAGCCAAACAAAACCAAAACAATAACAACAACAAAAGCCTGCTCTCTCTAGTCAAAGGACTGGGAAAGAGGTAGCCTAGCAAAATAAAAAGCTTTTAGATAATAACTGCTCTATTCCAGCCAAATGCTACAGAAAGAACTGTGGCCCACATCAACCCACACCAGCAAAGACTGAGTGGGATACCTAGATTTCCATTCTCAGCAGGCCTGTAAGGAAGTATTCCTCATCTTCCCTGCCGGATTGCTATCAGAGGAAACATGATACTTTCATGGTACTTTCACCAACATTTGCTGATAACAAGGCCATGTAGGGAGCTGGAACTCCTACTCCTGCCCATCAGTAATGAGGAACCCCTCTCCTCAGGTGTTAATGGAGACCAAGTGGGGAACCTAGAATTCTACACCTATGTGGTTTTCATAAGACATCTCACCCACCACTTTCTCTACCTGATTAGTATCAGAAGCAGCCAACTGAAACAGAAGGTTTAAATAAGATCCAGGGTCCCAAACGTTCAGGCTTTAATTAAAAAGCATTCATCATGTCAATAAGCAAGATCTTGAATTGAATGAAAACAGACAATACCTAGATGATTGAGATGGCTGAATTATCTGACAAAGATTTTAAGGCCATCATCATAAAAATATTTCAACAAGCAATTGTGAACATGCTTGAAACAAATGAAAAATTAGAAAGTTCCAGCAAAGAAAAGTTTAAGCAGAGAAATAGAAAATATAAAGAAAAACTGAACAGAAATTTTATAACTAAAAAAATACAACAAAAACTCTCAATGGATGGGCTCAACAGCAGAGTGGAGGGGACAGAGAAAAGAATTGGTGAACTGAAAGATAAAAAAACAGGAATTACTCCATCTGAACAACAGAGAAAATGGAATTAAAAAAAAAGCAGGGTCACAGGTACTTGTGGGATTATAACAAAAGATCTAACATTTGTGTCATCAGATTCCCAGAAAGAGCAGAGAAAAAGAACAGGACTAAAAAAAGTACTAAAAGAAATAATAAGTAACTCCTCAAATTTAGCAAAAGTCAAACCCACAGATTCAAGAATCTGTGATATATAAAGAATATATATATATATATTCTTTATAAAGAATATAAACCCAAACAAATTTATGCCAAGACATATCATCATCAAATTGCTGGAAACTGAAAAAAGAAAAAAATCTTGAAAGTGGTGAAAAATGACACCTTGCCTACAAGGGATAAGCAATTTGAATGACAGCAGATTTCTCTTCAAAGACCACGAAGGCCAGAAGAAGTGGCACAATTTATTTCAAACACTGAAAGAAGACTGTCAACCCAGATTCCTATATCCAGCAAAAATATCCTTTAAGAATGAAGAGGCTACCACTCAACAAGAAAAAGACAAACAACTCAAAAAATGAGCAAATGATTTGAATTTAGTTTCTCCAAAGAAGATATTCAAATAACCAGCAAGCATATGAAAAGATGCTCAATGCAATTAGTCATTAAGGAAATGCACATATATCACAGTAAGATACCACTCACACTTTCCAGAAAGGCTATAGTTTTTAAAAATGGAAAATAACAAGTGTTGGTAAGGAGAAGGTGAAATTGAAACCTTAATCCACTCATGGCAGGAATATAAAATGTTGCAGCTGCTGTGGAGCACAGTTTGGCAGTTCCTCAGTATGTTAAACATAGAATACAATCCAGTAATTTCTCTCCTTGGTATAGATCCCAAAGAACTGAGAGCAGGTTCTCAAATAAATACTTGTACATGCACACTCATAGTAGCATGATACGAGCAATAGCCAAAAGGTAGAAATAGCCCCAGTGTCCATTGATGAATAAATGGATAAACAAACTGCAGTATATACATACAATGGTATACTATTTGGACATAAGAAAGAATAAAGGGACTTTCCTGGTGGTCCAGTGGTTAAGAGTCTGCCTTCCAATGCAGAGGATGTGGGTGGGTTTGATAGCTGGTTGGGGAGCTGGGATCTCACATGCCGCGCAGCTGCTAAGCCCTGGTGCCACAACTAGAGAGTCCAGTGCACTGCAATGAAGGATCTGCATGATGCAGCGAGGACCCTGTGTGCCACAGCTGGGACCTGACACAGTCAAATGAATAAATATTAGACATTTTAAAAAAAGAAAGACTGAAATACTGACATGCTACTACTTTGATGAACCTCTAAAACATGCTAAATGGAATAAGCCAGACACAGAAGGTCACATATGATTTCATTTATATGAAATGTCCAGAATGGACCAGTCCATAGAGACAGAAAGCAATCAGTCATTGCCAGAAGTTGGGGAATGACTTCACAGTGGGAACAGGGCTTCCTTTTGGGGTGATGAAAACATTCTGGAACTAGATAATTGTGATGGTTGTATAACATTTTGAAGGTACTAAATGCCACAGAAATGTACACTTTAAAATGGTTAAAATTGTGAACTTTGTGTTTTATGTATTTTGCCACAATTTAAAACTTAGTAACAGGGAAATCCTAGCAAGATTTTTTTGTAGACATAGACAGAATTATTATAAAACTTGTATGGAAAGGCAAAGGAACTAGAATAGCTAAAATATGTTTTGAAAAAGAATTAAGTGGGAAGAATCAGCTCATCCATTTTCAAGGTTTGTTAAAAGCTACAGCAGTAACGATGGTATGGTACTGGCAGAAAAATAAATATCAGATCAATGAAACAGAATAGTGAACTCAGCAGCAGACCAAAACAAATATGCCAGTTTATTTTTTTTTATAAAGGTGAAAAAGCAATTCAATGGAGAAAGAATAGCTTTTTCAATATATATTGCTGAAGAAATTGGATATCCATAAGCAAACAAATAAAGAGCAAACAAAACTTTCAACCTAAGTCTCATACCTTATACAAAAACTAACACCAAAGTGGATCAACAGTTTAAATGTGAAGCATAAAATTTTTAGAAAAAAACAGAGGAGAAATTCTTCATGATCTAAGGCTAGACAAAAATTTGACACCAAAAACATAATCTGTAAAAGGAAAAGTTGAATAAGAAGATGTCATCAAAAGTAAATATGTTTACTCTGCAAAAGATACTATTATGAGAATGAAAAAGACAAGCTAACTGGGAACAAATATGTATTGTGTAGAATATATAAGAACATTCTAACTCAACAGTACAAAAAAAAAAAATACAATGAGAAAATGATCAAAAGACACAATGGAACATTTCCCCAAAGAGGATATACAGAGAGCAAATAAACACATGAAAGCATGTTCAGCATCATTAGCCATTAGGGAAATACAAATTAAAACCACAACTAGATATCACAACATACCTATCAGAATGGCTAAAATTTAAAATGACAATCTCAAATGCTGGTGAGAACAATGCAGAGAAACTGGATCAGTCATACATTGCTTGTGGGAATGTAGAACAGTACAACCACTGGGGAAAACAGTTTATTTACCAAAAAAAAAAAAAAAAAACAGTTTATTTACAGAAAAACCCTAACTATGCAATTTTTACATGATCCAGTGTTTACACTCCTGGGCATTTATCCCAGAGAAATAAAAACTAATGTTCACACAAAAAAACCTATGTGGAAATCTATTAATGAAAAGCCAAAAACTGGAAACAGCACAGATGTCCTCCTTTAACAAGTGAATGGTTAAAGAAACTGTGGTACATCTATAGCATGGAATAGTACTCAGCAATAAAAAGGAACAAACTATTGATAGACACACAACTTGGATGAATCTCCAGAGAATTCTGCTGTGTGATAAATGCTAATCCCCAAAGGTTATATACTCTAACCTGTTTATATAGCATTTTTATAGAAATGGAGATCAGATTGGTTGTTGCTAGATATTAAGGTGGAGATGATGATAGGAAGGAAGTGAGTGTGGCTACATAGGGGATCCTTTGATAGAAATGTCCTGTATCTTGCTAAAGCAAGGATAGTCACTATAGAGAAAAGACTTCTGCTAAACCAGTTTAGGTCATGGTAGTATGAGACCACCTAGGATTGAGACTATCTGGCAGTATTCCTCAACCAGAGTGCTACCACCTTTTGGGGGGCCTTTGGAAACATGTAGGGGCATTTAAAATTTTACATTGACTGGGGATGGCACTTGACAGGGGAGGGGAGACAAGAATGCTAAATGTACTCCACTGGGCAGGACAGTTCCACACACACACACACACAAAATTGTCCCTCCCATAATGTTAATAAGGCCCCATTAAGAAACCTTGAAGGCAGTTTTATACTCAAGGCCCCTCTGACACACCTCAGTATGCTTTGAGCCCTAATATCCCTTTTTCATCACTTTCACTGCCTCTGCTCTCTACCCATCTCAGATTCTCAAATCCACCCTCATGATTGAGAGGATAATCCTTTTTCAGATGTTAGAAGATCCACAGTTTCCATGGAGATCAGGAGCCTCTGGACCATAAAATAAATAGATAAGTGTGCTAGTGATCCAGATGCTGCATATACAACAAAAGAAACATGAAATATAAAAACACTTTATGGCAACATGACAGGATTTTCTATCCAACTAGTTAATTCTCTCCCCTATAAGACCTCAAGATAGAAATTAATATAAACCCAAATAAAACACAATCTGCGAGGGCATATACTATAGTGGATATTCTTCAGCAACTGGGGTAAGTTTTTTAGAACTACTCGATGCATACCGCCCCCCAACCCACCCCCACCATGGGGCTTTCCCACTGGCTCAGTGGTAAAGAATCTGCATGCAATGGAGAAGATGCCAGATTGATCCTTGGGTCAGGAAGATCCCCTGGAGGAGGAAATGGCAACCCCACTCCAGTACTCTTGCCTGGAGAATCCCATGGACAGTGGAGCTTGGCCGGCTACAGTCTATAGGGTCGCCAAGAGTTGGATGTGACTGAAGGGATTTAGCATACTCGCACAATGGCCATAATAGAATTGCTTCAAAGAGAATATAAAATATTCTTGGAACAGGAAAAGCACAGACATACTTGAGCATTCTCTGAGGATGGGGCTCATATCTCTCATTAGATTTTCAAGAGGAGTTTGTGATCCAAAAAAATTAAGAACTATTGATTTATAAATTCTTAATCCCAAGTAATCTCATATGGCCACCATCCTAAGCAGTTCAACAAAAGAAAACCTATCTTTTGCTCACTTGCAGTCTTTGATTTTAGAAACATTTTATTTTTGGAGCTCTCATCTTAATACAGGGAAATGCAAACACTGCATTCTTCACCTTTGCAGGAATTGATAAAAACATTAAATGTGAGGTGGCACAAAGAATACATCTTTATTATATAAATGCGCCAAATGAGTAAAACAGCAACATCCCAAACTATGAAAAATGAATGCCTTTATATTTAATTTAAACTCATGTGTGCTAAGTTGCTTCACTTGTGTCTGACTCTTTGTGACCATGTGGGCTGTAGGCAGCCAGGATCCTCTGTCCATGGGATTCTCCAGGCAAGAGTACTGGAGTGGGTTGCCATTTCCTTCTCCAGGGGATCTTCTTGACCCAGGGATCAAGCCCACATCTCGTTCATTGCAGGTGGATTCTTTACTGCTGAGCCCCTGGGGAAGCTCCTACATCTCTCTATTCTACATCAAAAACCCTGGGTTATGGGACTTTCCTGGTGGTCTAGTGGTTGAGAATCTGCCTGCCAATGCAGGGGTCACAGGTTTGATCCATGGTCTGGGAAGTTCCCACATGCCACAGAAGAACTAAGCTCCAAGTGCCACAACGACTGAATCAGTGCTCTAGAGCCCATGAGCCACAATCCCTGAGCCCCAGGAGCTGCAACTACTGAAGCCCTTGCGCCTACAGCCTGTGTTCTGCAACAAGAGAAGCCACTGCAATAAGAAGCCTGCACACTGCTGGGAAGAGCAGCCCAGCCCCACCGCCCCCAGTCACAACTAAAGTCTATGCGCAGCAATGAAGACCCACCAAAACCAAAAATAAATAAGTAAATCTTAAAAAAAATCCTGGTTCACAAAGACACTAACATTATTACACATTTGTTTTATCCAATAGTATACCCACAATCCTTAAGGATCACATCCTGGTTGAAGCAAAGGGGCTTGCGTAATTCAATGAAGCTATGGGCCATTCTGTGCAGGGCCACTCAAGACAGACGGGTCATAGTGGACACTGACAAAATGTGGCCACTGGAGGAGGGAATCTCAAACCACTCCAGTATTCTTGCTGTGAGAACCATGAACGATATGAAAAGGCAAAAAGATATGAAGGTGTCCAATATGCTACTGGGAAAGAGCAGAGGGCAATTACTAATAGCTCCAGAAAGAATGAAGAGACTGGGCCAAAGCAGAAACAGTGGTCTGTTGTGCATGTGTCTGGTGGTCAAAGTAAAGTTTGATGCTGCAAAGAACAATACAGCATAGGAACCTGGAATGTTAGGTCCATGAATCATCGTAAATTGGACATGGTCAGGCAGGAGATGGCAAGAGTTGACATTAACATCTTAGGAATCAGTGAACTAAAATGTATAGGAATGGGTGAATTTAATTCAGATACCATTATATCTACTACTGTGGGCAAAAATCCCTTAGAAGAAATGGAGTGGCTCTCATAGTCAACAACAGAGTCTGAAATGCAGTACTTGAGTGCAATCTCAAAAATGACAAAATGATGTCGGTTTATTTCCAAGGCAAACAATTCAACATCACAATAATCCAAGTCTATGCCCCAACCACTGATGCCAAAGAAGCTGAAGTTTACCAGTTCTATGAAGACCTAAAAGACCTTCTAGAACTAACACCAAAAAAGGATGTCCTCTTCATCATAGGGAATTGGAATGTAAAAATAGGAAGTCAAGAGATACCTGGAATAATAGGCAAGTTTGGTCTTGGAGTACAAAATGAAGCAGGGCAAAGCTTAACAGAGTTTTGTCAAGAGAACACAGTGGTCATACCAAATACCCCTTCCAACAACACAAGAGATGACTCTACACATGGACATCGCCAGATGGTCAATACTGAAATCCAATTGATTGTATTCTTTGCAGCCAGAGATGGAGCAGCTCTATACAGTCAGCAAAAACAAGATTTGGAACTGACTGTGGCTCAGATCATTAGCTCCTTATTGCAAAATTCAGACTTAATTTGAAGAAGCTAGGGAAAACTTACTAGGCCATAAGGCCAATCCCTTATGATTGTATGGTAGAGGTGACAAATAGATTCAAGGGATTAGATCTGGAAGACAGACTGCCTGAAGAACTATGGACAGAGGCTCATGACATTGTACAGGAGGCAGTGACCAAAACCATCCCAAAGAAAAAGAAATACAAGAAGGCTAAGTGATTGAGGAGGTTTTACAAATAGCTGAGGAAAGAAGAGAAGGGAAAAGCAAGGGAGAAAGGGAAAGATATACCCAACTGAATGCAGAGTTGCAGAGATAGGAAGGAGAGATAAGAAGACCTTCTTAAATGAACAATGCAAAGTAGAGGAAAACAATAAAAAGGGTAAGATCTCTTCAAGAAAATTGGAGATATCAAAGGAACATTTCATGCAAGGATGGGCATGATAAAAGACAGAAACAGTAGGGATCTAACAGAGGCAGAAGACATTAAGAAGACGTGGCAAGAATACACAGAAGAACTATACAAAAAAGGTCTTAATGACCCACATTACCATGATGGTGTGATCACTCACCTACAGCCAGACATCCTGGAGTGTGAAGTCAAGTGGGCCTAAGGGAGTGCAACAAATTCTTGCAAATTCTCTTTTCATTTTTATTCTATTACAAATATTTTCTAATTTCTCTTGTTATAGCCAGTGGAGGTGATGGAATTCCAACTGAGCCATTTTAAATCTGAAAAGATGATGCTATTAAAGTGCTGTACTCAATATGTCAGCAAATTTAGAAACTCAGCAGTGGCCACAGGACTGGGAAAGGTCAGTTTTCATTCCAATCCCAAAGAAGGGCAGTGCCAAAGAATGTTCAAACTACCAGACAATTGCACTCATTTAGCATGCTAGTAAGGTTATGCTCAAAATCCTTCAAGCTAGGCTTCAGAAGTACTTGAATTGAGAACTTTCAGATATACAAGCTGAGTTTAGAAAAGGCAGAGGAACCAGATATCAGATTGTCAGCATTCAGTGGATAATAGAGAAAGCAAAGGAATTCCAGAAAATCTTCTGCTTCATTGACTACATGAAAGTCTTTATGTGGATCACAACAAACTGTGGGAAATTCTTAAAGGGAAGGAAATACCTGACCACCTTACCTGTGTCCTGAAAAATCTGTATGCAGCTCTAGAAGCAACAGTTAGAATCTTACATGAAACAACTGGCTGGTTCAAAACTGGGAAAAGAATACAACAAAGCTGTGTAATGTCACCCTGCATATTTAACTTCTATGCAGAGTACATCATGCGAAATGCTGGTTTGGATGAATCACAAGCTGGAATCAAGACTGCCCAGAGAAATATCAACAACCTCACATATGGAGATGATACCACTGGCAGAAAGCAAAGAGGAACTAAAGAGCCTCTTGATGAGGGTGAAAGAGGAGAGTGAAAAAGCTGGCTTAAAACTCAGCATCCAAAAAACTAAGATCATGGCATCCAGTCCCATCACATCATGGGAAGTGAAAAAGTGGGGAAAAAGAAGGGGAAAAAGTGGAAATAGTGGAAAATAGTGGAATAGAAGGGGAAAAAGCGGAAGCAGTGGCAGATTTTATTTTCTTGGGCTCTAAAAATCACCGTGGACGGTAACTGCAGCCATGAAATTAAAAGATGCTTGGTCCCTGGAAGGAAAGATATGACAAACCTAGACAGTGTATTAAAAAGCAAAGACATAATTTTGCCAACGAAAGTCTCTATAGTCAAAGCTATGGTATTTCTAGTATTCATGTACAGATGTGAGAACTGGACCATAAAGAAGGCTGAGCAGTGAAGAATTGATACTTTCGAATTGTGGTGCTGCAGAAGGCTCTTAAAAGTCCCCTGGACTGCAAGGAAATCAAACCAGTCCATCCTAAAGGAAATCAACTCTGAATGTTCATTGGAAGGTCTGATACTGAAGCTGAAGCTCCAATACTTTGGCCACCTGATGTGAAGAGCTGACTCGTTGGAAAAGACCCTGATGCTGGGAAAAGACTGAAGGCAGAAGAAGTACGCAGCAGAGGATGAGACGGTTAGATAGCAACACCGACTCAACGGACACAAAGTTGAGCAAACTCCAGGAGATACTGAAGGACAGGGGAGCCTGGCATTCTGCAGTCCGTGCGGTCACAAAGAGTAAGACACAACTTAGCGACTGAACGACAACAGCACCTAGAATACTTTCAGAATAACTATACCAATTTTTTTTTCTTTTTTTTTTTAACTATACCAATTTTAACACCAATAATATGACTACTTAAAATATCTTTGCACTTCTTTTTGTCCTTAAAAGTATATACCACTTGGGATGTCACAGTCAAATTATTGTTTTTAAATCACTTGGATAGTTTGGGTGGAGTCATTTTATATTTCTGTAATAAAAACCCTTGTGATATGGCTTTATGTGGTAAAGAGAAAAAAATTTTCAGATCTGTATGTATAAAAAAGAGAAGAGTATTCTGTGGACTTCTGGATTCTGAATTAAATGTAGAGCAAATTAGTGCTTGTGCTTTAGTGACACTATTTGAAATCAGTCCTTGTGTTAATTTCACTTGGGAAGTACAAGAAATGATGATCCCCGATGCCTATGGCTGCAAAAATACAACGTGGCTAAATTCCTTGGTTGCAATCTCTTAAAAGGTCATAAGATTATGTTATTCCACAAAAGTATCTTTCTGAATCTCTTTTTCTCTCACTTTATCTCTCCAAGTTCCTCTCCCCTTCAAAAAATTGTATCCCCATTCCTTCTTTCCCTCATTGACTTTGCTAGCCTCCTCCCTCAGCAACTCAGAAGCTTATGTGTTTGTGTGTATACCTGCAAAGAGGAGCTGCTATATAAATAAGGTAATGAAAATGGAGGCAGTTGGGGAATAGACAGCTGAGAGGATCTGAGCTGGTAGACTGAAACAAATACTCATCCTAAACCACTCAGAGCTCAGATTTCTTCTCTAGACAGCTGGCTTTTTAAGTCCTTCTGAAATACTCTACAAAGATGGGGGAGGGGCTGTGAACTACCTCTGCTATGGACCTTATTTAAAGTCAGCTATCTCCTAATATGTTCTGTAGAAACTAAATGCAATATTCAATATGGCAGGGATGAGGGTGCTGAGCTAAAGGTATACAATTGTCCACTCTAATTTTTAAAGGCCAGAGGGCTTTTAAATTATTGACAGTGCTGGAGAGCTGCTTGGAGTAGGCAGTGACTAGAATCATGTAAGCTCAAACTGGATAACTGATTTGCTGGTCATATTTCTATCCCTTCTCTGCCACTTGGCACCCTATACTCCATATTCTTTCTAATCCTCCTACCCTCTCCACCCTCCCCACCCTCTCGCCAACACTCCAACACCCTACCCCCATCAACACTCCTGGAATTTTGGACTTAGCTATTTTTAAAACAGTCAACTCAGTAGCCACCTCCCTCCCCCGCTCAGCTGTCCAGTACTCCGGCCAGCCATCTAGTCCCCCTTCCCCCCACACCAGACCTTCTCTGGTTCCCTGACCTCAGTGAGACTGCAGCCTGTCTGGGGACCTAGGGGAGACATGGAGAAAGAGACGGGGGATCCCCTGGCTGGAGCTGACTGATACAGTAGACAGTCATGGCTGGAGAATTGGATATCAGACTAATGTTTGACCTCTGGAAACAGTAAGTCAAAATTAATTGCAATTCCTTTAAAAAGCTTCTAAATTGAAATTAGAATCTCATAAAATTATGACATAAAGTTGGATGTCTCTGGTGCAAATCTAGGATCTTTTCCATACCAAGGTGCCCCCGTCTCCATTTCTCCTTCTGTCTTAAGCTTTCTGGCCTCTGGCCACTAGAAGTTTAAATCTCCATCTCTCCTCTAGGAGTCTTAGCTCTCTCCTCCTGTTACCTCAAGACTTCTGATGAAGTCTCCTTCTTTAGTACAAGTTTCCTACACCTCCTATTCTGTGGTTTTCTCACCAAGGCCAAATTTAGCTTCAGATGATTAGTCACTGATACCCTCTATCTTGTTCCTATTTATCAGGGCCCTTCACATTGGGCTTCCAAGGGTGAGGCTTACTCCTTGTTGTAAATGATTTCTCCCTACAACTCTAGTCCCATCATCGTGTTCTCCCTCCTGCATGACTCTCCCTCAATCATATCCTTAACTCCAGAGAGAGTAGTTTGGCAAGAGGGAGTTAGCCCCTCCCCAAGTCTTGTCCTCATCAAAAGATTGACTTCCAAACTTGCAAAGTTAAGATGGATGGAAAGGTAAGATCAATGGAAAGGGTGGTTCTTCAGTCAGATTTGAAGAAATGTTGACTCATGAAGAAGAAATGTTGACTCATAACAAACAAATATTGATTTGCATGCTTGGTTTGCATCCATTGTTCCATGAGACAGAGGGATAATTTTAGCTCTCTACAGTAGATGAAAGAGACTGGTTCCCTTTTCATTTGAATACTGATTCCAGAGATGGGATGTGTATCCCACCCTTACTCCTCCTTACTGAAAATGCTGACACAAAGGAGGAAAATCAATGAATGACCTCTGGAGGGTGGCCCCTCATGATGGGGAAGGGCAAATAAAAGGTAGTCTCTGATGTACTTTCAGATCCTAATTCTGTTAGGGAGCCCACTGGTATGACTGAGATCTGATCTATCCACATGATTCCTCTTTTTGACATTTCTGCTGTTTGGTAGCTCAGAATGGGGCAATACAGTGGACTCTGCCCCCCGAGTCCACTCAACCTTTCTTCCACCCCCACCTAGAGGTATTGCATAAGGGGCCTGAAAGTGGTCACAAAAGCAGGGCACAGAGGCTTAATAGCCTCGTGTTTAGTTCAGGGAGCCCCATTTCCCCTAAACTCCAGTTAGCTCATTCTTTTCTTGATCTTCCCAGATTCTCTTCACATCATTCTGAACAATCTTCAACTCTTCTCTTCCCCATGCCCAGCCACATTTCTTTTTTCAGTCCCTTACAGGACGTCCGGTCAAAATTCACTAGGTAGGAGGGTCATCAGCTGGAAAGAACCGGAACCTGGGGGGACCTGGCTGGATAGGTATGGGGGATCCAGGCCAGTCCCCTAGTCCCTGGTCCCCCCATGGCAGTCCCCCAACTCTAAGCATTCTCACTCTCCTGCTGCTCCTCTGTGGACATGGTAAGGAAGGGTTAGGTAAGGCTTTGGGGGATCTAGGGGGGATCTAGGCTGCTATGTAGGGGTGGGCATGTGAGCTTGGGTGAATGAGATGAGATGGGTGCTTAGGGGTCCCAGTCACTCGCCCCACTCTCAGATAGGTATATTTTATTCACCATTTATTCACCTTGGGGAAGGGCACTGGGAAAGCCCTTGATCCACAGGCAGAAGAGCTGTGGGTCTAGCAGGGCTTACCCATCTTTAGCAAGACTGAATGAGGACAAGATTAGGAAGCTGGGGGCTGGCGGCTGGGGACTGGGAATTGGGGGAGGCTCTCAGTTGGGTTTTAGGATCCGCTGCTATCCCTCCATGAGACCTGGGAGAATTATGGTTGAGGTTGAGCGGGGATCGGGGGACCAGCTCACACTCCTCTCTCCCTTCCGCCCTCAGCTTATTCTCAATGCAAGATCCTCCGCTGCAATGCTGAGTATGTATCTTCCACTCTGAGCCTTAGAGGTGGGGGTTCACCAGGATCCCTTCGAGGAGGAGGCCGGGGTGGAGGGGTGGGCTCCAGCGGCCTCTGCCGAGCCCTCCGCTCCTACGCGCTCTGCACTCGGCGCACGGCCCGCACCTGCCGCGGGGACCTCGCCTTCCATTCTGCTGTGCACGGCATCGAAGACCTGATGATTCAGCACAACTGCTCCCGCCAGGGCCCCACGGCCCCTCCCCCACCCCGGGGCCCCGTCTTTCCAGGCGCAGGCCCGATCCGCGCCTCTGGCTCCCCAGCCCCGGACCCCTGTGATTATGAAGGCCGGTTTTCCCGGCTGCACCGACAACCCCCAGGCTTCTTGCACTGCGCCTCCTTCGGGGACCCTCACGTGCGCACCTTCCATCACCACTTTCACACGTGCCGTGTCCAAGGAGCTTGGCCCTTGCTGGATAATGACTTCCTCTTTGTCCAGGCCACCAGCTCCCCCGTGGCATTGGGGGCCAACGCCACCACCACCCGGAAGGTCAGGGACTCAACTGCTCCTCCACGGTCACCCCAGGGTTCCACTTCCATGCCAACCTCACTAGTTTTCACAGTGCAGCTCTATTTCCTTTCCTCCTCAACCACTCCCACATCTTGAATCACTCCCTCCTACCGAACACTTACTTCTGTAAATCACTTTCCCTCCGTGGGAATTCCACTCCAATGCAGAAAAGAGCCGGGGAGAGGAAAGTTGAGAAGCCCTGGGTTGAGGAGTTACAGAAAGGAAACTTTTCCTTCTCCTATGGGAGCAGTTGAGGTTGAGCCCAAACAGGGAGGAAAGGGATGGAGCAGGGATGAAACAGTATTGGAACATAAAGACAGGATCAAGGAGTGAGGACCAATAGGCCTTGCATCTCTGCTGGGATTAGATCCCTGACTATGTACAATAATGCGGCCTGGTTGATGGAAGGGGGGAGGGTTGCACTGAGCCCCAAATAAACTGTTTTCCCTCTTGCCCTTACAGCTCACCATTATATTTAAGAACATGCAGGAATGCATTGATCAGAAGGTCTACCAGGCTGAGGTGGACAACCTTCCCGCAGCCTTTGAAGATGGTTCTATCAATGGAGGTGATCGACCTGGGGGCTCAAGTTTGTCCATTCGAACCGCTAACCCTGGGAGCCATGTGGAGATCCGAGCTGCCTACATTGGCACAACTATAATCATTCGGCAGACAGCTGGGCAGCTCTCCTTCTCCATCAGAGTAGCAGAGGATGTGGCCAGGGCCTTCTCAGCTGAGCAGGACCTGCAGCTATGTGTTGGGGGATGCCCTCCAAGCCAGCGACTCTCACGCTCAGTGCGCAGTCGTCGGGGAACTATAACCATGGATACTGCCAGACAGCTGTGCAAGGAAGGGCTGCCGGTTGAAGACGCTTACTTTCATTCCTGTGTCTTTGATGTTTTAATCTCCGGTGACCCTAACTTTACTGTAGCAGCTCAGGCAGCTCTGGAGGATGCCCGAGCCTTCCTGCCAGACTTGGAAAAACTACACCTCTTCCCCTCAGATGCTGGGGTTCCTCTTTCCTCAGCAACCCTCCCACCTCCACTTCTTTCTGGGCTCTTTGTTCTGTGGCTTTGCATTCAGTAACCAGGCCAGCATTCAGTAATCATGATGGGTCTAGAAGTGATTTGCGGATAGAGATTGGCAAGGGAGAACATAAGAATCACTGAAGGGAAACGATGAGGGTAAGAAACACATGAAACAATAACATTTTTTCCAGAGTGAGAGAAGGCTGCAGTCTAGGGTTGAAATGATCACAGAATAAGGATTTTGGGCAAGGTTTTGCATTCCAGACTTCAGTAGGGGCTCTTCACTAATTTTCCCAGTCTTGTTAATAGGAAGTAAATTGTTCTAGTCCATCTCCTCCTGAAATCACCCCTACAAGCTTAGAGGTTATGGAGTCCTGAGGATCAGTAGAAAACTTAAGGGTTGAGACTTTTAATAGATAAGAACTAAAAGAGGAAGACATGATCATTACCCATCAAAAACTCAAAATCGAATGATAGTTTCTCTTGGAAGGTAGAAAGATGAGGAAATGATGAGGAAAAGAATCTATTTGATAAGTATAATGTGGGTAAGACGTGTTCTGCTTTCTTGGTTCATAAATGAAGTGGGAGTTGTTTGGATTTTTGGTGAAGGGACTCTCTGTCTTTGGAGAATGACACAGGTAGGAAAGAAGCTATCATCCCCAATCCTAACTAATCTGATATTAAAGCTATGGAGTCTTCACATTGTTGTCTATGTTGAATCTCTTTACAGATGCTTAAGATGGCATAAAGTCAATGTGTTCACTCCACCAAAAGAGGGCTCAAAAGCGGGAAATATTGTTCTGCCTTCAGGAAGTTTACAGGCTATTAGGGAGACAAACTGACTTACATGAAGGAGTGATGAGTGTGTAATTATTCACTAAATTCCATAATACTATGAATTCAAATGGGAAGATGATTGAGAAGAACTCAAGAAATAATAAATAATAAGAGGTAATAGAGTAGATGAGATCTGAAGTGATCTTTGAAGACTGGGTAAGATTGGATTTGAATTAAGGATCTTCCAGGCAGGAGAAACCATCTAGACATTCACAGATTCACGATTCAGTGACTAAACCAGCAAAACTCAAATGAAGTAGACGAGAAGTAAGGGCTAGATGGATAGAAGCCAGATTATGAAGTGCCTTGAAAGTGGGGCCAAGGAGTTTAAATTCAATTAACAGCTAACAGTTATTGAGAGCTTAAAACCTGCCAGGCCATTTTCTAAACAACTTAAAATTATTAATTCATCTAATACTCACAACTCTCTAAGGAAGGTAACTTTCTTATCTCTATTGTTATATAAGGCAAATGAGGTACAGGAAGACTAAGCAATTTTTCCACACTAACGCAGCTTACAAATGGTAGAGCTAGAAACTGAGCCCAGAGAATTTGGCTTCGGAGACTTAACTTAATCTCAACACTATACTGTCCTGTCAAGGAAACAGCCATTGAAGATTTTAGTTGTGGACGAGGCAGGGAAAGGGAGCTGCAGGCAGTGGCTGCCATCACAAAAACTATTTTCTTCTTTTGTCATATGAAACCCAAAAGGGAGAGCTGGAAAGTAGGGGGAAGCCCCAAAGAGAAGGAATCTAATTTGGAGAAGAAAAGAAAATAGAAGCTGTTCTAGCCCTGGATGTTCTAAAGTAACAGTGCTCTACTCCTCCCTCTTCTCTCAGTTTCACCCATCTAACCTAACTCTCAGGACACACATACACACCAGCCAGTGCTTACCAGACAGAGCGTCCTTTTGGTCTGCTATTTTAAATTTCTTTTGCAATTCTTTATCTTCTATTCCTGACTCACTATCTTCTCTAAAGACCACAGCCACTCTGCCATTCCCAAAAGCACAGTCTCTTTGCTTTTAAAGATGACCTGCTTCCCTGGTGGCTCAGATGGTAAAGAATCTGCCTGTAAGATAAGGGTTCAATCCCTGAGTTGGGAAGATGCCCTGGAGGAGGAAATGGCAACCCACTCCAGTATTCTTGCCTGGAGAATTCCATGGACAGAGGCGCCTGGTGGGTTACAGTCCATGGGGTTGCATAGAGTCGAATGCAACTAAGACACTTAGCTAATCCAGAAAACAATCTGTTTTAATGGAAGAAAATTAGAGGAAACGTATCCATTGCTGTTTTCACTTACAGATAACTTAGGCATTTTAATGCAAAATATCTTTTTGAGAAACTGCTCCTTATATTGGTTAACTCAAAAGAGTACATAACTTCATCCCTCAAAATTCCCTTGTGGGAATTTCAAGTAGGTTAAGAAGAATTTCACAGCCAATTGGGGGGTGAGATTCTTTTATGGCCCCTGTCATTTGCTTCATTTGCCCAAACTCAGGGTTAACTCTATTATCAATGGAGTATTTAAAAGTGAGTAGTTTAAAATAAGCACATGAAAAGATGCTCAACATCATTACTCATCATGGAAATGCAAATCGAATTTGAAAAACAAGGAGAAAACGCTACATAACCACTGGAATGGTTCAAATTAAAAAGACTGATCATATCAAGTGTTGGCAAATTGTGAAGCTCTGACATGCTATTGGTGAGAATGTAAATTAGTACTACTACTTTGTAAAATTTTTGGCAGTTTCTTCACAAGTTAAGCATATACTTACCATACACTCTAAATAGTCCACCTCTAAGTATTTATCCAAGAGAAAGGATAAAGACTTGTATACAATACCACTCAGCAATAAAGTGAAATAAACTACTGATACACACAATAATATTATGAATCTCAAAATAAGAATGTAAGCGAAAGAAGCCAAACAACAACAAAAAAGAGTACATACTGTATGTTTTCATTTGTATAAAATTATAAAAAGTGTAAACCAATATATACTGACAGAAAAAAGATCAGTGGTTGCCTGTGGATGGTCAGGGGAGGGAGAGAGGGATGGTTTACAAAGACACAGGAGGAAATTGGAGTAGAATGTTCGTTATCTTGATTGTGGCAATGATTTCAAAAATCATGAAACTATACACTTCAAATATGTGCAGTTTATCAAACATTAGTACATCTAATAAACGTGTAAGTAAAATAAATAGGTAGCCGACCTTTCCCTCTTCCTTTGGTGGGTCAGTCAAAGGAAAGACCATTGTATGAAAAGGAAGATTATAACAGAATTTCCTTCTAGGAAAACACAGGAAAGAAGAGGATGACAAGGCAAAGAAAGAGAGCATTTAGGGACTTCCCTGCTGGTCCAGTGGTTACGACTTCGCCTTCCAGTGCAGGGGGTGTGGGTTTGATCCCTGATCTGGGAACAAAGATTCTATATCCCTTGGGGCCAAAACACTATAAAACAGAAGCAATACTGTAACAACAAAACATAAAACAGAAGCAATATTGTAACAAATCCAATAGAGACTTTAAAAATGGTTCACATAAAAAAATAAATAAGTAAAAAATAAAAATGGTTCACATCAAAAAAAAAAGAAGGAAAGAATATTTAAGTATTTTATACTCTCTCTTCTATCATAAGGACCATATTCCCTCCTCCAGATTCTCAAGGTCAGAGATCATGGAAAGGACATTTTCTGGTTTAAAAACAACCTGGTGCTTCATTTTTGTCTTTCCACTCCACTAACAGTCAGCAGATGGCGCTGATGACTAAAAAGAATTACCCAGTGGGGATGGAGCAAGTCTTCAGGAGAAAGAAAATTAATTTCTTAGATTGTCTAATATGTTGACTAAATGAGAGAAAATGTTAATAAGTATTTGACAGAATTGGCATTTCAGAAATAAACTTAAGGGAGGTAGGTTCAAGAGGGAGTGGACATATGTATATACTTACGGCTGATTCACGTTGCTGTCGGCAGAAACCAACACAACACTATAAAGCAATTACCCTCCAATTAAAAATAAATAAAAAAAATAAACTAAAGGTAGATGCATAACAAACTAAATAAATTGCTTAAGTAATTATGGGTTCATAACAAACAAAGGGTTGTTCAAGACATGAAACAATCAAAATATACTACTTGACTCCACAATTGATGTTATTTATAGTGATAATATATAATTAATATAGTCATAATTGAATTGTGGTGCCAGGGAAGACTCTTGGGAGTCCCTTGGACTGCAAGGAGACCAAGCCAGTAAATCCTAAAGAAAATCCACCCTGAATATTTACTGCAAGGACTGATGGTGAAGCCCTAATACTTCAGCCACCTGATACAAAGAGCCAACTCACTGGAAAAGATCTTGATGCTGGGAAAGATTGAAGGCAAAAGGAGAAGAGGGCAGCAGAGGATGAAATAGTTAGATAACATCACCGACTCAATGGACATGAATTTAAGCAAACTCTGGGAGATAGCGAAGGATAGGGAAGCCTGGCGTGCTACAGTCTGTGGGGTCACAAAGAATTGGACACTTAGTGACTAAACAACAGCAATAGTGATAATAATGTAAATATTGACTACTGATTTGGCCAAAATTGTGATATAACTCTATCAGGAGGATGAGGTAGGAGGAATGGGAAGGTAGGGATAGGGAGTATGGTGTAAGACACTTAAAATTTCAAATACTGTAGCAAAAAGAGAGTATGATATGTCTAATATTGGGCTGCCCTGGTGACTCAGATGGTAAAGAATGTGCATGCAACGCAGGAGATTCGGGTTCTCTCCCTGGGTGGGTAAGATCCCCTGGAGAAGGGAATGGTTATGCATTCCAGTATTCTTGCCTGGAGAATCCTATGGACAGAGGAGCCTGGGGGCTACAGACCAAGGGTCGCAAAGAGTTGGACATGACTGAGCGACTGACCCCGTGGACTGCAGCACGCCAAGCTTCCCTGTCCTTCACTCTCTCCCAGAGTTTGCTAAAATTCATGTCAATTATTTATAAATTAAGAAATAAAAGAAGAAATATATAGTTTAGAAATATGAGAGGCTTCCCTAGTGGTCCAGTGGTTAAGAATCTGCCTTGCAATGCAGCGGACACTGGTTCGACCTCTGGTCTGGGAAGATCCCACATGCCAAGCAACAACTAAGCCTGTGCACCCCAACTACTGCAACCTGTGCACCTAGAGCCTGTGCTCCTCAACAAGAGAAGCCACTGCACCAAGAAGTCGGTGCAATGCAGCTAGAGAAAGCCCTGCAGCAACGAAGATCCAGCACAACCAAAATAAAAAAATCAATTATTAATTAATTAATTCATAAAAAAGAAATATGAAGTAAATACCAGATGAAAAAGTTGAAATAATTGAAAGAAAAATAATTAGAGTGAACTGAGAACCGCTGCTTTTTTGTGTAAGAATTAAAATTATGGGATTTTTGACTAAGTTATATTACATTATTTTGATTTTAAAAAAGAGACTGCATTTCTACCTTGGCCAGTCCTGAGTATTTCCCCTTAACTTCTTATACTTGTGGACACCTCCATCATTTTTCAAACCCACCCAACCCCCTTCCTACCCACTTCACCTTATCTTGTATACTTCATGGCAAGTTCCTTCCCACATTTCTTCTCAAGGAAGCAGAGATAATTTCCATGGTCCAGTAATTGCAGGTTCTCCAAATCAGTGCCAAGAAACTGCAGCAGCACTAAGGAAAGGAAGGAAGACAGAACATTAGAAAATAATAGGCCTTCCTCAGTTTTTCTGCCTACTCCCAAACCAAATTATTCATCATCCTCCTAATAGTTATTAGGAAGAAATAAGTCACATGTGTTTCCTGAGATATAATCTGTGTGTGCTTGGAGGGTGGGCTTTGAGAAAGTGAAAGAGAAATCAAGAAATATAATTGGATTCTGCCTCTACTGCAGGGTTACTGTGGAATCATTCTTTGCTACTGGTTCCAAAAGAACCAATCTTTTGAATATCAAGGGTTTTGTGGACTTCCCTGGTGGTATAGCAGATAAGAATCCACCTGCCAATGCAGGGGACACAAGTTCCATCCCTGGTCTGGGAAGACTCCACAAGCCTCAGAGCAACTAAGCCTGTGGGTCTGCAATGTAGAGCCCACAAGCCACAACAACTGAAGCCCATACGCCTAGACGCCGTGTTCTAAAACAAGAGAAACCAAGGTAATGAGAAGCCTGTGCACTTCAATGAAGAGTGGTCCCTGCTTTCCACAACTAGAGAAAGCCCTTGCACAGCAACAAAGGCCCAATAAAAACTGTGTGATCGGTCTTTGATACAGCACTCTTCTACTTCTACCTATGAGGAACTAGTTCAGTTGAATTTTTAAAAAAATTAATCAGTCTTTCATCCTGCCTTCCAACCCCACCTCACTCCGGCAAAGAATCAAAAAGTCCTTTGCTGAAAGTATAGTGCCTGAAACTGAAAATGTTCTGCCAAGGTTTAATTTTCTCTTTATGGAGGTCACTGCCCTGCATCTACCACCACCAAGCCTACAGGGAGAATACCATCAGTGCTGGAGAAGAAACCAAAACCAGAAGGATGGGCAATGGGATGGGCTAAATATGTGTCATATTAGCTGATCAGGCTAAAATAATCCTATGGATTGACTTTGACCCTTATTTAGAATTTTTGGAACACCTAAACTATGCCAGGCCATAAGACAACATGGCTCCTATCTTAGGGGAACTCAGTTTAGTAGGGAGGAACAAATAAACAGATATATGATTAACATTTATAATATAGAGAAATACATCCAATATGCTATTGAGAATACAAAGAAAGTGACAAATCTGCTTGTAGAAATCAGAGAAATCTTTACAAAGGAGGTGACTTTTTTTTTTTAAAGGATCAGAGATGTGCTAGTGGCAAGATTTTCAAACCATAAATTAGATGAATTTCATCCTAGTTCTGTGAATTAAGCAAGCCTCTTGAGTTCTCTATATTGCAATATTCCTTTCTGCAAAAATATCTGCCTATCTGGTGAGAATCAAATGTTTGTGTAATTGCTTTATAACGCACATGTATATTTAGCTCTATGTACGCTTTAAAATGCATTAACACAGAAAGTTCTCTGAAACGGATGAAAAGCAGCAAACTGTTTTAATATGTAATCCCTTCCTTTCAGTCATAAACACCTTCCTCTGCTCCTTCTTCTCGAAATCAAAAAATCATCTTCCTCACTCAGGGGAGCCGTCTGGTCAAGTTTCTGGTCTCAGAAACGCTTCTGTGTGGACTAAGGATCTCGATTTTGTTGTTGTTGTTCAGTTCGCTCAGTGGTGTCCAACTCTTTGAGACCCCATGGACTACAGCACCAGGCTTCCCTGTCCTTTGCCATCTCCCAGAGTTTGCTCAATCTCATGTCACTGAGTCAGTGATGCCATCCAACCACCTTGTCCTCTGTCGTCCCCTCCTCCTCCTGCCTTCAATTTTTCCCAGCATCAGGGTCTTTTCTAATAAGTCAGCTCTTTGCATCAGGTAGCCAAAGTATTGGAGCTTCAGCATGAGTCCTTCCAATGAATATTCAGGATTCATTTCCTTTAGGATTGACTGGTTTGATCTCCTTGCAGTCCAAGGGACTCTCAAGAGTCTTCTCCAGCACCACAGTTCAAAAGCATCATTTCAATTCTATGCCGCCTAGGTTTGTCATAGCTTTGCTTCCAAGGAGCAAGCCTCTTTTAAATTTATGGCTGCAGTCACCATCTGCAGTGATTCTGGAGCCCAAGAAAATAGTCTGTCACTGTTTCCACCGTTTCCCCATCTATTTGCCATGAAGTGATGGGACCACATACCATGATCCTAGTTTTTTGAATGCTGAATTTTAAGACAGCTTTTTCACTCACCTCTTTCACCTTCCTCAAGAGGCTCTTTAGTTCCTTCTGCTTTCTGCCATAAGGTGGTGTCATTTGCATATCTGAGGTTGTTGATATTTCTCCCAGCAATCTTGATTCTGGCTTGTGCTTCATCCAGCCCGGGATTTCTCATGAGGTTCTCCGCATATAAGATTAAATAACCAGGATGACAATATACAGCCTTGACGTACTCCTTTCCCAATTTGGAACCAGTCCGTTGTTCCATGTCTGGTTTTAACTGTTGCTTCTTGACCTGCATACAGGTTTCTCAGGAGGCAGGTAAGCTGGTCTGGTGTTCCTATCTCTTTAAAAATTCTACAGTTTGTGGGA
Organism: Bos taurus; assembly: GCF_002263795.3. Lineage (NCBI taxonomy): Eukaryota > Metazoa > Chordata > Mammalia > Artiodactyla > Bovidae > Bos > Bos taurus. The sequence goes on from NC_037330.1 coordinate 21,377,042, forward strand.
CTTCCCTGGCAGTGAAGTGGTTAAGACTCTGTGCTTCCAATGCAAGGGATGCAGGTTCAATCCCTGGTCAGGGAACTAAGATCCTACATGCCACACAGCAAGGCCAAAAAAAAAAAAAAAGAATTCTACAGTTTGTCATGATCCATACACAGTCAAAGACTTTAGCATAGTCAGTGAAGCAGAGGAGCTCGACAGTACCTTATCCACTGGGTGGCAGGGCTGAGCCAACTGGATTACAGAATTGTGTAAGAAAGAACTTCTCAGAAAAAGGGAAGTTGGGTTAAGCACAAAATGTCCCATCTCCCTCATATTTATAAACATCAGTACAGTCCAACTTTCCCTCACAGGAAAACAAACCATCACCTCTCACCGCCTCACTATCCTTGCTCTATACGTAACTGGGCCATAGGCTTTGAGGAAAAGGGACTGGTTATGTTCAAGTGTAGCAGAAGGAACCGAGATTAGGTTTCTTATTGTTGATAAGAAACAGCACTAGGTTCTGAATTAGTGGCATATTCTATTGCACAGACATATCCCAATCTATCAATTCAATTTATATTTAATAACATATTTTCTCTATGAAATGTACTCTTCTAGATGCTATGAAGAATAAAAATATTTAAAAGGACACAGATCCTGCTGTCTAGGAATTCATTCCATAGGACAGAAAAGAAACTTTACATGTAAGTTCCATATGAGAAATATTTTAAAAATATGGAATGGAGTATTCAAAGAGAATGGAATTCTATTTGGTTATAAGGTGAGAGATAAGGGGATTTGGGAATCAGGAAAGGTTTCATAGAGGAAAAGTTATTTGGCTGTCTACTGAAGAGTGGGTAGGATTTTAAAAAGTAGAGATGGGGAGGAAAGTCAGGCATTCCAGGTAGAGAGAAAAGTATAAGCAAATGCAGAGAAGGATATATTAGGGGAACACAGTGTACTTGGGTTTGGCTGAGGAGTAGAGTAAATTTCTGAGGAAGTAGTGGGAAATGAGACTGGAAAGTTTAGTTGAGGTCACTTTGTGAAGGCTTTAAATACTAGGTTGAAGTATTTTAATTTGATTCAGTAAGCAGAGGGTTTGGGAGCATCACAGAACAGATAGGAACACAACTGTATAAGATTAATCTAGTTGAGGTTTATGGATTACAGCAGAAAGATCAGTTTAAAACTATCAAAAATAATTAATGCAAAAGTATTAATAACAAGGGTATGAATCAGAGTGATGGCAGTAGAGTAAGAAATAACAGCTTCTAGAAAAACAATGGAATGATGGCCTCTTCAGAATTCGGCAATTGACTGAATGTGAGGAATGTCAGAAAGGAAGGAATTGAAGACAGTTTTTAGATTTTATGCCTTGATATCTAGGGGAACATACAATGGTCCCATTAAAAGAAACAAGAGTAAGAAGTGAATTTGAGCACAGGGGGAAGATTATGAATTCCATACTAGACAAGTTGAGTTTGAGATGCCAACTAGAACTTTCAAGACAGGCTAGAGGTTTCCATGAATGATGTACAGATGGGCAAACTGAAGAGAAAATCCTGAAGACAGAAAAGGAGAGAGCCAAGCAGAAAAGCTTTCAGTGGGACAGAGAAAAAAGGAACTGCTGACAAGGGAGAAAAGGATAAAGCCCAAAAGAACATTTAAATTTACAAAGATGGCAGTTTTCAAATTATATAGAAGTCAAGGGGAATATGGCCTAAAAAATCACCCTGGTTTCCTCTGGAAACTTAAAGAAAACCATTTCAGGGACAGAAGAAGCCAGGCTACAAAGGGACAAATTTAGCCAACAGATAAAGCTGGTATAAGTTACTCTCTTAAGAAATTTGACAGTAAACGAAAGAAAACACGGGTGATAGCACGAAAAGGGAAAAAATTCTTTTATATCATAAGGCTACCTTAAGAAATATCTTAAAGGTGTATGCAGTAGTTTTGAACAAATTAATTCACCTCCTCTCTCCATCTTTCCCTGAAGTTGGACAACTCTCAGATCTTCATTCCTTCCTCAACATGGTAGAAAAATAGAGACACCAATAAACAGAAAATATGGACTTCAAGACGAGATGGTTTCTTTTTTTTTAAATGGCTGTTCTGGGTCTTCTAAACTGCTGGGGCTTATCTTTAGTCGAGGCAGGTTGGGGCTACTTGCTAGTTGCAGTGCTCAGACTTCTTACTGGAGTGGCTTCTTTTGTTGCAGAATACAGACTTCAGTAGTTGCTGCTCCTGGGCTCTAGCACACAGGCTCAACAGTGGCCCACAGGCTTAGTTGCTGAAAAGCATGTGGGATCTTCTCAGATCAGGGATCAAACTCATGTCTATAGCATTGGCAGGCTGATTCTTTCCCACTGAACCACCAGGGAAGCCCCAAGATGAGTGTTTTTTAAATTGAGGTATGACTGACATACAACACTATATTAGTTTCAAGTGTACAATCTAATGATTGACATTTAGATATGTTGCAAAATGATCACCACAATAAGCCTAGTTAACATCTGTCATGATATATAATTACAGGATTTTTTTCTCGTGATGAGAACTTTTAAGATCTACTCTCTTAGCAACTTTCACATAGGCAATATAGTATTATTAACTATAATCACCATGCTGTGCATTACATCTCTATGACATTTATTTTATGACTGTTAAGTTTATACCTTTTGACTCCCTTCACCCATTTCACCTACTCCCTACCCCAGGCAACCAGCAATCTGTTCAAATGAAGTTTTTTTTTTTTTTTAATAATTAAAATTAAACTGAGAAACAAGAATCTTCAGAAAACAAACTAGAGACAGGACTCTAGATTAAGTATTAAGAATCCTGACTTTGGAGAGTGGCTCCACCAGTTACTAGCTATACATCCTAGAGCAAGTCTGCTGCTGCTGCTAAGTCACTTCAGTCGTGTCCAACTCTGTGTGACCCCATAGACGGCAGCCCACCAGGCTCCCCTGTCGCTGGAATTCTCCAGGCAAGAACACTGGAGTGGGTTGCCATTTCCTTCTCCAAGAGCAAGTCTACTTAACTAAAATAAGGAAGTATCTCTCTTAAAAAAAAAAAAATGACTGGTAGAGTCCCCTTAATATTTTATGGAAGTACCTCTCTTTAAAAAAAAAATGACTGGTAGAGTCCCCTTTAACTTTAATATTTTATGAGTCTTATCCTAAACCCTTTACAGTGAAGATCAAACAAGAACCAATGTGTTAAAGCACTGAGAAGCAGGACAACACATTAGAAAGAGTACCTAGTTAATTTATTTATTTTGGCCGCACCAGACTCAAGGCATCTTAGTCCCTGACCAGAGTCTAAACCCACACCCCCTGCAGTGGAAGAAGGGAGACTTAATGGCTGGGCTGCCAAGGAAGTCCCCAAGAGTACCTACTTTCGATCAGACAGACCTGGGTTCAAGATTTTGCTCTACTTACAAATCGGTGACTGCATGCAAATTACTCAACCCTCTGAGCCTGACTTAACCCTGAGTCACAGAGTTATTGTGAGAATTAAATGAAATAATCTAACCTTAAATCCTTCTAGAACAAGGTGACGATGAATCTATAAATAAAATATTACTGAGATAATTATGTAAATGATCTGGTCTCTTACAGGTGCTCAGTGACTTGGAGGAATACCTAAAGTTGATCAGCCTCAAATGCCACACTCTCTTTTAAACCTTTATTTGTCTCTAAATTAATATTCCCTACAGGAAAATAGGAAGGATAAGAGTAAAAGGGAAATTTTCAGAGTGGAAATGAAAGTAGTGATTAAAAGGACAAAAAAGGGGGTCTTTAGAGTCCTAAATGTTTATCAGAGCATAAATTAACGAAAAGAGAAATGCAACCAGCTCCTTGTATTTGATTGGAACTGAGAGTAGAGGGCACTTCTCTCACTAGAAGCTTTGGCTTTGTTCAACCACCTCCTGTAAAGCAAACAACAATCACCGCTTGGTTTCCTATTGATACTGGGATTGAAGAGGGTGGGGAAGGAACAGGTAAGATGATCTAATCTGCAAAACTCTTGGATTTAGCCCTCCTTTGCTGTTCCTTACTGGACCTGCTGTTTTCCTCCCTTGCACCCCACAAATGTTTGTACTCTGTTTTCAGGACAGAAGTTTGTAAACTTTTTTTCTTCTTTGGCACAGGAACTGAGAAAAAGAATCAGAAGGCACGTTTTTATCAGAATACCAGGTTATAAGGTGAAAGGTTGTAAACAACTCTGTCCAGGACAACTCCATTTCAGAACATGTCTTGGCTACAGGCCTGGTAGGCAGCAACTGCCAAAGTGAAATCGGTTTCTGGCATTTAAGGGAACCTAGGCACAACACAGCGCAAACAAGTGGTCTGCACCAAGTTTTGCAAAACGGGAAAGAAGAAACTGGAGCCCAAGAGAGGGACTTAAAGCAAAAGAGAATGGTATTAAGATTTTTTTTAAAAAAGCAAGTCAGTACTCCATAGCTGTGCCCAAGTAAATACTGGCATTTCCCTTTCTCTAAGATGTTCCAAATATATACCACTCTGGTCTGTCACACTCACCTCTCCTCCCCTCCTGCCCCTCAACATTTATGCAGTTACACATCACACACTGTTTTATAATATTGTCATTATGTATGTATTTATTTGTCAACATTTTGGTGTTTCATATTTACATACACTTCCATATCTATCAACCTAAAAACTCTCTCAGAAGTTATAATTAAACATTTTAAAATTACTTTAGTGAGAGTCTCACCTTTCCTACTCTACTTACTTCAACCAATATTGTCGACCAGCTAAAAACAACTCAGGCCTTATTGGTTAACTTTCTTAAACAGGGTGCCGCCTCAAACCCACACACCCTAAGGATCAACATGTTCTGTTCCCCTTTTTGTTCTGGGGGTTGGTCCTGTGGGTGTGTGTTTTCCAGTAGTCTTGATGCCTGATTCTTGAGCTTGCTTAGTAGTGCAGTTGGGTTGTAACTTGTTAGCCTTAGGGTGTCAACCCAGTTAGGGTGTGCAAGAGCAAGTAAGAAGGATCCTTCACAGCAGTGAATAGCCATCTTCTTGCTAAGAGGGTAGGATCTCTAAATATTCTAATGCTTCTTGTTTACTTCCCCATCTCAATCTTGGGAACACTGTCTTCCTCTTTCTAGCACAAGAAATGAGGTAATAATCTCCTGATTCTCCAACCCATGGGGAGGAACTCAGAAATCAAAGAAAAGGGAGAAGAATTCCTGTATCTGTGCACACAAGTCTTTCTTACTGCATCTCTGAAAAATTTCTCAGGAGTCAGCTCCTAAGGCACCTCACGGCCAGCTAGGGAAAAACCCATCTGACAGAGAGCCAAATAACACAGGATGAAGAGTCAGGGTTTCTTTTAGCTTGAACATACAGTGTGCTAACGATCCTTCTGTCTTTTCTTCCCTTTCTTACCTATTTCTAAACAGTTTAGGGGGAAAAACTTTTCAAAGACTGCAGAATGGTTCCTTCAAACAGAAACACGGCCATCTTTCCCTGACACTTTCCCTCTGACGAATGACAACTTTCCTTTTAACTAACTTGAAGGCTGTGAGGAGTGTGGGCAGCAGATTTAGAGGTGTACCTCGATTTAGTAAGTTGGAAAGGGGACGAAGACGAGAGAGTTAAAATAACTCAGGGAAGAGATGACTAGAGTGAAGCTTTTTTTTTTTTTTTTAATTACTTTCCTGGAGAAGCAGGGAGTGAGATACTCAGAGCCCAAAGAACACACTTTAACGAAGAGATAATGAGGTAACTGGGAGAACATAAAGTGTTCCCTAACTCTGCAGATCAGGGACTGAAGAGATGACGGGATAAGCGGCAGGATGTGGACACGCCCGTACTGTACCGGTCCAGAGAACAGAGAGAACCGAGTAGAGGACGCAGGGGCAGAGGCACACGGACCGGAACCCCGGGCCTCCAGCTCAGGGGCCTAGAAAGGGAGTGGGGGATGGCCAATCAGTCCCACATATTCGCTTTGCTGTGGCCGCTGAAGAGTGGTTAAAATTTTGTGACAAGTTCTCTTTTCCTTCCCACACAGCCGGGATTTTTTTATGGGGGGAGCGGGGAGGAGGAGGGGGTTGTTTGTTGATTTTTGAGAGATGCGGGGCAAGAGAAGGACAAAGAGGATCTTCCTCAACAGTAACGACTGCACTCCCTGTCCTCCGCCCCATCCTAAAGTATTCTTGGAGCTCTGGGATTGTTTTTCACACGACTTGCGATTTGTGAGCCGGGAATAAACAGTCGCCTCTAAATTAATTACATTGGCTGAGGTTAGGCACGAAATTCCATCATAAGCACATTTTCTTTTTACCTCAAAATATAGCTCCCACTCCAAAAGCATCCGCACCCGCCCTTCTAAGACCACTGGCCTCGCATAGATTTTGGGGTCAGCGAAGCAGTCCTTGCTTGAGCACATGGGAAGCCGCCCCATAGCCCCTCCGCCCCCTCCTCCCAGCCCAGCAGCGATGCACAACAACCATTTTCCCCGCCAGGAGCACACTGTGTCCACGCGCTGCTGCGACCTCGCTGATTGGTAGGGCTCCTGGTAAACAAGGAGCGGGCAGCCAATGGGAGAGCTGTGCACGAGGGGAGCACGAGCCTCCAGGCCAGCGCTCGCGTGGACCTGCCTGCCGGGCTACTATATAAAGCAGTTTCCGGCTCTCAGTTGCAAACTATCGTTTCGTCTTCTGAGGTGGAACGCTTTAAGCCTGCCCGCCGAGAGCCGGAGCTTTCCTCCAGCTGTTAGAAAGAAAGAGCTTATTTTTCTCTTGCAATCTTTTGATATAACTCGCGACTTACATTTTTGGGTGGACGTGTTTTCGAAAATTTAGTAGAGAATTGAGAAGTGAAAAAGTTTTAACTTACAGCAAAGGGTCCTTTGAGAGTTTTGTTTTGTCCTCATTTTTAACTGTTAAGCAAATCCAGCCCAACATGGTGATGTTCAAGAAGATTAAGTCTTTCGAGGTAGTCTTTAACGACCCCGAAAAGGTGTACGGCAGTGGGGAGAAGGTGGCTGGCCGGGTGATAGTGGAAGTGTGTGAAGTCACTCGAGTCAAAGCTGTCAGGATCCTGGCTTGCGGAGTGGCCAAAGTCCTGTGGATGCAGGGATCCCAGCAGTGCAAGCAGACGTTGGACTACTTACGCTACGAAGACACGCTTCTCCTGGACGACCAACCAGCTGGTAAGTGACCCAACTGTTTGCTGGAGGTTGAAAGCGGATTCAAGAAGAGAATTGATACGGATAAAGCCCACACTGTAGATCCTAAGTTGCTCGGGTTGTGGGGTTTGAATTTTGTGTGGCTTCTTTTATCTTTTTTACCTTTAACTTGCAAACCCCCACCCCACCCCCAAAAAAGGGTGATTTGTGCAACTTCTCAGGGTGCTGTGTTCTGCGGGTGATCCTGAGGAATGTTGACTTAGTTATTGAAAGGTTTTTATGTCTTAATAAATTGCTTGTTCTTTGCTTGCTTCTTGTTTGAGATGTTGATAGGTTGAGCCTTTCAGCACTGCAGGGCTTTGCAACTTTTTGCTCAGCGAATGCATCAGTATCTCATTTAAGAACATAAGGGGTTCTGCATTACTCTTGCACGCTGCCCAAGAATTCCTTATTGCACAGATGGATTTTAAGTGTAACAAGAGACCTAGAAGCTTCTCCTTTTTCTCTCCCTTCAGGTGAGAATGAGATGGTGATCTTGAGACCTGGAAACAAATATGAATACAAGTTCGGCTTTGAGCTTCCTCAGGGGTAGGTTATGAATTAAATGCATCTGTGATCTTATCTGTCTGTAAAAATCTTCCCCTCTTTTGATCAGTTACTCTTCTTGGAGAGCATTTTTAAATTGTTTCCTTTTTCTTGATAAAGGCCTCTGGGAACATCTTTCAAAGGAAAATATGGGTGTGTGGACTACTGGGTGAAGGCTTTTCTTGATCGTCCCAGCCAGCCAACTCAAGAGACAAAGAAAAACTTTGAAGTGATGGATCTAGTGGATGTCAATACTCCTGATTTACTGGTGAGATTCATTTTAAGAGTTTATTCTTCTGGGTTTCAGAGATAAGTAGTTAGGTTTTTAGGGCATTAAAGTGAAGCCTGTCAGGGAATCAAGTCCTTAAGTCATCAAGGTGGGAGAGAAAACCACCTACTTTAAGCAGTGGAAAGAGAAGCAGAGAAAGGATCTCTAGAGATTCTTAAAACGTCTTTTTCCACTTCATTCTACATAGGAACCTGTGTCAGCTAAAAAGGAGAAGAAAGTTTCCTGCATGTTCATACCTGATGGGCGGGTGTCTGTCTCTGCACGAATTGACAGAAAAGGATTCTGTGAAGGTAAAAATGTAGTGCTTAAAATGAGAGACTCTTAAAACAGGAACTGTGGGTTTGGGAGTAAGGGCAGGAGCCAGGAACAGGTTAAAAGTCATGGACTGCACTGAGCATCAGTTTTCATCTTTCTCATTGCCAGGTGATGAGATTAACATCCATGCTGATTTTGAAAATACGTGTTCCCGCATCGTGATCCCCAAAGCTGCCATTGTAGCCCGCCACACTTATCTTGCCAATGGCCAAACCAAGGTGCTGACGCAGAAGTTGTCATCAGTCAGAGGCAATCATATTATCTCCGGAACCTGTGCATCATGGCGTGGCAAGAGCCTTCGGGTGCAGAAAATCAGGCCTTCTATCTTGGGCTGCAATATCCTGCGAGTTGAATACTCCTTACTGGTGAGTGGATGGGTGGGGTTGGAGAGAGAAATTGTTCATTTGTCAAATCGATAGTGGTGTTTCTCCAGGTTTCTAGCCTAACAAACTGATGTCTTCCTTTCTAGATCTACGTTAGCGTCCCTGGCTCCAAGAAAGTCATTCTCGACCTGCCCCTGGTTATTGGCAGCAGGTCAGGCCTCAGCAGCCGGACGTCCAGCATGGCCAGCCAAACCAGCTCTGAGATGAGCTGGGTAGACCTTAACATCCCAGATACCCTAGAAGGTGAGCCAGACACCTGATATTTTTTTCCCCTCTGGCCTGGGTGGGTTTGTAAAATTGTGGTTAGGCTTTTCTTGGCTGGGCTTCTTATTGTCTCCATGCTTTATCTCTCTAGCTCCTCCTTGCTATATGGATAGCATTGCTGAAGATCACCGGTTGGAGAGCCCCACTACTCCTCTGCTAGAGGACACAGATGGTTCTCAAGACAGCCCTATTTTTATGTATGCTCCTGAGTTCAGGTTCATGCCACCACCTACTTATTCTGAGGTGAGAATTGTCATTTACCACTACATTTGTCCTAAGCCTTTTATAGGAAGTTAACTTCTCAGGATTTCCAGACTGGATTGTTGTGTTTTTTCTTATGCAAGCTAAAATACTCTTTTTCTTTTCTTCCTCCCAGGTTGATCCCTCCGTCCTGAACAACAATGTGCAGTGAGCATGTGGAAGAAAAGAAGCAGTTGTACCTACCTGTTTCTCTTCATCTCTCTTCCTGGACTCTTTAATTTTTTAGAGACTCAACAGTCTCCACAGTGGGGTACAGGTCCACCCCAGCCTCTTGACTCTCCAGTGTGGGAGGTGATCAGCAGGCAATCTCCTGGGCCTTAAAGGGTGCGCACTCGTCCTCAGCCAGCGAGATGATGTGATACAGAGTTTTTTGCTAGATGGGTTTAAAAACACGTTAGAAAAAAAACTAAGGCCCATCCCATTTTCTTGAATCTCTTTGAAAATTGAGGCATTTTCAGTAGTTTTGAGTAAGGGGTAGAAATGGCATCCTGGAATGGTGTTCCCACGGTTGAATGGAGGGGATTATATAATAGAGATATTGTTATAACAATAGATCTTGAACCTCTGCCATGTGGAGGAGAGCCAATTTAGCAAACTAAGAAAGTGAAAAGAAAAAATGGTCATGGCCAAAACTTTGGGAAAAGGATGTTCTTAAAATCATTGTTCCCCATTGTTTGTACACTTACAGAAAAAGAAAAGCCCTCCAGAATTGATTGGGTTTGGACTTTTGAGCAAGCTTCCCATTCGAATTAAAGGGGAGGAGCTCTTAAGTTTCATTGTTCAGAAAGTAGTTTTAATCAGTCATAAGGCAGTAGTAACTGGGCCCCACCAGAGGTCTTAAAAGCCATTTTTAGAGCTTGTTGCACTGTGTTCTCCTGTTGGCAAACATTTTTATGTGGGAGAATTTTTTTTTTTCATGTGACTCCTTGGAATTGATTCTGAGGCGATGTCCTTAGCACTTTAGTTTGTGTCAAATTTGGGTTTTCCTTTCTCAGATGTAAGCTAAAACTGGTCTACTATGTCTCTAGGGGTAAGCACAATGACAGGGAAAAAAAAGTGTTACTGCTTTTGAGACTTTGTCGCAGTGTACGGAATTCTGCAGTTCTGACACTGATTACGTAAGGGTTGCTGCTATCAGCCTTGCCCACTGTGACTTCTCCAAACCCAAGGAGGAACCCTAGATAAAATGCCCCAACACTGTGATGAGAGCATCCAGATGTTGCCATGAGAAACCGGAAGGCAGATCTTCACAGAAGCCCCAAGGGCTCACTCCTGCCCAGTGTTAGGAGACAGGGTTGTTGACAGCTCCTGTCTCACTGCAGCCTCTAGCACTTGGTCAGTCACTCTCCGCCTTAGCACTTTGTTCACTGTCCTGTGTCAGAGCTCTGAGCTCGCTCTACCCTTTTCTGAAAAAGTATGTGGGCTGAAGGTGGTTTCATTTTTTGTTTTTTAATTGTATATCTTTTTGTATGAGAAAAACTATATTTTGTACTTAACCAGATATATTTTTCACCCCAGCTGGGGTTATTCTTTGTAAAAAAAAAAAAAAAAAGAAATAAAATAAAAATAAAGTTTTTTTAATGGCAAAAAAATGTTTCTCTTCTTGTCTGTAAGATAAATTGAAGTTATTAGAAAGAAAATGTGCCTAAAGGAGCTTTCCCCCTTACTTCACAATTCAGATTGTTGAAAACCCTATAGAGAAACCATTTCTTACTGATCCTAAAGACTGTAGTCAGAATGGGGGTTCGGAGGGTGAGGAGGGAAGGAATTTGAGCTACGCTGTCTTTTGTCCAATTCTGGGGTCTTCTGGTGGTCTGACCTAGTTTTCTACATCTTTAGTTAATCATTACTAAATTTCTTCAACTTTGGAGTATATAAAGCTTTTTTTGTTTGTTTGTTTAATGAGCTCCTGAAATAGAAATGAATTTTGTAAGGGCATTTGGGAGGAAAGTGTTATGGTACTTTTATTTCTTATTTTGGTTTCATCATAGTTTCTTGGAAGTAAAAACGTGGTTTATATGTAGGAAGACATAATACAGGACTAAAGAATTTTTACAATTATAAATATCAAGTTTTTTGAAGACAGCTACCATTTTTTTTTAATCTCTGCAGCTCCTAGAACAATTCCTATCCAGGCACATGATCATAACTCAGTAAATGTTTGCTGAACATTCAAATCCACCTTCCTCTTTAGGGTATGCTTTACAGTTCCCGTTACTTCTTTGTAGAGTAATAACATTGATACCACAACTCCACCTCTAATTGAAATTATTATTATTCCTAAAGGAGTGACTTACAGTGATAAACCCCGAGATGGCAGAGGTTAACATACTTTCTGATTTCTGTTACATTTAAACTTCTGCAGACAAATCTAGTCTTAGCCTTTATTAGGAGAGGGGGGTTGGCTTTTCTGTGGATCTCCACATAGTAATTCCCAACTTCAGACTCCTAAAAGTTAATTAAAAATGAAAGTGTTAGTTCAGTTGTGTCTGACTCTTACGACCCCATGGGCTGTAGCCCACCAGGGTCCTCTGTCTGGAATTCTCCAGGCAAGAATACTGGAGTGGGTATCCCTTCCTGACCCAGGGATCAAACCTGGGCTCTGCATTGCAGGCAGATTCTTTACTGTCTGAGCCAACAGGGTTCATAAAATCAATGTAAATTGAATAGAAAGTGGGATTGAAAAGATTCTTTTCCAGTTCAGTCTTTGTGTCTAGCTTTCATTCTCAGTAGTTCTTTTGCGCCTCCTGTTTTTTCTTTATCAAGGCAACAGGTTCTAGCTCTGTTGCCATGGTGACTGTCACCTTCACTCTCACCTTTGCCTCCTCCATTTCTTACCTGTTCACGAATTTAGGGCCTCCTCCCTCTTTCAAATCTGTGACCAGATTTGAAACCAGGTCAAAGTTGATGGAAAAGTTTTTCTGGAGCTTGTTTTCCAGGGACTGGAAGGGTGGGGCAAGGACAAGAGCTGGCCAGAGGGCAGGACAAAAAGAAGGGGAGACCGTGGAGCACACAACTCTGGTTGTTTGTGTACACAGCCGGGCTACTGGAGTGTGATACAAGAAGGGGATGGAGAGGGTAGATAACTTACAGCCAAGGTCTGATAGAGACTTGAGCCTTGAAGGGCCAGAACATATGCATCCCCTCCTGATAGCATAATAGCTCAAATCCAACACAGTCCAACAGAACTTCTATAATGATGGAAAGGTGGTACATTTGTACTAATACAGTAGGCATTATTCACACATGACAAGTGAGCTCTGAAATGTGTGGCTGCTTTTACTGACAAACTGAGTTTTTATTTTTGTTTGTTTTAAATTTAGTTAGCTCCATGTGACTAGTGACTGGCACAGAAAAATCTGAGGAAGGAAGGAAGCAGCTATAGCTGTTCACCCAGAGGAAATACATCCCTCCCTTAAAGCACAAAAGTCTCTACTGGACTTCCTTTTGACTTTGATACACAACTCCTACCTCACCTCAGGATATCTGCATATGGGCTCACTTAAGTAGTCTTCCTTGGGTCCTAGCCAGCTATTTCTCCATTTAAGTGGGTGGATATTTTGGGTCTTCCTTTCCCATACTCTTCTCATATGTCTATTAATTTTTAAGGAACTATAACCTACACATATACCCATTAAAGGAGATCCAGTTCTTAGTATCATTTATTCATCAGGTCTAATCTGGTATAGGAAGCTTTAAAAGAAGACAGAAAGAAAACTATCTAAAGAGAGAAAATAGCTAGAGAAAGTAAAATTAGTAAGAAAAGAACTGATACTTCTACAATCAGGATCCTGGACCATCTTGATAACTCTGAACAGACTGGAAAAAACAAAGATATAATTTGGGAGGGAAAGTATGGAGAAGATCTGACCAAGCACCTGGTCAATAAAAAAAAAAAAAAGAGCTAAAGGTTATGAGGTGGGCTGAAGAAGTGACTTTTGCCCAGTTTTTCCACTACTATATAGACCTTTTCCTAGAATTCCTTCCATGGACTATCTCTAGGTGACAGAATTCGTAAGATGGATAAGGAAAATGTTTTGCCGACCCTCCAGTGGCCCAGCCCTTGTCTCAAGCGTCCTGAACTCAGTAGTTCTAGAGTGAAAAAAAAACAAAGCAACTTTTCTCCCAGTCTCTATTCTGTCTCTATATCCACTTCCATTTCCTAAGCTGAAAAACTCCCTCTCAGAGATATCTACAGATCCAGGGCTGTGGTCCTGGCCCAATAGGTGAGTCTATAGCCTAGAAGAAGTTCAAGATTAGCCTTCTTATACTATTAAGGAGAAATAGTATAGTGTGGTAATTAAGCACATGTACCCTGGAGTCAAGCTATATAAATTCAAATCCTACTTCCAAGACTTAACAGACTGTATGACCTTGCAATTTGTTTAACCTGTGCTACAGTTTATCTGTAAAATGGAAAAGAATAACAGTACCTACCTTAGAAGATTGCTGTAAGGATTTTAAAAACCTATGGGAAGTGTTTCAACAATGGCAAACAAGTGCTTTTTTAAAATTTTAAATATTTATTTATTTTTGGCTGTGCTGGGTCTTCATTCTTCCCATGGACTTTCTCTAATTGCCGAGAGCAGGACCTACTCTCTAGCTCTGGTGCCGGGCTTCTCATTGTGGTGGCTTCTCTTGTTGCAGAGCATGAACTTTAGGCGCACGGGCTTCCATAGTTTCAGCTTGTGGGCTCTAGAGTTAGGGTTCAGTGGTTGTGGCAAACAGGCTTAGTTGCCCTAAGGAAGATGTGGAATCTTCCTGCACCAGAGATCAAACCTGTGTCCCCTGCATTGGCAGGTGGATTCCTATCCACTGTACTACCAGGAAAGTCTGGAAACAAGTGCTCATTTTCTAAGATATCGCGAAGGCATATTCACCACCACCACCTTGATTAGCTCAGTCCCAGGCATGTCCCCAGAACTGTCTTCCTCTGACCTGTCATAAATAACCATTCTATCTGTTCCTCTGAATTCCCTTCCTGTGTTGGGGGAACAAAGGAGTCTGAGAAGAGGTCGGGGTACAGAAGCTGACTCCACCTTAGTTAATTCTGTGGTGGGAGAAAGGTGGCCCATTACTGGGACTCCCGACCACCGGGCCAGGACAGGCCCTCTGCACAGCCCCATGGTATAGTTCTTTCGTACTCCTGCGTGCTTCACAGGCCTCTGGAGTAACTCTGTTACTCCACCTTCTGGAAATAAGTTAATTGAGCTCTCAACTTTTCAGTACTGTGGGGTTGCCAGAGTCGGAAACGACTCAGTAACTAAACAACAACAAACTTTTCAGTACACAATTTCAGGGGAAAGATTCCCACCATTTGAAGTGATAAACTGAGAAACAGAGAGTGATGGATATACAGTGTGACACTACAAAGAACTCTCAAGACTCCTCATCTGAAGGTATTGCATTTCATTTGATTTATTTCCCTAAGGTAAATGCATGACTGAGTAGCACAAAAACCAGTGGAGGTGAGCTCCACTGATGAAGCCCAATTTAGCCAATTTAGGCTATTCCTGTCTTGTCTTGACACTTCCCTTGGTGTGACCCTGCTGTGTCCCCTAGGGAGCCTGTTATGTAAGGAGAAAAGAATGGACAGGCTCTGAAGGCTGGGGTTTTTCTGACTACCAATTGGTTGGTCATCTTCAGGTAATAGAGTGATGGGAGGAGGAAGAGGAGAGGCAGAACATGGGGATGTAACTGTGAAACCCACAAGCTTTGAGCCCTGAGATGTCACTCAGGGTCCATTCTTATTCCTTGTTGAGTGATGGAGCTGCTTACCACCTCTCCAAGTCAATCAAACAGTCAGTAAACAAGTTCTTGGAAATGTCTGGCTGGGTACCCAGCTCAGATATTTTTAACCTCTTGGATAGATGGACAGAGGAAGGATTTCAGTTGCTAGGAGGAGAGGTGGGGTTCAGGACTGTGAGAACTGTGTTTCCCTTGTATGGTTCTGTGGCTAGACCCCTCCCTCTCTAGCCCACCTGTCTATATTCCAACTTCCTCCTTCGCCTATCCAGGCTCACAGTTTCCTTCCTTCCTTCGTCTCCTGTTCTCCCGTTTCTGTTTCATCTTTCATCTTCCAGCTCTGAGGAATCTTTGATTTCTGTTTCAGATCCCAATATGTTTTTAGCTCCATATCCCTGAAGATCAGGAAAGGTGGTTGGGTGGTAACCAAAGGCTCCTTGGCTTTTGCTGGAGAAAATGTTGCCTGCCACTGGGTACCCAAAGGCTTCTCTTTAGTTCTACTTCCCGAGCTGTCCTGTAGGAGAGCTCCATTCTCTCCTGCAGCCTCATGAACCATACTGCCCCCAGCTCTTGGGGACAGAATTGGAGGTCTTGGAAGGCCAAGTCTGGGCCACACATACCTTTGGAAAGTAGGAGAAATGTTGGTAGAGGTCAGAGGCAGCAAACCATGGGCCCATGGGTGGAATCAGCTTGCAAGCATTTAGACATTTCTTCAGTTTCTTCTTAAATATCAATATTTGAATTAGTAGTAAACATTAAACACCCTGGAGGAGGGCATGGCAACCCACTCCAGTATTCTTGCCTGGAGAATCCCCATGGACAGAGGAGCCTGGCGGGCTACAGTTCAAGGGGTCACAAAGAGATGGGACACAACTGAGCGACTAAGTACAGCAAAAACATTAAACAATCAGATGTCAGTAAAATCTACTGTCTGGCTCCCCCTAAAAAGTAACCATCTTTGGTAACACTGAGACCACATTCCTTGATGGCATCAACCCGCTAGAGCTAAAAAAGTTAGGCAGACTCATATTTACCAGTTCTCGCCATCCCCTATTGCATTCCACTCACCTGCTTCACTTCTTTATACCCTCGTCTGGTGTTAAGGTTTGTCTTAGGTTGTTACCTCTGGTCTAAGTAGGGCTTCTCTAGTATTTCCTCTGAAGGACCCCTAAGATTACAGAGACTGAATTTCCCCCCTGCCCCCAGGGTTCCAGAACCATCCAAAGTAACCTGTCCCAAGCCAGAAATGTCTTTGAAGTATCTGTTTTATGTTTAAAAACTACAAGTTTTGATTTATACGGCATAATATATTTGTGTAGTTTTAGTATAAGAATAGTGTATCTTCCCCCACCAAATCTTAAAAGTAAAATTGACATTCTGGAAGATGTGCCATGTGTAGTCTGAGGCTCCAAGTATATTCACCATATCACCCATTGGTAAACTAATTTCAGTAGCACGATGCTAAAGACAAGAGGCAAAAAGAGACATGGAAAGAAAGACGTGGTTAGAGAGTCAGAAAAGGAAAGGGATCTGAAAGACAATGAGTTGGAGGGATAAGTTGCTTTCTGGCTCTTAGCCACCCCTCCTGACCTAGCCCAGCCCAGCTCCTGAGAAGTTTGTAGACATCCCTGATAGCTCTGGACAGGTGTAGAGTGGTGGCTCAGGGTGAAAACCTAGTGTCAAAACAGGGGCCAAGCATGGGAGAGCTGAGGGGCCAAGACCAGCCAAGTATGGTCAGACAGGAAACATTGTCCAGGGGCCAAGGAAGAGGCTTGCAGACAGGAAGTGGAGGGCTGAGAAAAGGACTGGTCAGCATTTGTCCTTTCTCTCACTGAGCCCATCTTTGTTTCACATCCTCTTACCACCCTTGCCCAAGAAAAAATGAGGCAAAGAGTTACCTTGACCTCCTTAGAGGTAGGAATTTCTTCTCCAGAATGGCTGTTTCTCTGGCCATAGAAGAATATAAGGAGGATGAGCACTAGGACTCCTTTCCCCGTCCACACGGGATGTCATCTATTCTCTCCAAGACAGGAAATATCCCAGATCTGTGTCCCTGACTCAGCTTAGTTTGTTTCCTCCACTCCTTTGGTGGCAAAGACAGGTCTAACCTCCCTCCTATTCTAGCACTATTAATGCTGTTGTTGTTGTGGTTTAGTCGTTAAGTCATGTCCAGCTCTTTGCAAACCCATAGACTGTAGCCCGCTAGGCTCCTCTGTCCATGGGATTTCCCATGTAAGAACACTGGAGTGGCTTGCCATTTCCTTCTCCAGGGGATCTTCTAGACCCAGGGATTGAACTCACGTCTCCTGTGTTAGCAGTCAGATTCGGTACTTCGGAGCCACCAAGGAAGTCCACTATTAATGCTACCCTGAGTGTAACAGAGATGTTAGAGACACAATTTGGATATTTTTCCTTGTCCATTTTATACTAAGGGAAAAGGAATTACAGGGTGGAGAAGATTCAAGGAGAGGCAGGGGTCCAAGTTTTGGGAACCCCTAGTCCACAACTGAGAATCCCAGGAGGAGGAGAAGTTTGAGAATGGACAACAGTCCCAGAGTCAGAGGTCACTGGGGCACACCACCCCCTGCATTGGTCAGGACTGGGTTGAGGAATCCCTGGATTCCTTTCCCAAAAGTCTTGGTGCCTAGGCTGCTCACACTTAGCCTCTCAGGTCCTACAGTTAGGATTGGATCACTCTCTTTCCACTGACTCCCATTAGAGTTGCAGAGGGAACCTCCTTTCCCTCCAGAATACAAAACGGCAAATTAAGTCCTATTGGGGATAAGGCAAAGTCCTTTTTGAGGTGATTCTAAGAAACTAGAACTTCTTATTTCCAGCTTTCTAGTCCCAAATGACCTTGGGGAAAAAGTAAGTCTCAGTAGGGGAAAGGTCAGTGAAGAAGAGGTCACCACTGTTCTGTCAGGATTAGCTAAACGAGTTATTTCTGTTTAGCTCATTTCTCCTCTTTATCCTCTGGCCAGACATACTACGTGAAGGGGATAGAGGAGACCTGCCCCATAGGCCCCTTCCTCAGTCAGAAATTCCCTAGGAGTCTCCTTGAGTCCTGGCTTGCTGGTTGTGACCTTGAACCCTTCTTCCTTGCTAGTTAATGGAATTGCTGATCCTCTGGCTATTTGGGCTGAAGCAGTTTCGTAGAAAGGACTGCTAGATGCCTGAGGTATCTTTAGCATGTCCAGCTGAAAATGAGGTGGGGAAACCCAGCGGATGGAATGAGTTCAGCAAAAGTTGGACACATCTTCACCTTTGTTCTCAGGAACATTTATGTGGATTCTTGCAGTGGATCAACAACGACTTGAAAGATTCCTTGTGGATGTCTAAATTCTGCTTCATACATGAAGAATTTGAGACTCATAGACTGGATATGACTTCCCCAAGGGCACAAAGCTATGAAATGGAGAAACTAGGACCACAAATCAGTGCTTTGCCCAGTTGAAACAGCAGCTTTCCCCCTTGGCTTAGTTCTTAAACTAGCCTACGCCTACAAGCCACCCTTCCTTCCTTTCAAAGTTCAACAGCAATAAAAATGAATTGAGGGGACTTCCCTGGCGGGCCAGTGGTTAAGACTTCTCCTTCCATTGTGGGGGTGGCTGCTGGGCTTGATCCCTGGTCGGGGAGCTAAGATCTCAGATGCCTGGTGGCCAAAAAATAAAACAGAAGCTATATTGTAACAAATTCAATACAGACTTTTAAAAAATGGTCCATATTAAAAAAAAAGTCTTTAAAAAATGAATTGAGGAAAATATGTGTCTTTTTCTCACCAAACCATGGGTGTTCTGGGCATCCAATATTTGAGCCTCTAATTTTCTTCAGTTTCCACTCCCTATCTTCTAAACTGCATGTTGCATCTCCCATTCAGCACTCCTTCAAATCACCTGAGTCCCTGAGCCTAAACCTGCAGACCCCGATCTCAAGCTTCCAGCCCAAGGTGGGAGGGGAACAATAGGCTATGGCATATAGGGTGGGGAAGGATACGATTCTTGCCCAAGAATCTACCCTGCCTGCGGCCTACGTCATGGGCATGGGAATAATCTGTTCAACACAAGCAAATACATAATACAGGGCTGAGCAAGAACAGTGTGGGGTCTCTCTAAGTGTTTGTAAGCAATGTCTTGACCTCAGCCCTTTCAGATGATCCTCCAGAGGACTAGCAGCCCCCCATGACATGAACTGAGCCTTAGGCTTCAGCTTCAGCCTGCCCAACAGAGCCTATGGAAAGTAGGGGAAAGGTCAATGGAAACAGTTTAGCTCATTCCTGGAACCATTCCGGAATCTGGGGGAGCTGCTGGGTCCCTTGTCTCTGGCTTTGTTCAGCAAGGTCACCTGCCAGGAAGGACAGCAGGCCAGATATGAAAGAGTCCAAGAATGGACTGATCTCTCTTGACTCTTGGTCTTTGAAGCAGTACGACAGATTCCCCAGAGGCCACTCTAACCTTTATCCTTTCCCCTATTTCATGGGAAAAGGATGTACGTGTAAAGAGGCAGACGGAGGTGTGTGTTCAGTCTCTCATCTAGAATTCTTCTTTGTTCCACTCTTTTTTAAGTACACATGCTGGCATTAGGTGGGATTTAGGAGGCCAGCTGTGCCCCCTACATAGACACAGATCTAGTTAACCAGATAAGGTCTGGTGTGTGTGTATATGCAAGTGAGTTAGGCAAAAGAAGATTTTTTTCAGGGTCTTTTATTTTTGTTTCTTGCTGATTTCTTCCTAGCCACAATCATGGTGTATGTCTATGGAAAACCCCTGAGACAGGTCCCTTGGCCCCTCCCTCCAACACACTCACACAATACCTCAGAGAACTAGAAAAGGAAACACATCAATCATCACAAATTGCTCAATAACTCTGGAATGTTCTGTTTCTATTTCAGCTTCCTTCTCTGTTCTCGTGGCTGCTTCTTCTTATCACATTTACTACCTAATACTACCACATCCAAACCTGGCTTTTAAGGTGCTTTCCCTCAATGGAGTCACAACCCCTGTTCCTTCTTCACAATGGGGTCAAAAATATCTAACAGAAGATTGCCAGTCTCTATCACTTGATGCCGCAGGGAATTCAATCTGCCTGCCTAAATATGGCTGGGGACTTTCTTGAAGTTTCTCCCGCCTCCCATCTTTATGGCTTTCAAATGTTTAGTAAGGTCGCTATGACAGCATCCACAGCTCTCTGTGCCTGTTTCCTTATCCAGTCCCTATTCTGGACATGCAGCTTGCCCGTGACTGTTGCATGTCAAGTGGCTGGAACCAATCAGTACGTCTAAGGCTTCCTCAGAAGCCAATCAGAGCCTAGGGAAGTGACCTCACCCAACGGGAGGACTGTGTGGGCGAGAAAGCACCTCCTAGAGCAGAGTGTCCCTAAGTCACTCCCTTTCTCCGCACCCTCCTTACTTCCTGTAAAGCAGTACTGCCTACCCCATCCCCCTCCACACCAAGGGAGTGAGAGAAAGGCTAACTAAATTCCACAGAAGAGAAACTGCAACTCAGCCACACAGCAGCTTCTGCAAGTGGAGAATAAGATATTCAGTAGGCTCCCTCTTCACAACACACCCTTCAAAGTGGGGTTCCCAGGGTCTGGAAGAGGGTGAGTGAGTGTGCTAAAGAACAATCAGCACCTCCTCCCTCTCCACACCTGGTTATCTTGACTCCACAAAAATAGCTGTAATCATTCCTTGTAAACAAGGACAAGATCAAGGTCAAGTGTGGGAACGTGAGAGCCTATGTCCCATGAACACATGTGAACAGAGACAATCACGTCCCCATTGCCTGAGGACCAGAAGCTCAGAAGCCAGCTGGTCTTCAGGGCATGGGCTGTTTACAGCTCACTCTGTGTAGCCCTGCAGATGAGTTCTGAATGTTCCTTGGCAGAGCTAGTTTGGGAGTAGCTGTCCCACCATGGGGGTAGGAGGGAAGGGGCAAAGAACAGGAAGGCTGTAATGCCCAGTGTGTTACACTGGACTCTCAACAGGTAAGGAGAGAAGAAAGGTTTACTAGGCATCCCCTTCATTCCTCCAGCCCTCTCCTAACTAGGCCTCACCCTAGACAGAGAGACAGATAAAAACATTTTATTGAAACTGTAAAACTGCCCTTATTCCTCTTAACTGCTCACACCCAGAAAGAACTATAAAAAATAGTTAGGGGCATGTATACAGCTATCTCAGCTCTAACAACTCCAGTCCTTGTTTTGACCCTCTTTTTTCCTTTCATACAACTGAGACACTGGTCCTTTGCCCTTTTCCCCAAGATATCAGAGGAGATACCACACCACAGGAGAGAGGGAGGGTAAGGGCAGAAAAGAGAGCTATCTACTGTCACTCTCCATTTCTGTCTCCAGGGACCAAACAGGTTGGCTGGATTCTAAGCAAAGGATTTGCTTGTCCACAAAACCAAATAATAGGAGACAGTTAGTCTCTGTGTACTAAATCAAGAAAGATATGAAGGTCCAGGGTATTGTTTAGAGTCTGTCTTCAGTATATGCTGCTGCTAAGTCACTTCAGTCGTGTCCGACTCTGTGCGACCCTGTAGATGGCAGCCCACTAGGCTCCCCTGTCCCTGGGATTCTCCAGGCAAGAACACTGGAGTGGGTTGCCATTTCCTTCTCCAATGCATGAAAGTGAAAAGTGAAAGTGAAGTCGCTCAGTGGTATCCGACCCTCAGCGACCCCATGGACTGCAGCCTTCCAGGCTCCTCCATCCATGGGATTTTCCAGGCAAGAGTACTGGAGTGGGGTGCCATTGCCTTCTCCGGTCTTCAGTATATAGCCTCATCCATATTGTCATCACTGTCACCCCCAAAGTCCTCCCCATTGTCAAAATATGACATGATGTAATCAGTTTCCTGAAATAGAAAAAAAGGAAGGGAGGAAGAAAGGTTAGGTCAGGCATGCTTTCAGCATTCTCCTTTCTCCCTAGGTACCAGTCTCCTCCCCTCCCAATCACAGCACTCCAGGCTTGGGAGGTCCCTGCAAGCTGTAGTTCACTCTTAAGAAGAGCCTAAGGTGGCTCAGAGGATAAAGCATCTTCCTGCAATGCAGGAGACCCAGGTTCGATCCCTGGGTTGGGAAGATCCTCTGGAGAAGGAAATGGCAACCCACTCCAGTATTCTTGACTGGAGAATCCCATGGACGGAGGAGCCTGGCGGACTACAGCCCACAGGGTCTTGCAAAGAGTCGGACACAACTAAGAGACTTCACTTTCACTTAAGGACAGATAAAGCAGAGGGTACTATCTTTTGTGGGCAGTATCTCCTTTGGCCCTCCAACCCTCTGAAGAGAACATCCCTGGTGGACAGAGTTGAGATCCCTAGAGCTTATGAGTGGAAAAGACGGGGGTCTGAGAATGAAAGGTGGTTCCCTTTACCTCTTCATGTTCTTCTTCATCATACTCCTCTTCTTCTTCCTCTTCCTTCTCTTCTTCTTCTTCTTTCTCCTCATCTTCCTCTGAAGTCACTTCTTCCTCCTTCTTCTCCAGAGTCTTATGTGAGAATGAACAGGAAGAGAAACATGACTAAGCTCACAGAACGGGGAGAACTGAGGCACCCATGGGCCAAAGCAGAGGAATGAATCTGGGGCCCAGATGGGCTCTATTCACATTTCTTCCTTACCTCTAGTTTCTGTATTGTTTCCTCCTTATCTTCTGTGGTCTTAGGGGGTCTCTTGGGGAGTATAATGGTGGTCCCTGGTGAGAAGATCACAAGGTGAACCATGAGAGAGCAAACTTCCTTCTTAGCTGTCACCCTCTTGCATAGACCATGTCACTTTGCTGCCCTCCCGTGGCCACCAGGGCACCCAGCAGCCATACTGGGTAGATGGGGTAGGTAGGCATCGGGAGAGCAGGCAACACCACCAGCAGCCTTGGCCCTCCAGTTGATGAAGGAAATCTCTACTTTCTCTCCTTTTCCCAGATACACTCACGTTCCTTCTGTAGCTTCCGCACTCGGATCTTTAGCTCCCGGGGCAGACGTCGCCAATCTAGAAACAGCGGGAATGTAAAAATCAGCCAGACTCTGCCTGGGGTCTCCTAAGAATGGTAACTCTTTTAAAGGAGAGATAAGGATCAGGATTTCCCTGGTGGCTCAGAGGTTAAAGCATCTGCCTGCAATGTGAGAGACATGGGTTTGATCCCTGGGTTGGGAAGATCCCCTGGAGAAGGAAATAGCAACCCACTCCAGTATTCTTGCCTGGTGAATCCCATGGACAGAGGAGCCTGGTGGGCTACAGTCCACGAGGTCACAAAGAGTCGGACACGACTGAGTGACTTCACTTCACTTCACTTCAAGGATCAGGGTAAGGGTGAGGAAGGAAAGGGTTGGGTCAAAGTAGGGGACATTTACCAGGTTTTTAGATAGAGCTTGTGAGTATGCTGGAGCACATCTAAGCCTTCTGAATAGGGTGGAGGTTGGGGACAGAGGAGGGTGGATAGGGTGGTGGCTTGAGGCAGCTCAAGCATTTGAAAGAAAAGAAGTCAATGTAAGGGCCCATCACCTACCAGGGTTCCAATCGATGGCATTGTCAATCGGCCCTGACATCTGATATTTGTCTGAGTAACGTTCCACATCTGAGGGATCAGAGGTCAAGGGTCAAAGTTTTATTCTATCAGAATCCTCAGGTTCTTCCTGAGGATCTAGCCCTCTCAAAACTCAGAAATTGTCTTCCTCACCCCAAACCCAGAGCCCAGGGAGGGCAGCTTCAGTGAGGACCTTCAATACTCTTTTAACCTGTCTTTTCACCACCCCAAATTGCAATGTTTTTGCTATCTCTCTTAACCCTAAGGCATGGCTATATTGACTGGGAGTGTGTTACAGTGGAAAGTATACTAGAGCAAGAAAATAGGGTTTCTGTCTTCCCTCTACTCCTTGTTCATGGGAATAACTTGGGCAAGTCTTTTAACTGTCTGAACTTCAGCTTCTAGAGCTTTAGGAGGAAAGTACCAGTTGTCAATACACTGAAATACTATACTTCCACACCAACTGGTAAATACCCACTATCCCAGGCCTCCCAAGTATGCCCCCTTCTCCAGTCCCTCCTGGCTCCATGACCTCTCCATGAGCCACAAACGAAAGGGCTAATATTTTAATTTGCAGGGCTTCTCAGAGACCCTTCTCAACTCCTTCTGACTGGTTAGTGCCTGCAATATCCAGATTGTTAAAAATTTTTAATACACCTCCCCATTTATATCTGTAAAATGGGCACCTTAATACGTAAGCTCTCACTGTCCAAGACTATTGTGAAACTCAAAACAAACCATGGATACCATAATGCATTTCAAATGCAGGGGTAATTACTATGATCTCCCCAGCTAGGCAGTGAGCTTTCTGTGTCTCTTCTGACCTCTGTGGGGCCCCAGTGGTGCTAAGTACAGGGCACTACTCATGAAAGGCACTCAGAACATTCAACTAACCTCTCTTGGGGACAGCAGGCCGGATGAAGTAGGGGAGCTGCCGCATGGCGCCTCGAAGCTCCTGCTTCAGGGCCAGGACATATTCCCCTTCCTCTCCTGAGGGCAGAGGCACTGGGCGGAACTCCAAGGGCTAAGAAGGCAGAGGCAATGGTCAGTTCAGAGAAAAAAATGTTGGAGTATAAATCTAGGAGGGCCTCTCCTCTCCCCACACTTCTATCCAATGCTCCCATTGAGCAGGGGACCAAAGGCAAATGCTGGGAGCAACACAGAATTTTGGAAGCTGGGGAAGCAGAGTATAAAAAGTAAGGGCGGACACTTCCTAGTCTGGAAAACATCCCATGTAAGTTGCAAGTACAGAGAAAGGGAGGGGCCAGATAAGGATGATTTTGATGACCCAGGAGGAATCCAGGATCGCATACAGTCAGTCAAGGGCATAAGGGAGTCTTGGGAAAGGTGGGCAGACACTCACAGGGAAGAGTGGAGAAGGCTGTAGGGTGGGTGGGGGCAAAGCATCCCCCTTTCCAATGCCCACAGCCTCCACGTTGAAGGTCAACTGGCCCCGGCCACAACCCCGGCCCCCACCCCGGCTGGCCATGATGGAGGGGGCCTGGGGATTCAGACATCCAATGCGAAAAACCTGATAAAGACAAAAACAAAGAGAAAAAGTACAGTAGAATGGACAGGAAACCAGGGAGGTACAAGACACTCAAACTGTTTCTCCCAGAGACCTGAAAAGCCAGTTTAATTCAATGAATTTTGAGAAGGCATGGTGCCAGGCAAGGTATTTCTGAAAATATAAATAAGGATGAGACATGGTCCCAACAGGACAGATAATTGCAACATGGTGTAACTGGTGTAACTAAAGCACAGGAGGAAAGTGACTAGACACTTGGATAAAATTTCCCTATGTTCCCAAGTTAACTGGATGTTTATCATCAGATGCATACCTACATATGATCTTTGAATTCTTTCTCTCTCTCACTTTCCAAACCCAACTAGGCCCCAATTCAATCTAATGCAATGCATTTCAGCAAAACATTTATTAAGCATCTACCATGAAAAAGGTAGTGTGCTAGACACTGTGAGGGAACAGAAATGAGTCATCAGTCTCACTGTCAATTGGTTGGGGGTGGGGGGGTGCTGTGTGAGAAGAAATATTACACTCAAACAGATCTTTTTAAACGCCACTTGGAAACACAGAATCTTAGAACTGAAAAGACACATGGAGTCTTCTAGCTCAAAAATCCTCCCAGTACAGTACTACCTTCTGTAAATTGTCAGTCATTCAGCTTCTGGTGGCATTTTTCTAAAGAGATGGTGTCCCCCAAGGCAGCCCCTTCCATGTGATCAACTGTGATGAATTGAAAGTTCTTCCTGCTACTGTAACTGAACTCTGCCTCTTACCATCATTTTTGAAAAACCAGTCAGATAGGCCGGGAAATTCAAGAAAGTCATCAAATGAAAAAGAAACTTGAAAGAAATTATATCCCAGTAGCAGGGAAGATACCTAGCACCCAGATCTTGGTTTCTCATACCACTCTCCAGCGAAAGGAACCAGGGCTTCTTGGAGAAATGCAGCTTCTCCAATGGGGCAGGAAATACACAGGATGAGACTGAAGTATCTTGTAGTGCCAGAAAGTAAGAAAGTGCTCAAAAAAACAACACACACATTGATGGGGCTCTGTCAAGTACATAAGAGGCAAATGAAAGAGCTCCCAATGGCCAAAGCCTGAATAAGTTGAACCATAAAATAAAGTAGTATTGGAATGTAATATCAAAGTATAAGAAAAATATCCAGAGACTATACTGATATATAAATAAACATTTGAACAAATTAATACATGGGAGAGGAAAAAAAATCCCATATGCAGAATTCTAAATAAATTATGTAGAAAGAAAGCGTTAGCGTTTAGTTGTGCCCGCCTCTTTAAAACCCCGTGAACTGTAGCCCACCAGGCTCCTCTGTCCATGGAATTCTCCAGGCAAGAATACTGGAGTAGGTTGCAATTCCCTTCTCCAGGGGATCCTCCCAACCCAGTGATCAAACCTAGGTCTCCTGCATTGCAGGCAGATGCTTTACCATCTGAACCAGCAGGGATTCCACCCTAAAAGGGGAAAGTGTAATTCCTCACGGCGTAAGTATGGCCTGTGCATAGGGAATTTTGTCCAAAACAATTTTGGAAAGGGTGGGGGTGATAACTTTATGGTATAGAAATTGGACAAGCATTACTTCAGTCAGGTGACCAAGGTCAACATGAATGACTTTAAATCATATCATTAGTATGTACCCTTGTGTGCTCAGTCATGTCGAACTCTTTATGGCCCCTTGGACTGTAGTTCACCAGGCTCTTCTGGCCATGGAATTTTCCAGGCAAGAATACTGGAGTGGGTTGCCATTTCTTCTCTAGGAGATCTTCCCGACCCAGAGATTGAACCTCTGTCCCTAGCGTCTCCTCATTGGCAGGCAGATCCTTTACCACTAGCAGATGTGATATCTTCCTCCCCCAAACTGATACCCCAGTCTGTAAACAGGAGGAAAAAAGCAGACAAATTCCAATGGAGAAGCATCTTATAATATATGTGACTAGTACTCTTCAAAACTGTCAGGGTCATCAAAAACAAGAAAAGTTCACACTTCCATTGTAAAAGAGAGCTGTCCTAGTGGTAGCATTCTTAAAAAAAAAAAAATTCCTTTTGTTTTCTAATTTCAGAAGTAAAAGTAAGTCAAGTCACTCAGTCATGTCTGACTCTGCGACCCCATGGCTTCTCCGTCCATGGGATTTTCCGGCAAGAATACTGGAGTGGGTTGCCATTTCCTTCTCCAGGAGATCTTCCCAACCCAGGGATTGAACCCAGGTCTCCACATTGTAGGCAGACAAACAATGGTACCCCACTCCAGTACTCTTCCCTGGAAAGTCCCATGGACGGAGGAGCCTGGTGGGCTGCAGTCCATGGGGTCGCTAAGAGTCGGACACGACTGAGTGACTTCACTTTCACTTTTCACTTTCATGCATTGGAGAAGGAAATGGCAACCCACTCCAGTGTTCTTGCCTGGAGAATCCCAGGGACAGGGGAGCCAGGTGGGCTGCCGTCTATGGGGTCATACAGAGTCGGACACGACTGAAGCAACTTAGCAGCAGCAGCAGCAGCAGCAGCAGAAAACTTGAAAAGATACAAATGAGGTATAAAGAAAAACATCTACTAACCACGATGTAGTAATAATCTTTATGAATATTTGCATATGCATCCTTTTAATTCCACTTCTGTATTATACATACAGTTTGTGCATATATAAGTGTTTCTATATATAGACATAATAAGGCCATGATAACTAATTGTAATGTGGTATCCTGGACAGGATCCTGGAACAGAAAAAGAGCATTAGGTAAAACTAAGGAACTCCAAATCAAGTATAGACAATGTATCAATATTTATTCATTAATTATAACAAATATACCATATTATTATGTTAATAATAGGGGAAACTGGTGCCAGGGTGTATGGAAACTTTTTGTACTATCTGCTCAGTTTTTCTGTAAATCTCAAAGTGTTTTAAGAAATAAAATCTATTAATAAAGAAAGAAACATGAGTTATCAATTCAAAATTCACAGTTCTCTGACCTTCCTTGTTTTTAATTACCCTGACAGTTTTATTAAAGATTACTGGTCAAATATATTATAGGATGTTCCTCTATTGGAATTTTTCTGAGGTTTTTCTCTTGATTAGACTGGGGTTGTGGATTTGGAGGCAGATGATCAACAAGATAAAGTGACACTTTCATCACATCATATAAGCATACATACTAATAACATGTTAGTTATGGAACAATAAGAGACAATATAATACATAATCGTGACCTCTCAAATTAGTGGTTCATGATAAAATTGCTCCCACAGTCCAGAGAAGAGAGAAAGCTAAGAGGACTAGGATGGTGAGGGGAGGCTTTAGGAATCACAAGGTCCCAAGTTTGGATCAGGCCTTAAAATCATGTTTCCTTTCTTTCTTTCAACAAATATTTATTGAGCATCTACTGTAATCTACTATAACTTGTAGCTCAGTTGGTAAAGAATTTGCCTACAATGCAGGAGACCCAGGTTTGATTCCTGGGTCAGGAAGATCCCCTGGAGAAGGAAATGGTAACCCACTATAGTATTCTTGCCTGGAGAATCCCATAGACAGAGGAGCCTGGCAGGCTACAGTCCATGGGGTCGGAAGAGTCAGACATGACTTAGCAACTAAACCACAACCACCACCACTATAAGCCAGACATAATGCTAGACAATGGAGATCATGGTGAATCCTTTACTTTAGACATTCAGCTTTCCTTTGATAAACCATATCTAATAAACTGTTATCCAGCTTCAATTTAAACTTTTTAGCAAATCTTTTTATCTCACTTTACAAGTCATTCCATTTTTGGATAATTGTTCTTTAATCAAAATCCAACAAATAAAACAAGAAATATATGACTCAACAAAATGCACCTCACAAAAGATGTCAGGGAAAAAAAGATTTAAAAATATATACAAGGTAATCTATTTTGTCAAACTTACACACACCCATACATATAAGTAAAAAAGTTGTTCTTTTTCAAAAAATTAATTTATTTTTTATTGAAGGATAATTGCTTTACAGAAAAGTTTTTCTTAAAGGGTATACAACAAGAATTAACATTGGTTAATTTAAGGTGATGGGTTTTGGAGATTTTTTGGTAATATATATTTTAAGCATTGTTTTTCCTCTGTACCAAAAAGGTATTGCTTTTATAATAAGAGGAAAATATTCATTAGAAAATTAAAAATATAGTAACTGAATAGTAGATGAGATTAACAATATGTAACAGGAAGGAGAGGGTAGGGAAATGTTTGCTTAAGAAATCTAGAAAGCTTCAAGTCCAACTGCCATGAAAAATGTGAGGAAAAGACAGCTGTTAATGAGCTATCACCTCACATTAGTCAGAATGGCCATCATCAAAAAGTCTACAAACAATAAATGCTGGAGAGGGTGTGGAGAAAAGGGAACCCTCCTACACTGTTGGTGGGAATGTAAACTGGTACAGACACTATGGGGAACAGCATGAAGATTCCTTTAAAAACTAAAATTAGAACTACCATATGACCCAGAAATCTCACTCCTAGGCGCATACTTGGAGAAAACCATAATTCAAAAAGATACATGCACCCCAATGTTGACTGCAGCACTTTTTGCAATAGCCATGATATGGAGGCAACCTAAATGTACATCGACAGATAAACAAATAAAGACGGTGTGATACATATAATACAATACAATGGAATATTACTCAGCTATAAAAAGGAATGAAATTCTGCCATCTGCAGAGACTTGGATGGACCTAGAAACTGCCATACAGAGTGAAGTAAGTCAGAAAGAGAAAAATCAATATCATACATTAACACATATATGTGGAATCTAGAAAAATGGTGTAGATGATCTTATTTGCAAAGCAAAAATAGAGACAGACGTAGAAAACAAACATGGATACCAAGGGGTAAGAGGGTGGGTGGGATGAATTGGGAGACTGGGATCTACATATATACACCATTGATACTATGTATACAATAGATAACTAATGAGAACCTACTGTGCAGCACAGGGAACTTTACTCAGTGCTCTATGGTGATCTAAATGGGAAAGAAATCTAAAAAAGAGAGGATATATGTATACATACAGCTGATTGACTTTGCTGTGCAGCAGAAACTAACACATTGTAAAGTCTAATAAGAAGTAATAAACAAATAAACAAAAACAGCTGTTAGTTAATAGATTAAACTGTGATCTGACTTAAAGAACACATTAGGTGAGAGGTCCTGTCTTATAGATGAGAGAGAGGGAGTAAGAATTTGCCATTGTGTTTTCAGGCCCTTTCAAGGGAAAACACTCTTAAGTAGCCAGCTTAGGTATCCCTCCATCTGATAGATACAGTTCTATCAATGGAGACAGGAGCTGTTTTGATTGCAAAGCTGTGAGGAGTTAAGAAAAGGCCATGAGCTTTGAGGTGAGACAAATCTAACTCCATTTCCACATACTGACCAAGTGACCCTCAAGAAATGTGGGGTAAAAAGAAGACAGATTTGGAAGAAAAGTTATGACCAACCTAGATAGCATATTCAAAAGCAGAGACATTACTTTGCCAACAAAGGTTCGTCTAGTCAAGGCTATGGTTTTTCCTGTGGTCATGTATGGATGTGAGAGTTGGACTGTGAAGAAGGCTGAGCGCCGAAGAATTGATGCTTTTGAACTGTGGTGTTGGAGAAGACTCTTGAGAATCCCTTGGACTGCAAGGAGATCCAACCAGTCCATTCTGGAGATCAGCCCTGGGATTTCCTTGGAGGGAATGATGCTAAAGCTGAAACTCCAGTACTCTGGCCACCTGATGCGAAGAGTTGACTCATTGGAAAAGACTCTGATGCTGGGAGGGATTGGGGGCAGGAGGAGAAGGGGATGACAGAGGATGAGATGGCTGGATGGCATCACTGACTCGATGGACGTGAGTCTGAGTGAACTCCGGGAGCTGGTGATGGACAGGGAGGCCTGGCGTGCTGCGATTCATGGGGTCACAAAGAGTCGGACACAACTGAGCGACTGAACTGAACTGAACCTGGTGGTTAGGAAACTGTAAACCATCCATCTGTACCCTACGCAGCTCAGGAATCTACAAGGCTCTTCTATTTAAGATTGTGATTAAGTGATTATGATTCTTGAAGATGTTCAAGGTTTCCTATAATCTGGTCCCAAACTACCCCTCCATAAACATCACACATTCTCCTTCCCCCATAAACAACATCCAACATATGTTATACTCATTCCCAACTGAGCCATAATTGTTTTAATATGGTAGAAATTACTAAAAAGCCTTTCTTAAATTTGATGTTATTGCTTTTCTGTATTTTTTTTTTTTTTTGAAAACTGCTTCTTAGTAACTTCTACTACATTACACAGTTCAGCACAGTTGGGAATGAGTATAACATATGTGAGATCCTGTTGATTGTGGGGGAAGGGGAGTGCAAGAGTGAATAATAGGGAGGGTTGATGTTTCCTTATCTGTAAAATGGAAATAATAATAAAAACAACCTTAATTCATTCAACGAATATTTACTCAGTTCTTATTCAGTGTCATGCACTGTTTCAAATGCTAGGGATGTAGCAGTGAGCAAAATGGACAAAAACTGCTGCACCCATGGAGTTTAAAAGGAGCTTACATTGTAATGGAGGTCTCAGTATACAAATGTTTCAAGTCATGAGACTGGGAGAGATTCCTAAAGGAGTGGATGTGAAGAGAGAGAAGAAGAGATCCAGGGACTGAGGCTTGGAGCACTCTAACGTTTAGAATTTGCTATATTTGTAATAAATAAGACAAAGATTTAACACTCTTATTATATTAGAACTCATGGAAATGAAGAAAAATCATCCCAATAGAATAAATATGCAAAGAACATGAATAAACAATTAACAAAGAATGGTCAAACTATTTTTTATCTATAAAATTGGCAAAGATTTAAAAATTAATCAGGCTTCCATGAGTTTTTTTGAAGTGGACACTCATACCTCACTGGAAGAATTATAAATACAATATTTTGGGTGAGCAGTTTGACTCTTTGAATCTACAGCCTTTTAAAAGTTAATATATCCTTAATCCAGTAATCCCACTTTTAAAACTTATCCAAAGAAATCACCAGATACATAGTCAGAGATATAAAAGCATGTTTATCAAAGAGCTATCCATAGTAGCACAAATTCTGAAATAACCTAAATAGTCCAACAAAAAATGAATGGTTGGGGCTTCCTTACTGGGGAAGGAAATGGCAACCTACTCCAGTATTCTTGCCTGGAGAATCCCGTGGACATAGGAGCCTGGTGGGCTGCTGTCCATGGGGTCGAACAGAGTCCGACACGGCTGAAGCGACTTAGCATGCATACACTGGAGGAAATGGCAACCCACTGCAGTATTCTTGCCTGGAAAATCCCAGGGACAGAGGAGCCTGGTAGGCTGCCGTCTATGGGGTCGCACAGGGTCAGACATGACTGAAGGGACTTATTAGCAGCAGCAGCAGCAGCAGCAGCAGCAGCAGCAGCAGGGGCTTTCTCAGTGGTCCAGTGGTTAAGAATCTGCCTGGCAACACAAGGGACACTGGTTCAGTCCCTGGTCCTGGAAGATCCCACATGCCATGGAGCAACTAAGCCCGTCTGCCGCAACCACTGAGCCCAGGCATTGCAACTTCTGAAACCCATGTGCTTAGAGCCTGTGCTCCTCAACAAAAGAAGCCACTGCAATGAGAAGCCCACACACCGCAACAAAGAGTAGCCCCCACTTGCCATAACTAAGACACAACTAGAGAAAGTCTACTTGAAGAAATGAAGACCCACCACAGCCAATAAATAAATAAATCTTAAACAAAAAAAAGACCTAATGACCAACTTCAATAAGTAGGCTTTATTTTTAAAAATATGAATGGTTAAAAAAAATCAAATATCTATCTTAGACTATTATGTAGACATAATAAAAATTTCAAATAATATTTAAAGACAGAAAAATGTTCACAATATGATGTAAAGTGGAGAAAGCATAATAAAAGGTTGTATTTGTCGTACGGCCCTATGTGTGTAATATATACACAAAAACACATATACATATGTATACATGCAGGAAATAAATTGAAGGGATTCATTGTCATGATATAATAGACATTTTATGGTTTTCTAGGATAAATGTATATTACTTCTATAAACAGAAAACAAAGAGATGATTATCTTTAAGAATGTTACCATTAGGACAGTTCTGTCTCTTTTACAGTGAAAATGTGGAATACATTTTGTTGAGCCATATATTTCTTGTACTTGTTGGATACTGATTGAAGATCAAAGTGAGATAGGAAGTTCTCTTACTAAAAAGTTTAAACAGAAGCTGGATAATAATTTACTAAATATGGTTTATCAGAGGAAGGATGCATATCTAAAGGATTCACTATGATCCCCATTCTCCAGCATTATGTCTGACATATAGTAGATGCTCAATAAATATTTGGCTGAAAGAATGAATACATGACTCCTAAGGTCTGTTCCAAACTTGAGACCTTGTGATTCCTAAAGGCTCCCTTCACCATCCCAGTCCTCTTAGCTTTCTCCTTTCTCTGGACTTTGGGACCAATTTACATTATGAACCACCAACTTAAGAGGTCATAATGATATACTGTATTGTATTTTACTTTGTGTTTTATTAATTGCTCCCTAATTACATCAGAAGTTTAAATTCTTCCTTTCCAATCAAGTCCATCCAATTAACTTTTCCTGGGCACTGTGCATTTAATACATAATACACTGCATTGTATTAAATACTAGAACTTGCCCTACCAAACTTTATATTCTAAGTAGAACAGAAACATTAAAGAGGGAGAGGGCACTAAGGGCTCCAGTAAAAGTACACATAAAATGCTATCATCAGACTGAGGAACAATTAATCCTGAAAAAAAAAAAAAATTGGTCCAGGAAAGCTACAGGTAGGAGGTAATATTTCATCAGAGTTTTGATAGACAACGGGAGTCTGTCAAGCTCTTAGTACTAACAGATTTAGGGGAAGCTGGTTCACAGTAAAGAGTCAGAGGTATCAGAGAGAGTCTTCCACTTTCTCCTTTAATATATCTCCCCTTTGCGCGAAGGAAAACTATAGTTCTCCAGTGTATAATCAACACAGCAAAGGGAGCCCACAGGGAGAGGGTGGGGAACTAGAAGGGGGCAGATCCAACAGGCTGCCGGAAAGCGTTGTCTCTCTAGCTAGCAGCTGGTCCCTGGTGAACTAGTTCGGGAGGTGCGGGATGGAACCAGGTCAGAGCCACCAAGTCGGGGCCTTACCTGCTGCCCCTCCCCCACGCGGAAAACACGCCGCAGCCAACTTGAAATTTGCCTGTCTTCTTCAAGCTGGTGGCGTTCTAGGTCCGCCTCCCAGAGCTCCCCATTGGTGAGTTCTCCCAGCCAATCTAGGGGGAGCCGAAGAGGTCCGCCCACTTGAAGCTGAGGAGGGGAGGGAGGGAGAGAGTTAGCCGGAACTCAGGCTAGCAAGCCGGGTGAGTAGAAAGATAGGGTTGCAGAACCAACCAGGAGGTCAGTCATTTCAGACCTCATCTCAGAAGGAGGACCTCTTGGCCTGGCGACGGTTCACAGAGGGAAGCTGATCCTTAGATTTCACCGAGGGACTCTATAGAAAGAGCTTCCACAGAGAAAGAAAGCTCTGTGAAACCTGCTCCCTTAGGGATCATTCTTTTTGTGGCTTCACATTTGGCCTCTCCTCCATTCCTCCAGTCTTCCCTTCAGTTTTGTGCCGCTTCCCTCCTTTCTTTTCTAGAAAAATGTTTTCCTGTAGGTTGCTGCCATATCTGTGAGAAGATGGAAAGAGGCTTTGGGAAAGGAAGGATTAAGAAATCAGATAACCAGAGTTGGGGAGATAGGGCAGGAGTCCAGTGTTTACTGCATTTTCCACCTCCTTCCAGCTCCTCCTAGCCTTTGGTTAAAGAGGGGCGGGAGAGGGGGACGGGGGGGAGGGGTTGGGAGGAGGGGTCCCACTTTCACACACACACACACAAAACAGAAACAATGGGGAAGGAGATCTGAGTAGAAATAGAATCTAGAAGTTAGTCAAGAACAATAACCCTGATGTCAGAGAAAATGGCCCTGGGAGTGAAGCCTCTGGACTGGGAAGGCTGTTGGTGGAATGGCAAGCACCCAGCCTTTGGAATAGGACAGAAACAGAGCTGTGAAGCTTTGGAGAACTGCTTAACTTTACTAAGTCACAGTTTCTTTATAAGAAAATAATTCCTACCTTATAGCATTGTTGTGAGGATTGGAGATAATGTGTGTACTTACATAATTGGCACATAGTTGGTTTCCAGTAAATGATGTGTGCATACTAATTTGCTTCAGTTGTGTCCGACTCTTTGTGACCCTGTGGACTGCACCCTGCCAGGCTCTTCTGTTCATGGGATTCTCCAGGCAAGAATACTGGGGTGGGTTGCCATTTCCTTCTCCAGGGGATCTTCCCAACCCAGGGGTCGAAACATGGTACCTAATAAAAATGGGTAGCTTCCCTGCAAATATTTCTCTCTCCTCCTTCTTCAGGAACATTATGTCTTGTGTCTGGTGGCCTCCAGCCTCTGAATTATCTCAGGTGAGTTTTCCAAATCCTTAGGATTTTTTTCCTCACCCCCCTCCCCACTTCCCCTGATGCCTTCCAGCTGGACACAAACTCATTCCTAAAATATGCAGATGGAAGCTATGGTAACCATGGAGACAGGGCAGGTGGTGAGGAGAGGCAGAGACAGACACTGAGAGAAATCGACTGCTACAGATAGGAAGAAAAAAGACTTTAAGGAACGATTCAAACAGAGACCTTCAAACAAGATGGGAAAATGAGCCTAAGCAAGACCGAGAATAAATAGATGCAATGGGAGAGAATGTGTTACAAGGTTCATTCTTCTCTACCCCTTTTCTCTCTCTCTTCCTCCCATCCCTCCAAAAATATGGGGAGGAGGCATCTGGGAATAACCCCTTGCTGTATCTAAAAATGACCCCAACCTCCGCATACTTATCTAAGTCTGTATAAGGGAGCTGAGGTCCAAGTTTATTTGTGATGCATGTTCCGGTTGCGGGGAGGTGTAATGAAGATGTATCGCTGTGTCTGACTCCAGCTCCCCCTGACATTTAAACTAGGAGAAG
This sequence comes from Bos taurus, assembly GCF_002263795.3. Classification (NCBI taxonomy): domain Eukaryota; kingdom Metazoa; phylum Chordata; class Mammalia; order Artiodactyla; family Bovidae; genus Bos; species Bos taurus. The sequence goes on from NC_037330.1 coordinate 21,413,163, forward strand.
GCAGCCAGATCTCTTGCCTCCCTCTGTACAGTAAAGACTCCAGTTGTGGATCCCATTGCCTCTCTCTTCACCTCTCTATATAGTGTACCATGTACTGTGTGGCAGGTCAGACCTGGTGCACCGGCACGCATCAACGCACGAAGAGCGGAGAACGGGGATCTGTTGAAGCTAGACGAAGAATTGGGATGGTCCCAGTCTGGGTCGTGGAGGAGTCTCTTAAGGAACATTTAGGTTTGTTGTGACTGAGGGGCTAAGAAAGGGAAGTCAGGATTGGAGCCTCTAGCTTTTGAGGGTTTATGTGTGCATGGGTGGGGTAATGGTTTGGTGCCTGACGCCCCCACCCGCAGAGACTAGGCTATAAATAGGGAAGCATAGCTCCGCCCCCCCCCCCCCCCCCCCAGCTTCTCTCCTCCGGAGCCGGCGCTGTGCCCGGGGCGCACCGGGAGGAGGGACCAGGATTCTGTGCCCGGGCGCAGATACTGACACCAAGGGAATCCGAGTGCCCACCCCCACGCCATGTGGGCCCCCAGGAACCCGGCTCCGCCACCCCAGCTGCCCCGTGGCCCTGGCCTCAGCCCTGGCCCGGAGGAGATTCTGCGGACTTACAGGTATCTATTTGGGTGCACAACCTGGGAGGGGAAACAGCAAGGAGTGATGAGGAATATAGCAGGGGCAAAAGAACCCCCCAATTCTCCCCCCACCCTTTTTAGGTCCCAAACGCAAGCTGCCTCCCTCCCCCCATTCAGTTTGTGGGGCTGTGGCAACCTAAAAGAGGTTAGGAATGGGACTGTGTGTGTGAATGTATGGGTGCATGTGTGTGGGTGGGTGGCGTTCAACATCCTAGAAAGGGGGATTCCAAGTGCGGATAAGAAAAGGGGGATGCTGGAAAGGTCTGATAAGCCGTGGGGTGAGGGTGGGGGTGCGGATATCCCTGCGCGTGCACGTACGCGTTTGCACGCGTGCTCGTCCTTCAGTGCGGGTGCACCCTTCTTATCTCCTCAGGCATGCGCTGGGGGGATGGGGGCGGCTCAGAGGCATGAGTTAGAAGAAGGACTGTGTACCATGCCGTGGAGATCTCCCCCATCCCACGCGGGTCCTTCCACCTGTGCCTCAGTTTCCCTGCCAGAATCAATAAATAAGATCTTTCTCTTTTTTGCAGGGATTGGCTTCGCCACTGAGCCCGCAGGCCTCTGCCAGCCACCACCCTCACCCCCCTAGGCGTCCTCGGCAGGTCCCAATCCCGGCTCCAACGGTGCTTTCTCCCCAGCGGCAGCTATGCTGCACACCGAGGGCCACGCTCTTCTTCGGGCCGTGGGTCAGGGTAAGCTACGTTTGGCCCGTTTGCTTCTGGAGGGGGGCGCCTACGTGAATGAGGGTGATGCTCAAGGGGAGACTGCGCTAATGGCGGCCTGTCGGGCCCGGTACGACGACCCCCAGAACAAGGCACGCATGGTACGCTACCTTCTGGAGCAAGGCGCGGACCCCAACATCGCAGATCGCCTAGGGCGCACGGCGCTCATGCACGCTTGCGCGGGTGGCGGGGGCGCCGCGGTGGCCTCCCTGCTCCTTGCCCATGGCGCGGACCCCTCAGTCCGAGATCACGCCGGCGCCTCGGCGCTAGTCCACGCCCTGGACCGCGGGGATCGAGAGACCCTTGCCACGCTGCTGGACGCCTGCAAGGCCAAGGGCACGGAGGTCATCATCATCACCACTGACACCTCGCCCTCCGGCACCAAGAAGACCCGCCAGTATCTCAATTCCCCACCGTCCCCGGGGGTGGAGGACCCCGCTCCCGCTCCTCCTAGCCCCGGAGTCTGCACGTCGCCTTCGGAAATCCAACTGCAGACTGCAGGAGCGGGAGGACGGGGATTGTTATCCCCTCGCGCCCAGGAAGAGGAGGAGAAGAGGGACGTATTTGAATTCCCTCTTCCAAAGCCCCCAGATGACCCCTCCCCTTCCGAGCCACTCCCCAAACCACCCCGCCATCCTCCAAAACCCCTCAAAAGGCTCAACTCCGAGCCCTGGGGCCTAGTGGCCCCTCCTCAACCTGTCCCGCCTGCCGAAGGGAGGCCGGGGTTCGAGCGCCTGACCGCCGAATTCAACGGCCTGACCCTGACAGGTCGACCGCGTCTTTCCCGACGTCACAGCACCGAAGGCCCAGAGGACCCGCCCCCGTGGGCGGAGAAAGTGACGGGTGGGGGTCCTCTCTCTCGCAGAAACACAGCGCCAGAAGCTCAGGAGTCTGGCCCCTCTTCAGGGCTGAGGCAGAAACTGAGCCGCATGGAGTCGGTGGAGCTCGATACTCCCGGAAATCTTTGCCCCGACTCGCCCGAGTGCAGCCGCCCGTCCCTGGAGCGCCGCAGATATAGCGCCTCCCCGCTGACCCTCCCTCTAGCAGGCTCGGTTTCCTCCCCACGCCAGTCCCAGGAGAGTCTTCCTGGGGCTGTATCTCCGCTGAGCGGGCGGAGGCGGAGTCCCGGGTTGCTGGAGCGGAGGGGCTCGGGGACGTTGCTCCTGGACCACATCGCGCAAACGCGGCCAGGTTTCCTGCCCCCGCTCAATGTCAGCCCCCATCCTCCCATCCCCGACATTCGCCCGGGAGGTCGGGCGCCTTCGCTGCCCGCCCCTCCCCAGGCGGGGGCGCCAGGCTCTCCCAGGACCAAGCGCAAGTTGGTGAGACGCCACTCCATGCAGACTGAGCAGATTCGCCTGCTAGGGGGCTTCCAGAGTCTAGGCGGGCCAGGGGAGCCTGGGCGCTGAGGGGAGTGAGAGGAGCCAAGGCGGGTGGGGATCAGGACCTTGGGACGGGTGGGAAAACCAGTTCACACACACTATGGACATAGAGGTCTCTTGCATGTGCTCATGGGCACGGTGCACACATACATGGGTAAACATGTGTCCACAAGCACAGTACTCGTATTTGCAGGGAAGGGTAAGTACTCTATTTATTGGGCATATAGACTCATGCATTCATGCCCTGGTCACTTCACAGTGCATATGGGAATTTCTCGTGCCCGTGGACACAGCGCACACAGGACCACTTGTGCTAGGGCCTCCAAAGGGTCCCAAACTCAACTTGTATTTGTTCAGAAGCATTAGGGAGCCCCTACTTATGGGTAATCTCCAATCTCTTTGCCCTCCTGCAACAATAATCCCTTGCTTTCCATGTATGCCCTGCAACACAGCCTGCTCATGATTTTGGACATGCTTCCCTCTTCGTGAATATCCCACCCCATTCTGCAGGTCTTGCTTTTCAATCCAGGCCTGGATCCTTGTTCACATCCTGCTTCCAGCCCTAACCACTTTTCAGGATAGCTTCTTTACTCCCCTTGGGAATATCCTGCAGCAATCCCCAGCCTCAGTTCTGCTGCTGCCCTCCCTGCTCTCAGCTTTACTTCTCAGCTTCCAGCTTTTTCTTCCCAGCCCGTCCCCCCAACCAATACACCAGGTTGTTTCATTTTCCCAGGAGATGGGTCATGGGCTCTAAGCTGCTCTTCTGTCCATCTGAGCTTATGAACACCCCCACAGGTTGACATGGGGAGTAACCCTAAATCATTCCTCTCTCCACTTGATATATCAAATAAATGTGTTCAGAAGTCTCTGTTTTGTCACTTCTGCTGGGGGTGGAGGGTGTGGGGGAATGAGGACTAGGGAGGGAGGGTGATGCTAACTATAGCTAGCTAAAAAGATCAAGGGGATACTTCAAGGCTCCATCCACCTTCTTTCCAGGAAACCAATTGTGGTTGTAGAAGAGGCAAGTGTCCCATGTCTTGAAGATTTTAAGGCATCTGATAGGTTTTCATTTCCCTTAGTCTCCCCTATGTCCATCCTTAAATTCTTTAAGATTCCTACAAAGAATCTGCCCCTCCACCATCAGCAGCTATATTACAGTAGATTAACTGTCCCTCTTTCAAGCTTCCTGCTTCTTGACCACTCACAGTTTTCCCCTGGTAGGGGGCTAACTTTCATCTCACCAACTGCATTTCATCCATTTTTTTTTTCTACTTCTGCTTCTGTTTCCCCATCCTTGATTTCTGAGGCTCTGTTGGGTGGAGAGGGAGGGAGAGAGAGAAATAGTATAATTTCCACCTAGGTAAAAATGGTATGATATTCAACTGACAAAGGGTGGGTGTATGTATGTGCATGTGTGTAGTATGTGTGTAAGAGTAACAGTAATTGGAGGAACCCAGCCTGAAAGGTTCTATGAACAAAGGCACCTGTCTTAGTTTGCCCCCTGGACCTTTCAGCTTGCTGGTTTTCTTCCTGTACTCTAACTCTTCCTTGCTCTAACGATAGGTAGGGGAGCAATTCTACTGTTTCTTCCTTCAACGTAGAATTGGTGAAATCAGAAAATTACCCAACAGTTCTGTATAACAAAAAGATTAAAATATTGGAAATCAGAAGACCTATTGTCTAAACCTTCCTTTGCTACCTCCTGGCTATTTAATTTTGGACAATATATCTAGCCTGTCAATTTCCTTATCCATAAAATAATAAAATCTAGCTAGTGATTGCAATTATTAGATAAGACAATCCACTAAAGTACATTGTATAGTGTCTGACGTACAGTAAGTATGTGCTCATTAAATGTCAGTATCTTTCCTTCCTTTAGTTCCACTATCAATTGCATATGATCTTGAACAAGTCATATCACTTCTCTGAGTCAGTTTCCTCATCTACATGTATGAAATGAAGTGATCGGACCAAGACTAAGAATCTTCTCATTCTGTCTACAGTTCTCCCCAGTCATACATCCAGGCCCCCCTTTTTCCCCCCTCTAGCCTCGCCCTAGGAGTCTGGCCGGCTTTCTAGTACTCGCAAAGATGCGCCGGAGCTAAGCTTCTCCAGGGTAGAGGTATCGCTTTTTCTCTTTGTAATTGGTTGCTCAGAACCTCCGCCTTCAATAATTTGCCTATGGTGGAGGGGCAACCGGCCAGCTCCCGCCCCATCTCTGGTGATTGGCATAGGACTTGGCTCGTCCCCGCCCCCGTTTGACTGACGGCTGGGCTCCGGCACCTCCTTCAGTCCCTGGGCGCTCGCTGGAGGGGGCGGCTGGGACCGTTAGCTCGCCAGGCTGGCAGGCTCCGGGCCGCTACTCCACTGGCGGCCGGGATGGAGACCTTGCGAGCGCAGCGACTGCAGCCTGGAGTGGGCACGAGCGGGAGGGGCACTCTGAGAGCGCTTCGGCCCGGAGTGACTGGGGCCGCGGCTGCCACCGCCACACCCCCAGCGGGCCCCCCGCCGGCCCCGCCGCCCCCCGCACCGCCCCCGCCGCCTCTGCTTCTGTCCGGGGCCGCCGGGCTGCCGCTGCCTCCCGGCGCCGCAGGCAGCCCTGTGGTACTGCGGGAGGCCGTGGAGGCCGTGGTGAGAAGCTTCGCCAAACACACGCAGGGCTATGGCCGAGGTGAGTCTGCGGGGTCTGGCCTCCTCCGGGACACCCTCTCTGTAAGGGAGCTTTGCTCCCACAGTCCTCTGGATCGCTTTTCCTGGCTCAGAGCCCTCACATGCATTTCCTTTTGGGGAGTTTCCTTCAGGGCTACACTCACACAGACACGCACACGCACAGACGCGCATATTCATACACACGTTTAAGCCTCTCACCCCTCCCCTTTATTGAGTTACTACTATATTCTTCAGGGACCCGTTTTTACAGATGTAGCCTTCTTTTCTTCCCAATCTTTTCCTCTTTAGAAATGGACTTCCTCCTGTAGCTTAGTGCTTTAACATCTCTCTGCCTTTACAGACCAGTCCCCATTGTGTGGGATCCTATCCTTTATCTCAGAACCAAGACATTTCTCAGCCACATCCTCTCAGTCTTTCTTCTGTGATCTCAGCAATTCCTGGGCTCCGGCTAATTTACTCTATCTCCTTAACCTTGACTTTTAAATTCTTTTCTTATGTCACTCTGAGATTTCCAGTGCAACTTCAGATTTACTGGGGAATTAGGCAGGGCTTTCACAAGTCACCTGTAAATAGTGCTTTTAAATTTGGACCCCCGCCAGCTTCCTGTGACTTAGTGCCCTACTTCGGTGTCTTTTTAAGTATGGAACCCCTAACTCCAGCTTCTCTGTCTGTCTGGCTCTGTTTTCCTGGCCCTTGCCCAGGAACTGAGGATAAATCCCAGGGCTTGGCTCTCTCAATGTTAAATTCAGTGGAAATGAGCCAGACAGAAACCCTATTTCCTTTAGAAGTCTTCATCTTAAACATGCCTAATTTCCCGGGTTTCTGAAAAGGGGAATGTGAAGATTTTCTTTGTTGTTTGTGTTTAACCAGTGCAGGATATCATGAGTTTGAGTTCCAAGATTTATAGTGTAGAAAGAAATATATAGTAAGGGGTGTGGGGTACAGAATTCAGATCTGAAATTTCTGAGACATTACTTCTCTCTGCATGGTTAAGTCCCGCTTAACCTGGAAGTGACTGTATCTCTAACTTTCTATTTTGTCTCTTTAGGAGAGAAAGGTTGCAGGGCTTTCTTGTAATGACTTTTTTTTTTCTTCCTTAGAAAGTGCAGTGAGAAGAACACACACAAAGGCTTTGGAGTCAGACAAGTCTGGATTAAATCCCAGATTAAATCTCTGTCACTTGCCAGCTATGTCTCTGTGAAAGAGACTTAACTTCACTGAGCTTTGATTTCCTTTGGAATTATTGTCTCAATAAATGATATATTGCACCTGACAGATATAATAATGCGTACTTTAAAAATGATAAATATCCTCTCAAGTTTATTGGTTCATTTCTTTGGGAAGAATACATATTTTCTCTCACTGTTAAATCCTAACAGTGTAAAACCAATGATTCTTATGAAAACATTTTAAGATCCATTTTGCTTTATTTGCATAATGATACATTTCCCATCAGTTTCCCTTTGTTATTTAACATTTTAAACTGCTACCAAGGGGCTGGCATTCTGCTAGATGCTGGGAATACAAATGCATATTATCTTGAAATTCGTCATGAGGGAATTTAATTGTTTTTTCTAGTTTAACACCTAGATTTAACAGGGCACTGTAATGGAATTGCCATTAGCTATTGTCCTGTTACTTCATGCCTCTTTTAAATTGAGACCAAGGGAAGGTCTTTGCTTCTGAGCATAGGAGTAGCAACCCTAAATCTGAAGCCTTCTTCCTAGAATCTTATAGGTGTTTATTAAAATTGTAGAGGAGTGACTTTTTTTTTTTTTTTGGTCTGTGTTACCTCAAGAAGCTCTGGTTTAAACTGAGCATCCTGTAAAAACTTTTTCATTTCCTTAGAAAGGATGAGGGTGAGGGTACAAGGGAATTATACTGACAAAGAGCAACCAGTTAACATTCAGACTCTCCAGCAATTCAGTCCTCCAGCTTGCCTACCTCACACCACAGTCCTTCTCATTATTTTTGAGTTTCTCATTTCCAGTCTGGGTGTCCAGCCAGTACTTTGGGAAAGTTTGGCAGATAGTTCAGCTTCAGGCAAGCAGAATCTCTGCCGATTTGGCTCAGAAGACTTTCACCACATGGAATCACTTACTCTGCTTCAATTAATAGGCAAAACTGCCACTGGCCTGTGTCCACACACCCTTGTGACTGATGGCATGATATTTGGGGGCTGGCCCTATTCCCCTGCATAAAATTTACTTTAGTCTTTGCCCATACCAGTCCTCAATCCAGCAATGCTTTACTGGATTATCTTCAATTCAGATCTTTCATCTTCCTCCTGACTGCTCCAAATTCACCTTTTCCAGGCGTGGTCTTTAGATTTACCTTCACTCCTGTAGGCTCTCAGCATTAGATTCTTCTGTTATCTCACTTATTTGTCCTGTATCTCTCCCTGCAGTCCCCACCCAAGACACACACCGAGCTCAGTATGCTGTAGGATCTTAACCAGTTTAGTGCACAGGATTTGGAATCAGAGAATCTGGCCCTGTCAAATAGTGGCTGTGTGATCTTGGATAAATTACTTTCTCTCTCTAGGCCTCACCTGTTCCATTTATTCAGTTAATGAATATTTATTGATCACCAGGGGTGAACAAGAAACACAGTCCCTATCTTCATGGAGCTCACAGTCCACTCTATAGAGTATGTGTGAGAATTAATGATGCAATAAAACAGGACAATACAGCAGAAAGAGGATTGGTTTGGGAGGCAAACAAACATTGGTTCTGAATTCTGGTTCTGCCACTGTGGTCTGTTTCCTAACTTGTTCACCATTTGTTCAGTGGGTATTACAACGCCTATCTTAATAGTTCTTCGCGGATTAAATGAATGCATGCAGCAGCTAGTTAGTACTCAAGAGGTGGTTGCTATTATTATGCATGTGGAAATGCTTTGAAAACTGTGCATTTGATATGTACTGTTAGCATTACCATTTCATTTACCTCCTTTCCACATGGCATATAGACCCCTTCTTCTAATGACTCACAGCGGGTAATCTCTAAGCTGGCACAATTGCCTGAACAGCCAAGTTGCTTTCCTTATTCTGTAACTTCTGTGTTACCCTCTTCAAACCTATCTTTTAAAAAATTATTGCTCTCCCATGGGACTTTCCTGGTGGTCCAGTGGCTAAGACTTCTCACTTCCAATGTAGGGAACCAAGTTTTGATCCCTGGTCAGGGAACCATTCCCACATGCTGCAACTAAAGATCCTCTGCAGCCAAATTTAAAAAATATATGTATTGCTATCCTTATATATCACATATGGTTACATGATTGGAAATTCAGCCCAGCTACTCCACTATGTTGAACAAATGAATCTTATGTGGTATTTTCTGTTTAGTTGTTCCTTTTCCTCAGAATCACAGACAGCTTCTTTGTTCTGAGTGACCATGTAGTTATTAATAAAATGATTGGTCTGGATATTTCCAATGTTTGAAATGTAGGATTAGACCCTGTATTCGTTTCCTGTGGGTGCTCTAACAAATTATCACACACTTAGCTTAAAACAGAAGAAATTTATTCTTTCATAGTTCTAAAGCCCGGAAGTTAAAAATCAGTATCACTGGGCCACAGTCAAGGTGTCACAGCAGGCCTGTGTTCCCTCCAGAGGCTCTAGGGGAGAATCTGTTTCTTTGCCTCTTCCAGCTTCTGGTGCTACCAGAATTCCCTGGTTTGTAACAACATCATTCTAATCTCTGCCTCCATGTTCCTGCTGCTTTCTCCTCTTCTGTTTTTCATCAAGTCTCTTTCCCTAAGGACCCCTGGGATTATATTTAGGACCCACCAAGATAATCCATGATAATTTCTCCATCTCATATCCCTAACTTAATCACATCTGCAAAATCTTTGCCACATAAGGTAACATTCACAGGTTCTAAGGATTAGGACATGAACCTCTGGGCAAGGCGCATTATTCCGCTTACTATAGTCCTCTCCCAAAGTCACTGTCATTTTTCAATCCCTCCCTTCTGCAGACTGTGCACTGTGGGCTATTCAGGGGTACCTTCTACAAACTGAAATAGGAAGTCAGGTGAAATATTGTTAACCAGTTTTCCTATCTTCATAGTAACATGAATTAAGCCAGGTCACACTATTCTTACAAATAGCTGTCAAAAGAAGAGAAGCAAAAAGCAAAGGAGAAAAGGGAAAAATATAAGCATTTGAATGCAGAGTTCCAAAGAATTGCAAGGAGAGATAAGAAAGCCTTCCTCAACGATCAATGCAAAGAAATAGAGGAAAACAACAGAATGGGAAAGACTAGAGATCTCTTCAAGAAAATTAGAGATACCAAGGGAACATTTCATGCAAAGATGGGCTCGATAAAGGACAGAAATGGTATGGACCTAACAGAAGCAGAAGATATTAAGAAAGGTGGCAAGAATACACAGAAGAACTGTACAAAAAAGATCTTCACGAACCAGATAACCATGATGGTGTGATCACTCACCTAGAGCCAGACATCCTGAAATGTGAAGTCAAGTGGGCCTTAGAAAGCATCACTATGAACAAAGCTAGTGGAGGTGATGGAATTCCAGTTGAGCTGTTTCAAATCCTGAAAGATGATGCTGTGAAAGTGCTGCACTCAATATGCCAGCAAATTTGGAAAACTCAGCAGTGCCACAGGACTGGAAAAGGTCAGTTTTCATTCCAATCCCAAAGAAAGGCAATGCCAAAGAATGCTCAAACTACCGCACAATTGCACTCATCTCACACGCTAGTAAAGTAATGCTCAAAATTCTCCAAGCCAGGCTTCAGCAATACGTGAACCGTGAACTTCCAGATGTTCAAGCTGGTTTTAGAAAAGGCAGAAGAACCAGAGATCAAATTGCCAACATCCGCTGGATCATGGAAAAAGGAAGAGAGTTCCAGAAAAACATCTATTTCTGCTTTATTGACTATGCCAAAGCCTTTGACTGTGTGGATCACAATAAACTGTGGAAAATTCTAAAAGAGATGGGAATACCAGACCACCTGACCTGCCTCTTGAGAAACCTATATGCAGGTCAGGAAGCAACAGTTAGAACTGGACATGGAACAACAGACTGGTTCCACATAGGAAAAGCAGTACATCAAGGCTGTATATTGTCACCCTGCTTATTTAACTTCTATGCAGAGTACATCCTGAGAAACACTGGGCTGGAGAAGCACAAGCTGGAATCAAGATTGCCGGGAGAAATATCAATAATCTCAGATATGCAGATGACACCACCCTTATGGCAGAAAGTGAAGAGGAGCTAAAGAGCCTCTTGATGAAAGTGAAAGAAGAGAGTGAAAAAGTTGGCTTAAAGCTCAACATTCAGAAAACTAAGATCATGGCATCTGGTCCCATCACTTCATGGGAAATATATGGGGAAACAGTGGAAGCAGTGTCAGACTTTATTTTTTTGGGCTCCAAAATCACTGCAGATGGTGATTGCAGCCATGAAATTAAAAGACGCTTACTCCTTGGAAGGAAAGTTATCACCAACCTAGATAGCATATTCAAAAGCAGAGACATTACTTTGCCAACAAAAGTCCGTCTAGTCAAGGCTGTGGTTTTTCCAGTGGTCATGTATTGATGTGAGAGTTGGACTGTGAAGAAAGCTGAGCGCGGAAGAATTATGCTTTTGAACTGTGGTGTTGGAGAAGACTCTTGAGAGTCCCTTGGACTGCAAGGAGATCCAACCAGTCCATTCTAAAGGAGATTAGTCCTGGGTGTTCTTTGGAAGGACTGATGTTAAAGCTGAAATTCCAATACTTTGGCCACCTGATACAAAGAGTTGACTCATTGGAAAAGACTCTGATACTGAGAGGGATTGGGGGCAGGAGGAGAAGGGGATGACAGAGGATGAGATGGCTGGATGGCATCGCCAACTCGATGGACATGAGTTTGAGTAAACTCCGAGAGTTGGTGATGGACAGGGAGGTCTGGTGTGCTGTGATTCATGGGGTCGCAAAGAGTCAGACACAACTGAAAGAGTCAGACACAACTGAGCGACTGAACTGACTAACTAACTGACTGACGCTATTCTTACCATCTTGTATGATCAGAGAGAATCTTCTCACTCACTTAATTTCATTATCTATTTATCCATATTGCCCCACTATAAAATTGTTTATTTTTATAAAATTTTTTTTATTATAGTTTCATGTGTCATTTTAGTATTTTTACTCTGGTGTATGTACACTCTGTCTTTCTCACCACTTAGACATTCATCTAATATTTTATCTCCCAAGGGAAAAACCAGAAGTATTCTCTTTGATATTGTTCAAAAATAAATACTCATATGCACACACACACACACACACACACACACACACAGACATGCTTAATTTTACTTAGAGTTTTAAAGGTCTTGTGAAGCCTTATAAAGTTCAACCACGGAGTGGACTTTGGACCCTGGATTAAGATTCCCAAATTGGAAAAAACATCGGCATCAGGTTCTGCTACAGCTATGTGACCTCAACCAAGTCACTTACCCTTCCTTAGCCTGAGATAGACTAGATAATCTCTCAAGTCCCTTTTAGCTCTAGAAATGAATGAGCCTCATGGGCTTCCCTGGTGGTTCAAATGGTAAAGAATCTGCTTGCAATGCCAGAGACCCCAGTTTGATCCCTAGCCAGGGAAGATGCCCTAGAGAAGGAAATGGCAGGGAAGATTGAATATTCTTGCCTGGAAAATTTCATGGACAGAGGAGCCTGGTGGGCTACAGTCCATGGGATCGCAAAGGGCTGGACACAACTGAGCGACTAACACTTATGAGCATTTTCAAATGCAGATCACAATTCATTGCCTTTTTCCCTGATCATTTGCCCAATTTGTCGTTTGATACTCACATTTCTGAAATAAGACTCCCTATTTCATTTGGCTTTGAATAATTATTTTTAAAAAAGCCCTATAGTCTGTGCCAAAAGGGATTTAACTGGATATAGAATGGTCATATGCTTTTTAAAGGACCTTCCCCATTATAGCAGTCTTCTCCCCTTCCTCTTTATTTCAGTATTCTCCTTGTTGTTTGAGTGTCATGCGACCTGTCACCCAGCACATTGTGCTAGATTACCTCAAAGAGGGAACTGAGCCTGAAAAGATCTCAATGAAAAGAACAAAGGTGGCTAAGCTTTCTGGGCAGCAATGACCTTTGAAGATTCCTTTCTAAAACTAAGGGTGGGAAAGAGAAAGTTTCCTTTTCATGCTGAATTTTAATGGAAGAATGAACATTTTAAAAAGTCAGTTAAATATAGGGTATTAGTTAAGAGCTTATGCTGCTTTTCAAACCCTGGTTGGTACATGGAGTGCTTGTTTCAGTTGCAGAGCAGTAAGATAAGTTTTTATTGTCCATTTTGAACACCTTGTATTTGTACATTTTGAACACCTTCCTGGCAGGAAATATATGTTACTCGTCCTGGCATCTCTAATGTCTGGAATAGAGCTGTGCACCTATTGAGTGCTCAACATTTTGCTTAGTGTGTATGTGGCAGCCATGAAAATGTGCTGGTTAATATCTGGTGCTGCAAGGAGCATAATTGACTGACAAGCTTAAACTGCTGTTCCCTCTGAGTTTATCACGTTTGCATTGAGGCCATACATCCTGTAGGCTGCTCTGTCAGTGACTGAGCGCAGCAGGGGTGCTAACTCAGGCACATCCTGAGATGTGGGATTCCTTTGGTTTCTGGCCAAACCTTTCTTGGAACTGTGCTGCAGTCTTGAGACTCTCATATCCACACTTCCTGCCTTGCCTCTTTTCTTCCACAGGTGTCAGACCTTGAACCTGGTCTGAAGGCTCTCCCTTCTCCTTCTTCCTCCCCAACAAATTTCTTACATGTCTGACCCATCTTGGTGTCTTCTCCTTGTCAGACCTTAACTCACGTAATATAGTAGAATTAACAAGTCCTTGTTGTAACAAAGGTTGGAGAGTGGTCATGGAAGATATTGGTGAATGTGTGTGATGATTTATTGTTATGAGGCTTTTAGTTAAAGCCATTTGAAATTTTGGAACCCTAGAGTCAAAGAGATCCTTTCCAAAGGCCAACTGATTTTATCCTGCAATCCATTTAAAAACCCCTCAGTAGCTTCCCATGGCTCCAGGATAAAGCCAGTACTGTAACATGACCCATCACATCTGACCTGATCTGGCCCTGGCTTTTTTTTTGTTCTTGCAACCTCATCTTGCATTATATTACCCCTCACTGTCTCTTTTCTGGCCACACTGGTCCCCTTATTCATTGTACTTCTTGCTGCTACAGAGCTGTTGTCCATGCTATTTCTTCTGTTCAGAGCACTTTTCTCTCACCTTTTCACCTAGTGATACTTATATCCGAGCTTAAATATTACCTTGTCAGGGTAGTTTTCTTTGACCTTCTTAATTAGGTCACATGTTCCTACATTTCCCACCATTTACCACTCCTTTATAGCATTTATCTCAGTTGTAGTGTTTGATTTGTTTGAGATTACTTGGTTAATCTCTCTCTCCCTGTTTAGACTGTAAGCTGCAAGGGAAAAGGAACAGGGTTTTGCTCATGATTGTAGCCTAGCACCAGCACACAGTCTAGCACAGAGTAGGTATTCAATAATTTTTGTGGAATAATTGAATCTAGGTATTAGGGGAGGAGGGGAACTGTCCTTGAATACAGTGTCAAGTCTGGAGTTTGATTTTACCCTGTTTACAACTAATTACTATTTGTGAGAGCTGGACTGTAAAGAAGGCAGAACGCCGAAGAATTGATGCCATCGAACTGTGGTGCTGGAGAAGACTCCTGAAAGTCCTCTGGACAGCGAGGAGACCAAACCAGTCAATCCTAAAGGAAATTGACCCTGAATATTCATTGGAAGGACTGATGCTGAAGCTGAAGCTCCAATACTTTGGCCACCTGATGTGAAGAGCCGACTCATTGGAAAAGACCCTGATGGTGGGAAAGATTGAGGGCAGAAGGAAAAGAGGGTGTCACAGGATGAAATGGCTGGATGGCATCACTGATGCAATGGACATGAACTTGGGCAAACTTTGGGAGATGGTGAGGGACAGGGAGGCCTGGTGTATTGCAGTCCATGGGGTTCCAAAGAGTGGGACACAACTGAGCAACTGAATAACAAAAACATATTATGTAGATGGTTACTATTTCATGGATGCTGGCAGAAGCCAAGAGACTCTGGGTCAGAGACAAAGGCCTTTATTACTCACAGCACAGCATGTAGCACGAGCCTCCTGTTTGCCTGCACTGGTTTCCCTTGCCTCCCCTGTCTGACAAGGAGGGTTCAGGTAGATGCTTGCACAGGCCATGGGCTGCATTACAGGAGAGGAACACTGAGCTTGGGGAACCTGCCATTTTATAGTAATAGTAAGCAAACTTGTCCCTTATCCTAGTCAGAGACATTATTCCTCAATGTTTCTTGCTGCAAACTCAATCCTGAGAAATTATCCAAGTAAAGAGTAGTCAGGGGGTACTCTTTCTACCCCCTTCTGATGCCTATGTCAGAAGCTTTCTCTATCTCCTTTATACTTTAATAAAACTTAAAAAAAAAAAAAAAAAGAGTAGTCAGGACCTTGAAATCTCGGCATACCTAGCAAGATGGAGAGTAGTGCTAGAGACTTGTGGAGGAATGTTTCCCAATATGCAGTCCTTTCTAAAATCATTTATGCTAGGGAAAGCCTCAGAATTCATTCTCTTTCTTTCCTTCTCCCTCTCTTTCTCTCTCCCTATCTCTCTGTCTCTCTCATATATATAGTATACATATAGTATTTCAGGGTGGAAAAGGAATCTAGCCAGGGGTTTGCTCACCAGAAGCACAGCCTTGAAAATGGCTAATAGGGCCATATGTCCTTGAGTGACAGCATTACTTAATGATTAAGAACATTGACTCTGGAACCAAGAATGACATGACATACATGCATGCTCAGTCATGTCTGACTCTTTGCAACCCCATGGACTGTAGCCCACCAGGCTCCTCTGTCCATGGAATTTTCCAGGCAAGAATATTGGAGTGGGTTGCCATTTCCTCCTCCAGGGGATCTTCCTGACTCAGGGATTGAACCCACATATTTGCATATCATGCGTCTCCAGCATTGGCAGGCAAATTCTTTACCACTGCACCGGGAAACCACCTGGGAACCAAGAATGCCTGGGTTGGAATTCTTGCTCTTCTACTTTCTGTTATATCCTTGTGCAAGTTATTTAACCTCTCCATACCTCATTTCCCTCATCTGTAATATGGGGATAATAAAAGTACCTGCCTCATGATTGTATGTGTAAAGCACTCTGAGAAAATATGACATACCGTAAGTTCAGTAAACATTAGCACTTATGATCATGGTGGTTATTACTATTCTTGGCCAGCTGACTAATTGTGGAATAATCTACTTGTACTTCATCAGGTAGTAACAATGGTATGCTGACCTTGGAAACTCTGGCCTCCAATATTTATGCTATTCTCTTTTGGTGTCTAAGACTAACCAAAATGTGAACTAGAGAGGTGAGGGAAGTATATTCTGATCTTCCTATGTAAATGAACTTAATTACAGCCTTGGCTTATTAATTTAAATGCTTTTAAATGGTGATAGGTGGGGATCTAAGAGGGGGTAGTCTCTTAACATAAGTACAGGTTACAGATAGTGTATTGAAGCAGAGCACCATTTGGAAGCATTCTTATTGCTGAACTGAACTACTTCTCTTTTTATAGTGAATGTGGTGGAGGCACTTCAGGAATTCTGGCAGATGAAACAGTCACGAGGGGCTGACTTGAAGAATGGGGCCCTAGTGGTTTATGAGATGGTTCCCGCCAACAGTCCTCCCTATGTCTGTTATGTCACCCTGCCTGGGGGAAGTTGCTTTGGGAGTTTCCAGGTAAGAGCTGGGAGGCAAATGTAGCAGAGATAAATCCGTAGGTGCTAGTAGTGGCTTTCTCTATCACTTTGATCATTAAATCTCTGTCCAAAGTCACCTATTTGAGGACTTGGACCAGTTCTGGGTAAATCATTCTAATAAGCATCTGAGGCTCATTTGACCAGAAAACAACCTTGGTAGTATGCTTTTCTTTTTAGTGTGTGTGCTAAGTCACTTCAGTCGTGCCTGACTCTGAGATCCTATGGAGCCTGCCAAGCTCCGCTATTCATGGGATTCTCCAGATAAGAATACTGGAGTGGGTTGTCATGCCCTCCTCTAGTGGGTTTGAGTGTTTTTTTTTTAAATTAATTTTTAATTGAAAGATAATTGCTTTACAGAATTTTGTTGTTTTTGTCAAATGGGTTTGAGTTTTTGAAAGCTGAAAGAAAAGCAAACTACTAGCATCTAACTCATGTTCTGATCTGGCTTTCCAGGTTCCTGCTGTCTCTTTTTGAGGACATAGGATAATATCCATTGCCCGCACTACTTTTTCATAGGCTATGGCCAAGGAAAGCAGTGTTTGAGTTCTCTAAGAAATCAAAGGAGAAGGACTATGTATGGTGGAAATAGTACTCATCTAAGAGTTAGGCAGATCCAAATTCTCATTCCCCTGACTGCTAGCAGGGCAAGTCAAGTAATTTCTATGGGCCTCGGTTTCTCCATCTATAACATGAAGGAGACAGAGTAGATTATTTCTAGCCAGTATTTCTGGTCCTAACATTCTACAATTATATAAAAGACTTGTATATGATGATGAAAATAGTTGATGCTATTGTAGGGTAACAAGAAATTTGACCAGTGTGAATATTATCATCAAAGATGAATTTTTCACATTGTAGACAGGAAAGTAGCTTCCTGAAATGTCAACTTAGAGCCTGAATAGGAATTTAGGGAGGAGACTAGACACTTTTGTTCTGTTTTCTGTATGGCTTGAATAACCCTTAGACAAAGTTATACCCTCTGCTATGTGCTTCCATAGCACCTTGAACTTCCCGTATCAAATCACTTACCACAACATATCGTTATTGAGTGTTTCTCTGTCCTAGTGGACTATGCTCTATGGTGGCAGATAGTGTCAGTCTTCTTTCTTATTCAGTTTTAAATCTCTACCGTCCAACTCAGTGCCCAGCACAGAATAGACATTTAATAAATCTGTTGCACGAATGAGTGCCATTGTAGCTCAGTTGCAGTCTCAAATAGAAACTGTCCAAAGAGAGCTTCATTTCAAATCAGGTGACTAAATGTTTCTCTCAGAACCCCAGCCATTTCAGAGAAATAAATATGTGCCCAAGATAACTAATGTCTATCTTTTGCTTCTAGAAAATAAGATCTTTGCTTCCTTCTCCTACCTCATCATATTGTTGAATAAAGATTTAGTAATCTAATGGTGATGCCCCAAGTGAGTGGAAGTCACTCAGTCGTGTCCAACTCTTTGAGACCCTATGGACTATACAGTCCATGGAATTCTCCAGGGCAGAATACTGGAGTGGGTAGCCTTTCCCTTCTCCAGGATGCCCCAAACTGGGGCATTCAATTTCTGTTATTTCCTGAAAGAGTAGAATTATCTCCCTTGGCCTCTTTTAGCTTTTATCTTTTACATGCACTGTGGCAGGTGATATTTCTCCTGCTGGTTTTCTTCATAGATGATTTTTCAGAAACAGCACCATACAGTAGCATGGGCAGAAGGCTAATAAATAGTGAGAGAAGCGGAAACAGAAACTGAATAAGCAAGAAGATGTAGGATTAATGTATCAAACTCCATATGTTGTCTCAGAGAGACCTGTCAGCTAAAGGAAATTGGGAATTACTGAAATTAAGGATGGCTAAGTAGCAAACATAATCTGGTCTACTTTTAAAAATTACATCACGTTCTTTTCTCTAATCCTAATCATAAATGACAAAGGGCATAGAGGGCTTTGAAACAGCCAGTAAAAATGAATTTTAAAGGTGGCTAGGGATCTGAAGTTGAGTGATTCAAGACTTTTGAAAATCAGACTTTCTTTTTGATACATATGTTGGATCCAGTGTAAAAACATGAGTTAATTTTTAATTTATTCTTGTTTTCCTTGAGTCAGCTTTCCTTTCCCTAGCTACCTCTCTTCTCTTTGCCTCCACTGGGAGGGGGTGGGTTAGAGACGATATAATCCTTCCTCAGACCTTAGACTCCATTCAGGGATAGTTCCCTGGCCCATTGCATTAGTGAGGAAACTGCCTGCACATAGCTAAGGGTAAAGTCCAAGAATCCCAAATGGGTGCTTCGGATAGAGACTAGAGGGCTCCTCTGCAGAAGCAGCCTAGAAACAGCTTTGTTCTAATCTTAGGTTATCTAGAGGGATAAAAAAAATCTTGTCCGTCTTGTCTACAGAATAAAAGAACAAGATACAGATTTCTAACAGACTGGCGAGAATCTGGCTTTTGAGTAATTAATTCTGTTGACAGTTTAAACAGAGGTACTTTTTGTATCCAGTGATTATATGCTGACTTCAGCAATCTCCTCCATCCTGCCTTCAATTTGGTATGAGCTACAGCTGTCTCCAGTTCCTTAATGACTCCAGGATGTTGAATCAAACTTATGCTTCCAAGTGCCCTGACCATTTTACAATAAAAACTTTGGACAGCGTCTAGAACAAACTGACTTTTCCAAAGAGTATCCAAGTGTTGTCTATGCCAAGTGTTTCCCTCTACTTCTTCCTTCCTCTCTCTCAGATACACATATACACATATTTTCTCTGTTTACTGCCTAGTTTTGCCCCACAAAAGCTGAAGCCCGGCGGAGTGCTGCAAAGATTGCACTAATGAACTCTGTGTTTAATGAACATCCTTCCAGAAGAATCACTGATGAGTTCATTGAGAAGAGTGTCTCTGAGGCCCTGGCATCTTTCAATGTAAGTTACTTGGAGTTGGAAAGGAGGAGAGTGGGGGATGGGAGAATTGGCTGATTGTGAAATCTTGTGTATTACTGGGAAGCAGAGCATGAATTCTTGGTTTTCTTTCCTGTCTACATTTCTGTTCTGTTTATTTTCTATCAGTCTTTTGTATTACATGCTCCAAATGCTTCAGTCTCTAAATCTATGTATGTTTTTGTTTTTGTTATTTTGTCTCTTTCATTATGCCTCTGGTATCTAGAAATCTTTATTTCAAGATTTATGGACTTTTAGAGATATTATAAAATAAAAATTGAACCAGAATTTTGCTTTTCCCAATTTTGGTTTAAGACCTTACTCCCTTTTTCCTTCGCTCTTTTTTTATACAACTGTTTTCATTGTCACTTGTTTCCTGCCTCCATTACTTCATCTTATTAATAAAGAACATGTTACAATATAAGTGTCTTGTCTTCACGTTTCTAGGAATGTGGAGGATAATTTATTTACTCTCTTTAAAAACAACATCTCTTCTTTCAAATGATGACAATGATGATAACCATAGCAAATCCTAATTGAGTATTTATTTTGTACCAGGGACTATTCTAGGGGATTTATATGTAGTTTATCTCCTTTCATCTTCACAACAGTCCTATGAGGTATGGTGGTGGTGGTGGTTTAATCGCTAAGTTGTGTCTGACTCTTGCGACCCGGTGGACTGTAGCCTGCCAGGCTCCTCTGCCCATGGGATCCTCCAGGCAAGAATACTGGAGTGGGTTGCCATTTCCTTCTCCCAGGGCATCTTCCCAACCCAGGAAACGAACCTGGATCTCCTGCACTCCAGGCAGATTCTTTACCAACTGAGCTATGAGGGAAGCCCTCCCTATGAGGTATAAATACTATTCATACCCCTCTTTTACAGATGAGGAAATTAAAAACATAGAAGTGAAGTTTTGCCTAAAGTAATATAGCTTGTAGATGGTAGAACCAAGACTAGAACCCAAGTCAGCTTACAAACTTTTCTAGCTTAGAGGTACATCTTAAAAATTAGCACTGCTTTCATCCTTCCTCTCAAAAGACCATTGATAGGGAGATAAAGTCAGATCAATTTTCTGTTTCTGTTTTCTTTACATTTAAGATGTAATTACATATACTAAACTGCTTCACTTATCTGTTTTGGAGATTAGTGTTGAACACTTTGATTCATAATCCTTCTGTTACCTAGGACCCATCTGTTTTTCTCCTATTACCCTGTCAAGCAGTGTCTGCAGGGAATAAAACATTTTATATTAATCAAATTAGTTAAAATTTTAAAAGCACGTTTTTCAGTCTTAAATCATCTAATGTATCATCATTATAAAATGAAACATTAGTTTGGATTATAGAAAGCAGTGCTTATGAGCATGGGCTCTGAATTTATTTTGAAATTTTGGTTCTACTTGTTATGTGACTTTGAACAAGTTAGTTTTTTCCAGTTTCCTCATCTGTAAAATAGGATAACAGTTATACCTATCACATAGGATTCTTGGATAAAAGAGATTATGTTCCAGCATTTAGCACATGTTATCTGTTTAGGTGCCTTTGGATGCAAGTAATAGAAAAATCTCACTTCAAATTGACTTAATAAATAAAGGAAGGAAATTTATTACCTAACATGATAAGAAGTCTAGAAGTAGGGCAGATTTCAGGACTGGATGACTCCATGGATTAAGAATGTCATCATTTAGGACAGCAGCTCCAACCTGGACTTCAAGCCTGAAGACCAGTCCCATTT
Organism: Bos taurus; assembly: GCF_002263795.3. Taxonomy (NCBI): domain Eukaryota; kingdom Metazoa; phylum Chordata; class Mammalia; order Artiodactyla; family Bovidae; genus Bos; species Bos taurus. The sequence goes on from NC_037330.1 coordinate 21,434,064, forward strand.
TGACATAAAGGACGAGTTCTGTTGTCCCATCTGCAGGAGCACACTCTTGGGAGGGTGAAGTGGGGAGACACTCAGGTGCAAAATTTCCTGCAAAATCAGCTGTCTGGGAGTCTGGTCACCAGATCTGAACAAAGCAGACTGTTTTTTTTTTTTTGTCTGTACTGGGTCTTCACTGTTGTGCACAGGCTTTCTCTAGTTGTGGCGAGTGTGGGCTACTCTCTAGTTGTGGCGTGTGGGCTCTTGGCGGATTAGCTCAGTAGTTATGGTACGTGGGCCCTAGAGTATATGGGCCTCAGTGGTTGTGGAGCACAGGCTTAGTTGCTCCTTGGCATGTGGGAATTCCTGGACCAGTGATCCAACTGAGCCCCCTGCATTGGCTAGCAGATTCTCAACCACTGGACCATCAGGGAAGTCCAAAGCAGGCTTTAAAACAATTTTTGTTTATTTATTTACTTTTGGCTGTGTTGGCTCTTTGTTGCTACATAGGCTTTTCTCTAGTTGTGGTGAGTGGGGGCTACTCTCTAGTTACGGTATGTGGGCTTCCCACTGGGGTGGTTTCTCTTGTTGCAGAGTAGTCTCTAGGGAGTGCTGAGCTTCAGTAGTTGCAGCTCCCAGGCTCTAGAGCACAGTCTCAATAGTTGTGGTGCTCACTACTATTCAACATAGTTTTGGAAGTTTTGGCTACAGCAGTCAGAGCAGAAAAAGAAATAAAAGGAATCCAAATTGGAAAAGAAGAAGTAAAATTCTCACTGTTTGCAGATGACATGATCCTCTACATAGAAAACCCTAAAGACTCCACCAGAAAATTACTAGAGCTAATCAATGAATATAGTAAAGTTGCGGGATATAAAATCAACCCACAGAAATCCCTTGCATTCCTATACACTATTAATGAGAAAATAGAGAAATTAAGGAAACAATTCCATTCACCATTGCAATGAAAAGAATAAAATACTTAGGGATATATCTACCTAAAGAAACTAAAGACCTATATATAGAAAACTATAAAACACTGGTGAAATAAATCAAAGAGGACACTAACAGATGGAGAAATATATCATGTTCATGGATCGGAAGAATCAATATAGTGAAAATGAGTATACTACCCAAAGAAATCTATAGATTAAATGCAATCCCTATCAAGCTACCAATGGCATTTTTCACAGAGCTAGAACAAATAATTTCACAGTTTGTATGGAAATACAAAAAACCTCGAATAGCCAAAGCAATCTTGAGAAAGAAGAATGGAACTGGAGGAATCAACCTGCCTGACTTCAGGCTCTACTACAAAGCCACAGTCACCAAGACAGTATGGTACTGGCACAAAGACAGAAATATAGATCAATGGAACAAAATAGAAAGCCCAGAGATAAACCCACGCACCTATGGACACCTTATCTTTGACAAAGGAGGCAAGAATATACAATGGAGAAAAGACAATCTCTTTAACAAGTGGTGCTGGAAAAACTGGTCAACCACTTGTAAAAGAATGAAACTAGAACACTTTCTAACACCATACACAAAAATAAACTCAAAATGGATTAAAGATCTAAACATAAGACCAGAAACTATAAAACTCTTAGAGAAGAACATAGGCAAAACACTCTCCGACATAAATCACAGCAGGATCCTCTATGACCCACCTCCCAGAATATTGGAAATAAAAGCAAAAGTAAACAAATGGGATCTAATTAAAATTAAAAGCTTCTGCACAACAAAAGAAACTATAAGCAAGGTGAAAAGACAGACTTCAGAATGGGAGAAAATAATAGCAAATGAAGCAACTGACAAACAACTAATCTCAAAAATATACAAGCAACTCCTGCAGTTCAATTCCAGAAAAATAAATGAATCAATCAAAATATGGGCCAAAGAATTAAATAGACATTTCTCCAAAAAAGACATACAGATGGCTAACAAACACATGAAAAGATGCTCAACATCACACATTATCAGAAAAATGCAAATCAAAACCACAATGAGGTACCATTTCACACCAGTCAGAATGGCTGCGATCCAAAAGTCTACAAGCAATAAATGCTGGAGAGGATGTGGAGAAAAGGGAACCCTCTTAGACTGTTGGTGGGAATGCAAACTAGTACAGCCACTATGGAGAACAGTGTGGAGATTCCTTAAAAAACTGGAAATAGAACTGCCATACGACCCAGCAATCCCACTGCTGGGCATACACACCAAGGAAACCAGAATTGAAAGAGACACGTGTACCCCCATGTTCATCGCAGCACTGTTTATAATGGCCAGGACATGGAAACAACCTAGATGTCCATCAGCAGATGAATGGATAAGAAAGCTGTGGTACATATACACAATGGAATATTACTCAGCCATTAAAAAGAATACATTTGAATCAGTTCTAATGAGGTGGATGAAACTGGAGCCGATTATACAGAGTGAAGTAAGCCAGAAAGAAAAACACCAATACAGTATACTAATGTATATATATGGAATTTAGAAAGATGGTAACGATAACCCTGTATGGGAGACAGCAAAAGAGACACAGATGTATAGAACAGTCCTATGGACTCTGTGGGAGAGGGAGGCGGGGGATGATTTGGGAGAATGGCATTGAAACATGTATAATATCATATAAGAAACGAATCGCCAGTCCAGGTTCGATGCAGGATACAGGAAGCTTGGGGCTGGTGTACCAGGATGACCCAGAGGGATGGTATGGGGAGGGAGGTGGGAGGGGGGTTCAGGATTGGGAACACCTGTACACCCATGGCGGATTCACTTTGATGTATGGCAAAACCAATACAATATTGTAAAGTAATCAGCCTCTAATTAAAATAAATAAATTTAATTAAAAAAATAGTTGTGGTGCTTTGTTGCTTTGTGGCATGTGGGATCGTCCCGGATCAGGGATCAAACCTGTGTCTCCTGTATTGGCAGGCGGATTCTTTAGCACTGAGCCACGAGGGAAGCATCAAAACAGACTTTTAACCTGGAAAAAAAAAAAAAGAGTATCATCTACTGGCCCAAATTATTTCCATCTCTCCACTCAGCCATCCTCTAGATACTGGCTTTGCCCTTGGGCTGACTCCCCTCAGGGTACAAGACAGAGACAGAGTTCCATTTGTCAAATACAGAGAAAACTACATTCAGAGACAGAAAGAGACCATCTTTTCTAGTATCTCCTTAGTATTAAGGACTCTATTCCCAGAAGCCTTTTGGCAGACCTTCCCTCTACCACCCATGCCCAGAATTCTCACCTTAAAGTCAGTTACAGGCAAAGGAGATTAGGATTTACCCACTTGGAGTTAGGATAAAATCACTCTTCTCTGAGGTAATTGGGAGATGAGTAGGCCCTGTAGTATGGAAGAAGGAAATAGGCATTGGGTAGGTCACCTGCAGTGTCTGCTACAAAGTGTTTAAGAAATGTAAACTATTATTATTTTCATGCCACTATTCTTTTTTTATTAACCTCTCAAATTTAGAACTTAGTGGATGGCTCATTAATATCCCAGGGGAATTCCCTTTCTCAAAAAAAAAAAAAAATTATTTTCATTTGGTCTTAGCCCATGGTCTGATGCTGGGAGGGATTGGGGGCAGGAGGAGAAGGGGACGACAGAGGATGAGATGGCTGGATGGCATCACTGACTCGATGGATGTGAGTCTGAGTGAACTCCGGGAGTTGGTGATAGACAGGGAGGCCTGGAGTGCTGCAATTCATGGGGTCGCAAAGAGTCGGACACGACTGAGCGACTGAACTGAACTGAACTGAAAGAGTGATGTCCACATTTTTTGCTTTTAACTTTTGTCCTTTAAAAGTCCTGAGTCTAACACTGTATTCTGTCTTTTGACAAATCACCTAGCCTCTGTGGTTCTGAATTTCCTCATTTGTAAAATAAGTAGGTTAAATTAAATTAATTCTAATTCCTTTCCAATTATATTCTAATGTTCCTATCACTAATCAAGTGTTCTGTAATTAAATGTTTATTGAATAAATGGAGTTCATTTATAACCTTGTTAGGTGTAGAAGTATCCTATGAGATGGAACTTGTCAATGTTGGGTCATGCCATTTGGTATACTCCAGATAGTTTACAGATGTGCCATGATACTGATCCCCTCAACTCTCAAGGGAACTGAGAAAGGCGTGGGGCAGATGGACTCCTCTGCCCCGCAGCCTCTGCTGGCAGCTGTTCTGTGCTGTATCATGGAGGCACTGAATAAGGTATCGCAGTGAACAGTTCTAGATAAGAATGAAGACTCTTGCTTGCTTCAGAGCCCTAAATCATAATAATGAAAATCACCACCTTTTCTCTCCCTTCCTCTAGATTTTCACTTCTAAATCCAAATTTTATGATCTTTGTTTCAACACAAACATTTAACCATGCATGGCATGATTATTTCTCATGAGCCACAAAACAAAGTGGGTTGATTTTGAGTAGTTCTGACTTCTTGTTGATTCTAGCACAGTGAAGGCAAAGAATGATAATAAACTAGCACTTATGGTATGCTTACTAAATGCCTGACATTATTTAAGTGTGATACATGTACAGTAAAACCCCATGATAAAGTATCCCACAATAAACTGAATTTGGATATAACTTAATTGGTTCCTGAACTCTACCTGATCCCTTTGCTCAAAAAGAGCAGAATGAAGTTCATTTCTTGGGAGTTTGGGGGTGTGTGTGTGGAACTGGCTAGAAAGAGCAGGAAACCTCTTAGGAAGCAAGAGGAGAAAGCTGGATCCCTGTGTTCCCAGTAGTCTCCCGGCCTAATGTTTCTAGATCGGGTTGACAAAAAGGATCACTAGGAAACCTGGAGATGCCCTCATTTTGGAAGTCCCCGCAAGACCCTGGACCTAGAATTATCTTTAATAATATGAAACCACCAACCAAATAGCACAAACCAGAGCCCGTACCAGAATGGATTTGGATTGTGTAACTGGATATCAGGTCCAATATGATAATGCACCTACATTATATGCTTAGAATTGTTAGACTAAATTTATCTTTTTTTAATTTAAATTTTTAAAAGAATATCTTTAATCCTTAAAATAATCCTGTAAAATAGATCCATGATTATTGTCATTTTACAAATAAGGTAGCTGGGGAACAGAGAGGTTAAATGACTTCACCAAGACCATAAGAGTAGTCCAGTCCATGCTCTTAACTTCTGTACTGTGTTGTTTTTCATACACTCTAGGCTTACAGGTAGGTCAATGTATCTTAACTCGACCCTGGCAGGGTCATGTTGCCAGTAGAAGACACACGAGGCAAATGTCCAGGAGGCCAAACTGCTACCCAGAATTTGCCATGCTTATGACTTTTATAGTCAGTCTTTAAAATGCATTTGCTAATTGCCCTCTAGGTTAGTCCAGTCTTATATGCTGAACTCACTCTGTTATTTTAGCTAAATCAAGACTCTCCTCTATGTTTCAGTGCTCTCCCTTTTCTAAAATAGGGAAAATCAGATTGACTTGTCTCTGTCACCTAAGTTAAAATGTGTGATGGCTCCAGAGGCCTCTAGGATTTCGCTGAGCAGCAGAATAGCCACTAGCCACATGTAGCTATTGAGCACTTGAATTGAGATATGCTGTAAGATAAACAGACACCAGATTTTGAAAACTTAGGATAAGGAAAACAATGTTTCATTAATAAATTTTATACTAATTATAGTTGAAATAATATTTTAAGTATGTTAGGTTAAATAAAATATGCTATTAAAATTAATACTATTTGTTTTTACTGTAATATGGCAACTAAATTAAACACGTGACTTGTATTATATTTCTCCTGGACAGTCCTGATCGAGGTGATAATCCTGACTGAAAATCTATTGTCTTTTCTTTTCTTCTGTTACCAGGGCAACAGGGAGGAAGCTGACAACCCCAATACAGGGATTGGTGCTTTTCGATTCATGTTGGAATCCAACAAGGGCAAGTCAATGTTGGAGTTTCAGGTACTATACTATTCCACCTACTTCCCTAGCTCTAATAACATGGATTAGACTGTACACACACACATAGACACACACATACACACACACACACGCCTCGTACCAAGACTCAGTTGGAAAGGAAAGGAGAAAAGTTTATAGAATATTTTTCAAAATATAAATATCTTCCTTTCCCCAAGGCCCCAAGGACATATCAGAGTTGGTATAAGGCGTGCTGCCACAAATACATTTTGTGAAAGTTTCCCCATTTAATTATTATAAAAAAACAACAACATTTAATTGTGTATCTGGGTGCCTCAGGTCTCAGTTGCACCATGCCGGATTTTCATTGTGTCATGCGGGATCTTTTGTTGGGGTGCACAGACTCTCTGGTTGTGGTGAGCAGGTTTAGTTGCTCTGTGGCATGTGGGATCTTAGTTCCCTGACCAGGGATTGAATTTGCATCCCCTGGCAGATTCTTAACCACTGGACCACCAGGGAAGTACTCCTCCCCACCATATTTAATTCTTATGCAACCTCCCTATACCAGTCCTGGCACTTCATATTTTCTTCCTCCAGGAGCTAATGACAGTTTTTCAGCTGCTGCACTGGAATGGCAGCCTTAAGGCCATGAGGGAAAGACAGTGCTCTCGGCAGGTAAGAGTTCCTGTGGATGAGGGGAGTCTGGCAGAAGGGCTGTTTTGAGGTGGCTGTTGTGTTATAAATAAGCAGGCCTACCAGGTTGTGAGTCTTGAAAGGCTTAGGTAAAGTGCCCACTTCATTCCTATAATCTTAACTGTGATTCTTTTACCTGCCTTGCTTCTCCCACCAGGAGGTTTTCCTGTAAGACTCTCCTCAGAGGACACCAGTGCTGACTTTGGTTAGGACTCAAAGGCTGAGAGTTCCTAGTCCCAGATGGGTTAATGAGGAATGAACCTTTACTTTGTCCGTGATTTTCACATTCCTCTCCCCCTCCAGGAAGTGTTGGCTCATTATTCACACCGAGCCCTAGATGATGATATTCGCCACCAAATGGCACTGGACTGGGTGAGCCGGGAGCAGAGTGTGCCAGGGGCACTGTCTAGAGAGCTGGCCTCTACTGAGCGGGAGCTGGATGAAGCCCGGCTGGCAGGCAAGGAGCTGCGCTTCCACAAGGAGAAGAAAGATATTCTCATGCTGGCTGCTGGGCAATTGGGCAATATGCATTCCTCCAACTGCTAGGCATCTACCCACATACTCGCATCATCTCCAGGCCCGTTTTTTATATGTCCTTTCTAAGACTTAGTGTGATTTCTGTACATACTTTCTCAATTTTATACTTTAAAATATAGAGAGATATATATGTGTATGTATAAATTCTACACCTAGATTCCTATTTGCTGAGATATCCCTTTTCTTACTTCTAGTTTTTGGATGTAGTTGCTTTTGAAACATATCCACACTGCTTTACAAGAAGAGCAGGCTGTCTTCAGAGCTTTGTGGGCTCTTACACTGCCAGTAACTCTGTGTAGTCATTTCAGTAGCACAAAATGACTTACTAGGTGTTCACGTCTCCTTTTAAAATAACAAGGAGCTTGAATAAGGGCTGTGAGCCCCACCCTTACCCTCATTCCTGCTTTCTCTTGGACCAAACAGAGCATGAAAATGAAAACTTGGGCTTTGGTTTTATCTTGAGCTGGGCCTACTTGGTACCAAGTTGTTCCCTCAGTAACTAGGTTATTTCATAACTTACATCACACCACACTACCACCTTACTCCTCTTCTGCCTCCAAATGGTACTTCATTTTAGGGCTTCCTCACATTATTATTTGAAAGGGAAATGGAGAGCTGTTTGTTTCTTAATTTTAAAATCATTGCTGAGAAACTTCCCAGGAAGAAGAGAGGAATTATAAACACAGCCTGCAGGGGTTTATCACCTGTGTTGCTTCTGGGGCCTAGATACCATACCATACCAGAATCTATTGAACGGGTAAGGGTTGAAGTTACTCATCTTTCCATATTCTCTTTTCAATCCTCCTCCCCTGCTCACCAAGCTTAGTTAAGCCCTGTCTATAGATCTTCCTGCTGCAAAGATTGGTAAAGGTAAAACATATTTCCCTTTCTTAAAAACCTCCTCCCATCATTTTGGTTTTTGGAAACATCTGTCCAATTTGGTGAGGGCTATGTTCCTCCTACTCCCATGAAGTGGCTACTGTTTATGACCTTAGATGTATATAACTAGATTCACATTGGTGTTCCTCTTTTCTTTCCTCTTCCTCCACAATGATTATTAGAGCATGAGCCGATCAGGAAAATTAGAAGATACTTTGGCATTATGGCACTTCCTAATGGGAACCATGAGAAACTCCAGGACGGGAAAGAGAATCAATGATCAGCTAATTATGTATTTAATATGAATACTATTCTCTTCCCTTACCTCTTTCCTGGGTAAAACAGGAGAAAGATGATCTGGAGTATAGCTAAAGCATTCCCCTTTGGGAGAATTTTTTGTACATCTCTCTAAGATATATTTTCTTCTTGTTTCTGTACTCACCTTAATACTATATTATAGCTCAGTGCACTTCCTAAACTGAGTTTGGGAAATTTAATATTCCTGTAATTACACTTTCTGTTTAACAGTTATACACTTTGCTTTTAGAAATAGGTTAGAAAACAGGCTACAATTTGCACATTTGGATCAGATAGGGGAAAGATGAAAGTCAGCTTTCTTGCTTTTGAAATCATCTTAGTGACCAGTATATATGGGACCAGAGATAAGGAATCTAACAACAGTACTTTCAAGTACTAATATTAGTACTTGAAAGGGATTTCCTTGAATTCTCCAAGCCCCATCTCTGTATTCCATGAAACACATGTAAGGTTGGAGCAGAGGCTCCCTACTTTTAAATAATAGGTGTGTCTATTCAGTTTTTATTTATGTTTATAATCCAGAAATCACAAACCCTCATTTCTCCTTTGCTGTTTTCTCTGTGAGTTATGGGAAGAACTTGTCTTCGCATCTCCTTGATTATTTTTCTCAAATACCAACCAGTAAGATCCCAAAGAACTTGGAGAAAAATTGTTCCCTGATATGTCCACCTTTGGTGTTAAATTTTTACTTACTTTTTTAGTACTCTCTATGTATTTTATATGTATAATTTTATATAATTAAAAATAGATTTTTGTCTAGTGAGCCATATTGACTCTTTCTTGAGACCCATGTATCAGAGACGTTCTAAAACGACCCTCTTAAAAAGTTCAAAAAAGAACTTTTCTTAGTATTTTTAGGGTGGAAGAAATAAGATTGTACTGCTGGGAGAAGGCATCTGCCTCCCCTTCTCCAGATATTTGAGGAGCCTGAATTTGGTTCTTGACCCTTTCTCCTCAAGTTCTGCCCTTTTTCACTAGCAGTCACACCCACTGTGGTGGCTTAAACTCTATCATACACCCAGTTCTCAAACCTGTTCCTTCCACCCCAACCTCTTTTGAGCTTTTATATCTGTATTTCCACACATTGCACATTACCACCTGAATGACACACACTCTTTGAACTTACTTATCTAAAATAAAACCCATTTCTCCATACATTCTCCTCTTTGACTCCCCACGTTACTGAAATTACTGCCCAGCAATCTGAGCTAGAACCTCAATTCTCCTTGAGATCCTTCAATTCCTCTTTGCCATCATCTAATCAATCACTTACTGTTGAGTTTACCCCTATATAAACTTCCTAATCTGTTTTGTCCATATCTACTGAATTGGTTCATTCCTTTAGCCTCTCAGGGCTGGACCACTGCAACAGCTTCCTAATTATCTCTACCTTCATTCTTCACATCTTCATCATTACTATCAGATTTCTTTCTAAAATACTTATCACTGTACCACTCCCTTGCTTAAACTATCATCTAGCTATCTTTACCTTTAGCAGCACTTCCCAAAGTTCTATATGTGAACCCTTGGCATTATCTGACAAGATTTTCGGTGGTAGATGGCCAAACATTTTTCATTTTTCTTAGTTATGCTTTTATCTGAATTTGTAATAGAAAAATATGGTCTCCACTGCTGGCAGTGATATTTAAACAGTATAAATTTGTTTGGGGCTTCCCTGATAGCTCAATGGTAAAGAATCCTACCTGCAATGTGGAAGACCCAGGTTCAATTCCTGGGTTGGGAAGATCCCATGGAGGAGGGCATGGCAACCCACTCCAGTACTCTTGCCTGGAGAATTCCATGGACAGAGGAGCCTGGCAGGCTACAGTCCATGGGGTTGCAAAGAGGTGGACATAACTGAGCAACTAAGCACAGCACAGCACGTAAATTTAAAATGCCAGTCTATTTAAGGAAAAACACAAGTCAAAAATAGTATGGGGGCTACTTGCAAATGTTAAAAATTATGAATACTAAATATTGAATTAGAAAAATTTCTTGCCTATAGGGTAAGTTCCAAATTTTTAACATGACATACAGTTTGACCCTAAACTGTATTTCCAACTTTGTTTCCTAATTAGACAGCATCAGGCATAAAAAATTTCTTGCCCTCCTGATACTCATTGGATATGTATTTAGCAATTGTCTACTATGAATCAGGCACTGGTCTGAACTTTGAGGATATAGTTGTAAATAAGAATGTCTGCCAATGCGAAAGACAGTAAACAAACTAGAACGTAAACAAAGTAATTCAAGATTTGATTTTAAATTCTGTCAAGGAAATAAGAGTGAAGGATAGAACAGAGAAGACTCCTTTGAGTGACAGCAGTATTTCAGGGAGACCTACAGGATGGGGTTGAACCAGCCATGTGAAAAGCTGAAGGAAGCTCATCAGGGACAGAAAGTTACAAAATGTCCAGAGATGAGAAAGTGTACAAGATAGTTGAGTATAGGGAGTAAACATAGTTGAGAAAAGTATAGTAAAGTAATAGGTGAGAGGGAAGAATGGTGGTGAAACAGTATGGAGACACAGAGCAGGCTGTGAGTCTGAATTTTATTCTAAGTGCAAAAATAAGTAAGGGGGATATCAGTAGAGATGTGACTTTTTTTTTAAAAAAAGATCATACTATGTACGGTAGAGAATGGATTAATGTTTCTTAGTTTCAATACAACTGTTTTGCCTGGAAAGCAAAACAGCCTTACAAGCACAGTTTAAATGGAAGCCCTCCCTCAAATGCACTCTCCTTATTTCCAGTCCTATTAGAAACTTGTATTGCTGTAGTACCTTGTAACAGCAATGATCACTTTCATAATGTTATTATAAAGTGATTGATGCTGTACTTCCCCTTGTATTGCTAGCACCTCTTCTAATATTAGACACACATATAGGCATTCACAACTGATTTAAAAATTAATAAACAAGTGACTACTTATCCACTACTGTTTTTTAAGGCCTACGTCGGATTCCAGAATGTGGGGGCAATATTCTTTTTCGCCTCAACTCCTGGGTTTTTAAACGTGAAATGTCTGTACTATCCTCAAAGAAGCTAAAGCCTCTGTTTTATTTAAAATCACGACTTTTTCTTTTTAATTCCCAGAAGCGGTGGGTAGAATTTAAGAGACTATTTTTAATTTGGGGGGTGGGTGCGTGACCCCGGGTTTGCGGGATTTTAGTTCCCCCACCAGGAACTGAACGGGGCCCCCGAAGTAAAAATGTGGAGCCGCCAGGAAATTTCTTGAGACATTATTAAATTAAAAAAGAAAAGTTGATATGTGTCTCATCAGTAGTATTTCACGGGAAACCAGGTCGGCTGATTTTCTTGAGAGAAAGCCGATGCTGGGAGGGATTGGGGGCAGGAGGAGAAGGGGACAACAGAGGATGAGATGGCTGGATGGCATCACCGACTCGATGGACGTGAGTTTGAGTGAGCTCTGGGAGTTGGTGATGGACAGGGAGGCCTGGCGTGCTGCGATTCAGGGGACACGACTGAGCGACTGAACTGAACTGAACTGAACAGTACGTTCCAGAAGCAGCTTTTTGAAGTAGCATTGCTGACTTTTTTTTTTTTTTTAAATGCTTCCATCACAGATCCAGCTGCTCCTCGGTACAGTATAGGCCTGCAAGTTTTTAGAGAAAAAACTTTCTTCAGCTTCCATTTCCTGGTATGGAATGAAAAGAGACGAAAAGCAACCCGCTAATAAAAATTCGGCTGGGCTTCACAAGGAAATGGCAACCCCCTTCAGTATTCTTGCCTGGAGAACTCCATGGACAGAGGAGCCTGGCGGGCTACAGCCCATAGGATCGCAAAGAACTGATCCGACTTAGCGACTAACACTTTCACTTTTCACTGTTAGTAGTTACTCTTTGTTGGCTGCTCTGGTTAAGTTACTTAGTGTTAGGGGCTCAGTCATGTCCGAAACTCTGGTTAAGAGGAACTCACTAGCCCCGCCCACCCCCTACCTCGCCGCACACGGGTGCCGGGCTCAGCTAATGACGCGCTCAAGATGGCTACAGTAACACTTCCGGTATCTTCCCAAACTAGGCCCGCCTCCATTGCGTATTTTTACCGCGCCGAGGGCGGGACCTAGTGTTAGTTTTTAATTGGTCAACTTGATTGATGACCTTTTCCCTCCGCGACAGTTTCCCGAGGAGCCAAGTGCCTGAGAGGCACGGACGAGAGTTGGAGGGAAGGAAAGATGGCGGACGTACTTGATCTTCATGAGGCTGGGGGCGAGGATTTCGCCATGGATGAGGATGGGGACGGTGAGGACAGTGGAGGCGGCTGCGGGAAGCGGGGAAGGTGCGAGAGAAGGACGTTTTAGGAAAATATAATCTTTCTCCCCATTGGGGAGGATACGAGCCAGGGAACCGGGTTCTGTTGGTTGGAGACTCCGCCCCCTTTGGGCGGAAGAGGGGCGGGCCGGGAAGGGACAGCCTGGAGGTGGTGGGATTTGCTTTCAGATAATGTCTTGCAGAGAGAATATTGTTGTAAACACCTGTTACCTTTTTCACTTATTCCTTTTCTTCTGGGGCTCCAGAGAGCATCCACAAACTAAAAGAAAAAGCGAAGAAACGGAAGGGCCGTGGCTTTGGCTCCGGTGAGTGTTTGTGGGTGGAATGGGGTCGAATGGAGAGAGCTACGAGTTTTGGAATCCCCATTCAGACCTACGGTGAACAGTGGGAGAAGGGGGATTTCCGGTGATCTGCTGTGTGTTTCTAATAGAAGAGGGGTCTCGAGCGCGGATGCGTGAGGATTATGACAGCGTGGAGCAGGATGGCGATGAACCCGGACCACAACGCTGTAAGTAAATGGAATCGGTAGGGATCTGTCTGTACAGAGTTAGGGACCAATGAAATAAAACCCAGTAGGAATGGAGCCCTGGGATTTCTTTGGAAGGAGTGATGCTAAAGCTGAAACTCCAGTACTTTGGCCACCTCATGCGAAGAGTTGACTCATTGGAAAAGACTCTGATGCTGGGAGGGATTGGGGGCAGGAGGAGAAGGAGACGACAGAGGATGAGATGGCTGGATGGCATCACTGACTCGATGGACGTGAGTCTGAGTGAACTCCGTGAGTTGGTGATGGACAGGGAGGCCTGGCGTGCTGTGATTCATGGGGTCACAAAAAGTCGGACACGACTGAGCAACTGAACTGAGGAATGGAGTCAGAGGTCGCTTAACCAATCTCTGTGGAGCCTGCACACACTTTACTTGTGTGATCTTGCTTAAGTGTTTCTTGTGCTCAAACAACTTTCCTTCGTTCCCCTACCTACAGCTGTTGAAGGTTGGATTCTCTTTGTCACTGGAGTCCATGAGGAAGCCACGGAAGAAGACATCCATGATAAATTTGCAGAGTATGGAGAAATAAAAAATATCCATCTCAATCTGGACAGACGTACAGGATATCTAAAGGTATCTTGAGCCATACTCCATTGCCTCTCTTCATCCATAACCCTTAGACAGCATTGGTAGTTCTCCAAAGTTGACTGTGGTTGGCCAAGAGTTGAAATAAAATGAGATTGGGAATTGATTGTTAGACATAGCAAAGAGGCAGAAACAGATAAGTTGTATGTATAATAGGGGTGTGACATGCATTTGTTGTTTAAGGTTGATAGATTTTTCTAGTTGAGTAGAAAAAAGCTTGATGGAGTTTTGATAATTTGTCTTTTTCTTGTTCCAGGGGTATACTCTAGTTGAGTATGAAACATACAAGGAGGCCCAGGCTGCTATGGAGGGACTCAATGGCCAGGATTTGATGGGACAGCCAATCAGCGTGGACTGGTGTTTTGTTCGGGGTCCACCCAAGGGCAAGAGGAGGTAAAGTGCAGAGGGAAAAGCATTATCTTAGTGGAAGGAGTATGAGCAAAGCAGAATAAGGACATAGTATTATGTTCGTCTCATGGGCCCTGCCCCTTTTCCTTCTTTGTAGAGGTGGTCGAAGACGCAGCAGGAGTCCAGACCGGAGACGTCGCTGACCTATCCTCTGTTGTTCAGGTGTTCTCTCCAGAGATTCCATTTGACCATGCAGCCTTGGAGAAATACGGCTGGGGTGGAACTCACTGTGTTTATATTTAATCTCTCACCCTGTTTAGTGTTTCTTTTGAATTATGAATAAATGTACAATTTTTGTTTTCTAATTACTTAACTTCCCTTTTCTAATATTGCAAGCTCTGGAGTACTATTTACAGTGAGGCAGTATGGGTCACTGTGAAGATATTTCTCCCAGGGACTGAATTCTGTGTGAGTTTCTACGTTAGATAGTCTCCAGTGTCAGCTAGGGTCAAGTAGAGACACTGCTCAGTATTTCTTTTTCTTCGAAGCTAAGAGAGCAAGGGTAGAAGTAAGATGTTCTCATGACAGTAAGGAATAATCATTCTGTTCCTATATATGCTGTCCTGAGCAAGTGGTAACATAGAAATGTCTCTTTTTGCTCTCCTGCGTTTCTTGCTGCCACATTTGTTTGTACTTCTGTCTAAGAGCTTAAATCTCCTGTTGGGGCACTCTTCCAGAACCTCCTTCCCTGGAGGAGTCTATACTATGTTCTTGATGCCCTCTTCAGCACCCAAAGGTGAAGGCCCCATAGAGGAGAGGATCCAGAGGAGCACTGAGGAGGCCAAAGAGGAAAAGGATGTGGCTGAGGCTAGGAGGCACTTCAGTTAGCATGGTGGGAGAGAACCAGTACCAAAGACCCAGAAGGTAATAAGGTGTCCAGCAGAAGATGAAGGTCAGCAGGATAAGTTGGGCCAGTCGTAGGGCCCGATGATGAACACGGGAGTGATTGTATAAGGAGTGGCAGAGGGCAAATTCACCTGCAGGGGCTGGGAATTTAGAAAATTCACTCAAATTCAGAACCACTCAGCTTCTAAATTGATGGGCAGAAATTGTGAGATAGAGCTCTTCCCTCTATAAATAGAGAAGCTGCAAGCCCTCCTCCCCTTCCCAACCTGGGACTATATGCTCCCTTCCCATCAGGGATTATGACAGACATGCTGGAAAAAAGGTTTCAATTTGAGGTGCTATGGTACACTGAAGCTACAAAGTCTGTTTGAAGTGTTGTTGGTGTCCAAGAGCAAAGGAGAATAGTGATCACCCTTCTTCTTAATTCTTGCCTAGCTAACTCAACTTCAGAGAATGATAGCTAGTGGCTGGTTAGAATTGAAGGCATTCAATGAAATTAGTGTGGTATTAGCTGCTAGAGATACAGTTTGTTGTTAGTCACTAAGTTGCATCCAATTCTTTTGTGACCCCACAGGCTATAACCCACCAGGCTCCTCTGTCCATGGGGTTTCCCAGTCAAGAATACTGGAATGGGCTGCCATTTCATTCTGCAGGGGATCTTCCCAACCCAGGGATTGAACTCGAATGTTCTGCAGTGCAGGCAGATTATTTACCACTAAGCCACTGGGCAAGCCCCTTGGTTTGATAGATAGCTATCATATTAATGAGGCTAGACAATAGTTTTAGGGTAGGGGTTAGGGCCTGGAGGTTGGAGTCTCACCATGGTTCCCCTTCCTTGTCTGGGGAGTAGACACACTGCAGACAATGTGGCTATAGCAGATGGTCATTGCAATCAGTGGCAGCAGAAGATGAAGAGGTTGTAGATGATCTCTTGCCATTGAGTCTTGAAGCTGCCTTTGGTGACACACCAAGTGAAGGGACCTGGACCAGCGCGTCAGACGGTATGGAACAGGAACAGCTAGATTGGAGTCAAGGACTATTAGAACTGGTCTCCCTTCCTTTTCCCCTGCCAAACTACCTACCAATTCAACACTCTCCTCCCGATTAATTCATTCTTTTGTGTGTGTGTGATTGTCAAGAAATTTGGGAGCTAATATAGTGCATAATCTCAATCCATTCTTAATTCCCTGCAGTGCTGAGTAATGGTACATCCGTGGTGCCATATTTAAAAGGTTAGAAATGTATCTTGAAAATCTCTATTTTCCTCTTAGGGTATGCTTATTAAATCCAGAACTTAAAGGATCCTGTCTTTTGAGTACTATCTACCATTTTATAAGAGGATATCTCTACCACCTCACCCACATTTTTTTTCCCTCACCATTTTTAGCTGAAATTATTTTCCTGATGTGTCTGTGATTAATTCTGTGGGAAAAAGAAATCTTATATAAAATGGGAGGTGCTAGAGTTGCAGGCTATTTTGCAGTCACTCTCTAAAGTGACTTTAGTAATAGTCCTATGTACAATAATTATAATGGTGAAATAACAATAAAATTTAACATTTTCCAAATGTGGTTGGCTGCCTCTCCTTTTTTTGGTAAACTAGTTTTTGGCTTGAATCAGTAAAGAGCATTTTTCAATTGAGAGCTTCAGGGTTTGTACCTTAGTTCAGGTAAGGTAGATTGAGTCAGTATTAGTTTGATAAAAGGCAAACTTAGTAGGTATCAAATTCCTAGATATGAGGCCTTTCAGAAAGGGATTTCAGCTGGCATGAGGGACTTTTAGGAAAAGTGAATAGTTTTAGTCACAGACATGATTTTATGAACTGATTGGAGTTATGACCAGGCTATTCTAGTTGGGGAGTGGTCTTTCCTTTACTCCTATCTTGAGTCCATATATTCCTGGATGGGTTTTTTTTTTTTCTTTTGGTGGTGGGGCTGGGGGGCGGGGGCAGGGGGAGCGCTGTGGTGAGGGTGGTGTGTGTGCATGGCTTGGCACTATACCTAGAAACATCTGACTTGTGAGAAGGTTTAAAAATAGGCAAGGTTCGGGGACTTATATTTTAGTCCAGCCTCTGACTATTTTATATGCATTTTATATTTTACCACCTACTATAGAAACCTTTACTTCTGATACTTGGAAATGAGTCTACGAAAATAATTTCTAACTACACCAATATTCCCTTGACCATGCTAACAATTTTTAATTGACATATTTTAAATGCAACATACAGGCATTGCAGGTTGATAATTTTTTTTTAAAGAGGTTGATAATTTGGAACCCAAAATAACACTTTTTGCACCTGAATCATGTTACCATCAGTTTGCTATTGAAGCAAATAGAAATTGCATTATTGGACTGTCAGTCTCCAAGGAAGGATGAAATTCATCTATTCCATAATCTTGTTGTCTATGGATTTCAAGTGATTTAGCCAAAGTTATCCAGCTAGTTAGTGGTAGAGCCTAGACTCAGAAAAAAACAGAGCAAATTAATACAAACAACAAAAACAGTCCTAATTCTAATTCCCAGTCCACTTCTAAAATTCATTTTATATAAACCCAATTAATTTCTTTTGCACTGAGGCAACAGGCAAAGGGGTCCTGTTTACAACATACTGTTGGAAGCAGTATTTTTTGTTTGTCTTAGAACTGCAGTCAGACTAACTTTTGGTAGTTATATTTCTAATATTTGAGGATTTAAGAATCCAATCTTAAATGTGACTACAATGCATTATTCCAGAGACTGAAATGTTACCCCTCTCCCTGACATAATCCCAACCACAGGCTCAGAGATGCTGCTTTACTCCCTTTTCCCAGATGGTGTTAGTGGTTTTGTTTTGAAGGAATTGCTCCATATTTAGCTTTTTTTTTTTTCTTCTAGATTTATAGTTTGTTTTCAATACTGAGATTTGATGAATTGGCACTCAAGTTCAGATGCACCCTTTTGTTTCCGTTTTGACACAATAAAGCTAGAGTAAAAAATACAAATCTGATTATGTTACTCTACCTTTTACTTAGTGTTTCCCCACTGCCCTTAGGATAAAGTACAAGCTTAATATTTGTGAAATTGGTTCTTCCTTCCCCTCCAGGCTCATTACTTGCCATTTTCTAGCCCTCAACTTTAACTGCGATTACTTTTGAGATTTTCTACCCTCCACCTTCTCCAGCATTCCTCCTGCTTTGTCTTAACACCTATCTTTCAAGAATGAAATTTTGATATCTCTAGGAAGTCAGGAAGCTTTCCCTGAATGACCAAAAGTGGGTCAGACACCCCCCATTGTTCCTTAGCTCCTTAAGCTTAGCTTTAGCATAACACTTAACTGGACATTATATTGTAATTGCCTACTTATTTGACTCTGCACTCATCTGTAAATTTCTTGAAGGCAAGACTTTGTTGCTCTATCCTTGATAGAGCATTTAATGCACCTGGGGGAACTGCTTTTTTTTTTTTTAATTGGTGAATGAAGGTATCACAAAGTTTTACCCAAAGTCCCGGATTTCACTCTTTTTTTTTTTTTTTTTTTTAATTTTCTTGTCACTGTCTTAATGTCTTCCCATGGAGGACACTCCATGCTCTGAAGCTTTCCTGCAATAATCTGAAGAAGGTGGGCCTACGAT
This sequence comes from Bos taurus, assembly GCF_002263795.3. NCBI lineage: Eukaryota > Metazoa > Chordata > Mammalia > Artiodactyla > Bovidae > Bos > Bos taurus. The sequence goes on from NC_037330.1 coordinate 21,452,668, forward strand.
GATGCAAAGAGGTGGAAGCCAAGTGTAGTAAAAACAAAGACTCAATAGAAATACAAATTAACATGCAATGATCTTAACTAGCAAAAGAGCAGAGGCTCCCACCCTGAGGATTAATGTTGACCATGGCCAAGCACACCCCTTGAATCCAGAGGCTCATGTTGTGTACTCAAATTCTTGTCCAGTCTAGCCCTGAGTCCCTAGTCACTCACCTGGGGCAAGGCGAGCAGGAAGCTGAGTCCCCAGGCTACCCCAAGAAGTTTCCTTCCAGCTGAGCGCGGTCCAAACGGGTGGAGTACGGCTGCCTGGTGGTCGAGCCCAATAACCAGGCAGGAAAGCTGCGGCATACATGGCCACTAGTTTCAGGAACACGAGTGTCCGACATGCAATGTCCCCGGCCAGCCATTGAACAGTGATATTCCAGGTCGCATCTGGGGGCATAACCACAAAAGTGACCAATAAGTCGGCAACTGCTAAATGGGCGAACAGTCGTCGTACCGGAGAGGGACAGAGCTGGCTGGGTTGCGGCCGTTTCACTGACCACAGCACGGCCAGGTTCCCTCCAGCCGAAGAAACAAACAGCACGACAGTCACTCCCATTCGCACCTCGGCGGCAACTGAGAAGGTGGGTAGCTCTGCGCCCTCCACCTCTATTCCTGATCCTACCCAGACCTCCTCCCCCGCCGCTGATGACCCCCAAGGGGTGACGTTGCCTGCAGACATGGTGACCTGGAAAGAAAAGGGGCGGGGCGATGAAGTGTGGATCTGAAGAGGTAAGCTGCGTCCAGTTTCTTCTCCCTCCTCAGGATCTGACATGGTTATTTTGCGAATTTCGTCCACTAAAGCGTCTATCTCTGGAGACTCCGTCTGTAATCTGGAGGTCACCTGTCCAACTGTCAGGGGCTTGTAGGGACTAGGAAGGAATCTGGTGCTGACTTCTACTACCGCAGGCTCCTTTAGCCCCCTGGAGCCCTGAATTCGATAGGAGCGTGAGAGTGAGTGTGTGTGTGTGTGTGCTGCGAGTGTCCCGCTGTAAGCACCCTTGGGTCAGGAGCAACCCCATCCTAGTGGTCCTGGAGAGAGCACTGCGGCGCCTTCTCGCTCCGCCCCGACTCCTGCAAGCCTCGCCCTTGGTCCAGAATATTTAAAGAAGACTGTGCCTCTGGAGGCTTGCTCAGGAAATAGAGATCTTCCGATTAGAGAACGAGACGACGGAGACCACGCACACACACACACACCCCTCCACCTCCCCCAGTACGCCCTGCCAAACACACAAACCATGCAGATGTAGCCCCAGAGACAAGTGCTTCTCGTTCTGAAATTACGTTTCAGGGGCCGGCTCCACTCGCTTTATTTTCTGATGATGTTTGTCCCTCGTGCGGCACCGTTGGGTCGTCCGGGAGGCGTGACTAGGGGCGGGAAGCGAGGCGGGAGCGGAGCTGCAGAACGGGTGCTGCCGCTGTCATGGACGCCTGGGTCCGCTTCAGCGCCCAGAGCCAGGCCCGGGAGCGACTGTGTAGGTGCGGCCCGAATAGGAAAGGGGGGCTGGCGGGCGGGCAGAGGAAGAGCCTCGTGAGGCGAGGTCAGTTCACACTACGGGGGTCAAAAAGGGTCAACTCGGGCTACGGGGGCCCGGACGGACCGCGAGGGGCTGATTTGAGCCGGCCGCGAGGCCTTGATTCATTCCTGCTCGTGAGAAAGATGGGGAAACTGAGGCACGAGTGGGCCAGCGGGGAGGCGGCTCAGGGTTGTGTGTTCACATAAGACCAACACTTTCCTCCCTGGGCGACGGTGGGAGGAGGAGCGTTCTCCCCGTGACAGATAGCGATCTGGACTGTGTCTTCAGAGTTAAGGAGGCACTCCTGAGTTCCCTTTGGCCCCTCTACCCTACTGTCACCCACGAGCTCCTCCACGTCCGCCCTGCCTTCTAGTCTTCATTCATCTCAAGGGCCTTAGTTCACCTATTTTGAAGATTAACCTGTTCTTCAGCTATCTCTCACCCCCTCACAGAACATGACACACTCACACTGAGGTGCTTGTGATCTTGCGGTGGTCCTTCTGCCTTCTTCACCGTCCTTTTCAGGCTGCATCATTGTTAAATCCATTATTTCTTCAATTCGAAGTAGTGTTTCCCAGCCCCTACTAGTCTCCTTTATATCCTCGATGCCCTTTGGAGAAACTAAGATACAGGCCTGAAGAGAAGGAAAGGGAATGGTCTCAAACTGGGAAGGGGGTGATCCATGGTTGCCTTTTGGAGGACATTTTTGAGGGGGAGATAAAGGAGGTCTCTACCTTACCTTACCTCTCCTCCAGGGCTGCCCAATATGCTTGCTCCCTTCTTGGCCATGCACTGCAGAAACATGGGGCCAGTCCTGAGTTACAGAAACAGATTCGACAACTGGAAGGTCATCTGAGCCTAGGAAGAAAGCGTAAGTAACTAGGCCTTTCCTTTTATTACTCCACACTTCTTCCATCCCCAGCCATTATTCCTTAGTCCCTCCTTCCTATTTTTGACCAGTGCCAATTCATCATGGTTTGCCTTATCTGTACTTATCCTGTGCAGGCCTCCCAGCTGAGAAAAGAGAGCAGGGATAAGGTCAGTGAGGGATTGGAGAGAATGAGGCAGATTTGAGAAAGCTAAACTGGGACACAAATTAATAAAAAATTTGAACTAAAAAGGATTGAACTTTCTGCTGTTTTTTAAAAAATTGTTTATTATTGTTTCTATCACTTGCCTGACTTTGATTCTCTTGCTTCCTCTCTTTCTCTGTATCTTGCTCTCTGTTTGCCTTTCTACTTTCAAATCCTTGCTTTCCGTTGCTAATCTCCACAAGTTCTACGCCTCGGTAACTCAGCAGATGCCCTTGAGTCAGCCAAACGAGCTGTGCACCTATCAGATGTTGTCCTGAGATTCTGCATCACTGTTAGTCATCTCAATAGAGCCTTGTACTTCGCCTGTGACAATGTCCTTTGGGCTGGGAAGTCTGGACTCGCTCCCCGTGTGGATCAGGAGAAGTGGGCCCAGCGTTCTTTCAGGTTTGATATTCTTTTATCCTACAAGGTCTATCGTATTCTTCATACTGCCTGCCTTGCCTTTCATGAGAGAACGATCTTTTAGGGTCTTCCCAGAATGTACACATCTGAATCACTTGGCTTCCAATCTTCATTTAGATCTTAAACCATCAGAGAATAATGAATGGGGGCAGATGGAAGATGGATGCTCTTTCATGGTGAATGACTAAGATTGGACAAGACTAGATATTAATTATATTGCTTCGATTCTTCTTCTGTCTATACCAGAGATTTATGCCCCTCCCTGTCTACACATTCATTCATTCTAAAAATACTTAGTAACTGCTTACTATGAGCCAGGGAATAAAGCGAAGAGCTAAGTAGATATGGTTCCTGCTCTCATGAAACTTCTAGTTTAGTAGGGGAGTCTGATATTAAAACAAATAATCACCAAACCGAATATTTGTGGGAAAGTATAGGATGTTAGCCCCTGGAGGAGGGCATGACAACCCACTCCAGTATTCTTGCCTGGAGGATTCCATGGACAGAGGAGCCTAGCACGATACAGTCCATAGCGTCAGAGTTGGACACAACTGAAGTGACTTAGCACGTATATAGGATGTTAAAGCTTTATAACAGGGGGAGCTAATCTAGATAGAAAGGTCAGGAAAAAAAGAACCCTTTGAGAAAAATTTTATTTCAGACCTGAAGTCTGAGTAGAAGTTATACAAAGCAAGCAGTAGAAAGAAGAAACAGAAAATAACTCATTCTGAGGCCTTGAGGCAGAAAGACTTCTTGGAATTAAAGAGGTGGAAAGAAAGCCAGTGTGGCTGACAGTATTGAGGAAGGGCATAAGTTCAAACTGGAGAGGTAGACCGGGGCCAGATCATTCATGCAAGGTTGTCTAGGTAATGGTAGGATTTTTTTCATTTAGTTTTGTTTAAATTTTAAACAAAATTTTTAAACCACCTGCTCAGTGGTTCTGAGCAGGTATGTGACATGATTCAAATTGCATTTAGAAGATCTGTCTTTCTATACTGTGGAAAATGGATTGCAGTAGCACTAAAGAGGAGAAGATTCTCTAATGTGACCATGAAATGATGTTGGCTTGGATTAAAGAGCAGGCTGGTAGTGAAGGTGGAAAGGAATATGATTTGAGAATAAAATTTTCTGTCTATATATTACCTATATTTGTTTTTTGCTTCCCTATGATTCACTTTGTTATTTACACTATATTGCTTCTTTCCATCTCTGCTTATGTCCTGCTTTTCCTCTTTCTCGGTGATTTACAATTATAACAAGGCTTATGGTATATGAGGGGTGGGGGCAGAGGCATGGATAGAATGGTATGGAAAAGCAACTCTCTACAAGAGTTTCTATGCCCTGTCTACTCTTTCATTCCATAAATATTTCTTTAGCTCTTACTACGTGCTAGGCCTAAGTCTAGACACAAGGATGCAGTGGTAAAGACAAACAAGATCCTTGCTCCTATGGGGCTTACATTGTAATGGGAAGGGACAAAGACACGGTAAATAAGAAAAACATCAGAGAGTGGTAAATGCTGTGTAGGAAATTAAAATAGGGTCAAGTGATAAGATGGTAAATGGCTTGCTACTTTAGAATGGGCGGTCAGAGAAGACCTCTCTGAAGAGGTGACATTTAAGCTCAGACATGAAGTGCAAGGAAGAGCCAGCCATGTGAAGGTTTCGGAGGGAGAATATTCCAGATTGAGGGACTAGGTAATGTAAAGGTCCTAAAGCAGGAATCACTGAATGGGATCAAAATATAAAAAGAAACCAGTGTTGTTGGAGCCTAGTGGTTGAGGGAAAGAATGGTACAAGATAGAGCGGCAGAGTCACTTGTTGAGTTCTGTAGTATTTTATTCTAAATGTGATAGGAAGGAAACCATCAAGAATTTTAAGAAAGGGTATATTGTGATATACATTTATGCCAGCTGTTATATGAAACTAGATTGTTAGGTGTGGTGGGCAAGAGTGACCATGGGGAAACCAGTTAAAAGACTGAAGTAGTAGTTCAAGCAAGAGATGATGGTTGGTTAGACTAGTGGTCCCCAACCTTCTTGGCACCAGGAACCAGTTTTGTGGAAAATTTTTCCACAGACCAAGGGGGTGCAAGCAATAGGGAGAGGCTGTATATACAGATGAAGCTTTGCTGGCTTACCTGCCAGTCACCTCCTGCTGTACTGCCCAGTTCCAGGGATTGGGGACCCCTGGCTTAGACTATGGTCTGAGTATAATAGATAGATGTGATTGAATTCAGGGTCTATATTAGAGGTAAGACAGTTATACTGAATACAGATCACTGTTTTCAGAATGGATTTAAAAAAATTTTTTTAATGTAGGCTGTTCTTAAGGAATTTATAATCTAAAACATTTGGCAAGCTTGGCTTCTTTTTTATTTTTTCTCCTTTTAACAAAAGGATTGGATTTAAATTATGTGTGTGAATCTTTGAAACAACTGAAGCTGTTCTTTTTTTTAAAAAAGGTTGCCTTATTGTAGTTCAGGTTGAATGCCTGTGTGCTAATGGGTTGCCAAGTGGAAAAGTGAAATTTGAGGTTAATCTTGGACTATTTCATGATCTTCATTACTTTTAAACCAAGATCTTAAGGTACACATACATAAATACATTAGTTACAGAAAGATGGAAGGACATTTCTAATGGTAATAACATTTACTTCTGATATTCTAATGTATAATCTGTTGCACTATGAGGGAAAAAAGTTTAGGTGTTCTGTTGGATTTGCTAGGTGGGTATATGTACCCATCCTGACCCTTCTTCCCTGTGTATCCCAGGTACTATCTGTTTTCCCTCATCATGAATTTGAGCCGTGATGCTTATGAGATCCGCCTACTGATGGAACAAGAGTCTTCAGCTTGTAGCCGGCGACTGAAGGGTTCTGGAGGAGTCTCAGGAGGAATTGAACCTGGAGGACCTGGGGGTCCAGGGATTCCAGGAGGAGGTCTGCCTCAGGTGGCTCTGAAGCTTCGGCTCCGGGTCCTGCTGCTGGCTCGGGTCCTTCGGGGTCATCCCCCTCTCCTGCTGGATGTGGTCAGAAATGCCTGTGATCTCTTCATCCCACTGGACAAACTAGGCCTCTGGCGCTGTGGCCCTGGGATTGTGGGGCTTTGTGGCCTCGTGTCCTCCATCCTGTCTATTCTCACCCTAATCTGCCCTTGGCTACGACTCAAGCCCTGATATGCTGGTACAGGATAAGGAGGGGACCTGAATTGGTGAGATGGAATTTTATAGATCGTCCCTGTGTCCCAGCCTCATTCTAACTCCACTCCTTGGTTAAAGTTAAAAATCCAGAGATTTGGGAATAAAAGGAAGGAGCTTTGGGGAAGATGAGATGAGGAAAGGTGATTTGTGAAATCAACCGGATGATTCAGATGTTCAGATCTGCTGGAGCTTTTGTTCTTTTCCTCCTTCATTGCATTGCCTGTGTCTCTCCTGACTCTTCTTACTGTCTCTTAAGTCTGTTTAAGATTCTGTCTCTGTATCCCCTTTGTACCTTCTCAGCCCCCTGTCATAGGAATTTAATCAGCAGAATTACTTTTTGGTATGGGAAGTAGAAGGTATGGTCTGTAATGTTCTAATTGCCTTCTTCCTTTTCCTCACAAAAGTGATTTGTGGCAGTTATTTTTGCCTCCAGACTCCAGACCATAATTTTAAAGGCTTTGTGTCTCAGTGGGCTCTTCCCACATGCACCAGAAGTACTTCCATGCTTCCTTTTCCTCGCTCATGTCTACCTCACTGCCCTCCCTCATGATTTGCCATTCCCCTTCTTTCTACTCACACCTGCAAATTTCTGCTTACACTTTGATTTCATGGCTTTGTTCTAGCCTTTCCATACCCCTTCTTTGCCTATCCAGAATGATGCTATGTTTAGCATCCTGTAAATATTGTACAATGATTCTGTGTAAATAGCTGAGGCCCAAGCCCATGATGGACAGCAAGCCTTCCAGGTTAGCAGATTAAAGATCAATTTGCTCATTGATATTTGGTCTGGTCCTGTGTGTTCTGGTCATCTGAGGCCCCTATTTCTGTTACTTTGGTTTGGGTTTTCCATGGGATTAACCACTGGCATCATCACCTGCAGACTTTTATTGAGTGTCTACAGTATGTAGGTCATAATACTAAGTGGTAGAGATATAAAAAGCTAAGAGGCACCATGGTCCCAACTGCAGAAGTTTATAACCTAGCTGAGGAGATGAGGGTATAATGATAAAGTAATTATACTGGTTCCACAAAACATACCCCATACCAATTTATGGTTTATATTTCCTCCAAAAGCTGTAATACCCTAGGTAGCATAGGCTAAGAGTCACAAGCAGAACTAAGTGGAGTGGGTGAGTCTTGGTTTGTGGGTGGATTGTGTCTTCACTTGTTCGGACTCTTTGAGTAGTTGAGGAAATGGTATCACTGGTATCAACTCTCATTTTCCATATTCCAGATTGAGATAAATAAGGTTAGGAAGTAAAAAGAATCTGTTTCCCAGTCCTATCTTCTATTCCAAACTCAGGGAAAGCATTATTGCTTCCAACAACAAAGGACAGAAAAAAAGGAATAGAAAGAAATGACAGAAAGTCAAGAGTTATGTTCTCTTTGGAAACTGAGTTGATGCCTCCAGGGGGCAGCACCAAGGCAGAGAAATACACTAAAATCTCTCATTCCTCCTTCCTTGGGCTAGGGCTCCCCACAGTTCCCCACCATCACTCCTCCCATTCCTTCCAACTTTATTTTTAGCTGCCGGTGGGAGGGGGCAGGATGGGAGGGAAAGTAAAGAAAACAGAGAAGGAGAGGGACAGAGGCAGAGAGGACTTCTCACACGGACAGAGAACATCAAGGCATGGAATTCCCCCTCATCCCTCACCTGTTCTTGCCCCTGATGTTCCTGACAGGTGAGGGAGGTTAACTTCTTGGTTTCTGGTGGGAATGGAAGATCCACAGATTTTTGGCCTTGGGACCTTTACGGTTAAAATTCTTTGGGAGTTAGGTGGAGAGGTTAACTGGTTCTATGTTGTGTGTGTGTGTGTGTGTGTGTATGTATGTACATGCGTGCGATGCATGCATGGGTTTGCGTTCTTATGCCCACACATATGACTGCCTGGCAAAGGCTGAAGCTGTCCACTGCCTTGTGTAATATTTGTGTCCAATTATATAAAACTTTGTCCTAAACCTTGGAGTCGACCAAAAAGAAACATGACGTGAACTTCCACGTGGCTAGTCTGATTACTATTACCCGCCCCCACCCCTCCCTAATTCTCCCTATCCTTGGTGGTCTCTGGGCTCCTGAGGCATAACTAGCTAACAGTGTGGTCAGAACTCTGGGTTTATCTAACCAATGAGCTACAGTTACTGGTCATACAGCCCTACCAGCCTCCCAGATGCAGTAAGGCTCACATACAAAATATCTTCCTGAAAATGAGCATGTTTTGAGACAGAGCAATAGCCATTGGTGAAAGTGGTGGTGGGGTGGCCTGAGAGGGGTTACTTGAAGGAGCAAGTCGCAGGGAAAGAAGCATGGGAGGGACAAGAGGCCTGGAATTTTTCCTCATCAGTGCCCTGTAATCTTTGTTTCCTAAAATACCAGCTCTGATTTTAAGCGGGTTGGGGTTGGGAGGGAAGAGTCAGCCAGGACATGATTGAGGGGGTCTTCAGAGTGGGCTGAGAGTTAAGGAAGAAATGCAAGCAGGCAGGGGGCATCAGGAGGGGGATGAGTTAGGAAGCAGATGGTGAGAAACTTTGAGAGTGATGGGACCCTTGGAAAGAATGGATGGCAAACCATGTGTGTAGGCAGGCAAGTGGCTCCACCCAGTTAATTGCCACTGAGGTTTCCAGGGCTGGAATCAACCAGAGACCTAGACACTGGAGAAAGAGAGTGAGAGAGTAACAATGATACTGGGAGTTAAGAAGAAATGAGACCCAAACATGCAGTGTTCTCTAACCTCCTCTTGTTCTCCCTATGGTCCTGGGTTTGGGTAGAATTTGGAAAGAATAGTTTTTCTGGGGCTGCAGAAAAGCAACCCTCACTTGGCCTGGAGAGGAGGATGTGTAGGAGGAATGATGTAGAAAAGAGGAAGTTGCCTCTTCCAGGCATGTCTGTGAATGAGATTTCAAGGATAGGAATGGAAATACAGCTGTGCAACAGCATGGCAGAGGGCCACAGCTTAGACATCTCTACCCAAACACAGGAAGGAAATCATCCTTGCTTGGAGCTCTGAGTGCATGACATTGATGGAGTCCAGGGCAGCTTGTAAGACGAAGGGAGTTAGGCTGAGATCAGTATGTTCCCTTTGCAGCTTCTCTCTGGCTTTTCCTCTGTGTACTCATTAGCCTTTCTGACTGCTTCCTGCTAACCTTATGATCCTGGCCCCGTCAGGTCTCTGCTCCTCCTTTAACCTGGATGTGCATCGCCCACGCCTATTTCTAGGCCCACCGGAGGCTGAATTTGGATACAGTGTCTTACAACATGTTGGGGGTGGACGACAATGGTGAGGAGGAAACCAGAGGGCCGAGGGATTGGGACTGGAGTAGAGCTGTTAAAGGGGAGGCAAGGTGGATGGAAATATAAACTAACCTGGTTCTTTGGAAGTGACTGGGGCTCTAGACTTGCCGTCAACACGCCCTTTCCCTCTGGCCTATCTTAAGTGTCATATTCACACTGTGCTTGTATTCATTTCCTCTCCCCAGGATGCTGGTGGGTGCCCCCTGGGATGGGCCTTCAGGTGACCGAAGGGGGGATGTTTATCGCTGCCTTGTAGGGGGCTCCCACAGTGCCCCATGTGCCAAGGGCCACTTGGGTAAGAAGATTCCTCACTCTTCTAACCCCTAACCTTAATATACTAGTGGCTTTGATCCCTTACATCTCACTTCTTTAAAAAAAATTTTTTTTTGGATTATAGTTAATTTACAATGTTGTGTTATTTTCAAGTGTACAGCAAAATGGTTCAGTTATACATACACATATATCCACTCTTTTTCAGATTCTTTTCTCATATAGGTTATTACAGAATGTTGAGTAGAGTTCCCTGTGCTATACAGTAGGTCCTTGTTGGTTATCTGTTTTATATTAATAGTGTGTGTATGTTAATCTCAAGCTCCTAATTTGTCCCCCACCCCACATTTCCCCTTTGGTAACCATAAATGTGTTTTCTAAGTCTGTGAATCTGTTTCTGTTTTCTAAGTCTGTGAATCTGTTTCTGTTTTGTAAACAAGTTCATTTATATAGTTAAAAAAATTAGATTCCACATATGAGTGATATCACACCTCACTTATTCACCTCCATATCCCACACACTCCTCGTTCCTGACTTGATCCTGACCCCTTCTCTTCCTCTTCCAAGATCACCTTGAACTCGGTCACCCCATCTGTGACCTCGTGACCTCATGTTCTTCCACTCCCCTTCAACCAGGTGACCATCCACTGGGAAATTCATCTCGTCCTGCTGTGAATATGCACCTGGGGATGTCTCTGTTAGAGACAGATGGCAATGGGGGATTCATGGTAAGCTAAGGAAAGAGTGGTGGTACGGTCTCTGAAGATTCGTGGTAGAGAAAAGGGCAGTCTGGCAAGGGAAACTGGTCTATGGGGAGAGGTCAAGGAGTTAAAAACCCTAGAAAGCAAGAAGGGAAATCTCGGGGAGTGGTCTCACTGCCTCCTTTGACAAGGAGCGTATTCTGAGGGTGCCCTCGCAAGCCTGTGAGTAACTGTTTCCTTTACCAATCCCCAGGCTTGCGCCCCTCTCTGGTCTCGTGCTTGCGGCTCATCTGTCTTCAGTTCTGGAATATGTGCCCGTGTAGATGCTTCATTCCGGCCCCAGGGAAGCCTGGCACCCACCGCACAACGTGAGCCAGGAGAAGGGCCCAAGTCCCCAGAATAGGGGGTGCAGGGTGGGAAAAAGATGGGGCTTCAGTGTATGATGCTTGACCAGGGACCTGCATGGCTATCCTCACTGAGACCTAATGTGTGTGCAAAGGCTCCATGTTTCCTAACAGATTAGAATTCAGACTCTTTACCAGGGTATCAAGACTCCATGAACTGATTTAGTTCAGTCACTCAGTTGTGTCTGAACTGATTTAACCAACTTCAGAACTCAACTCTCACTGTATTCCTCCATACCTTACACCTTGACTATAGCCTTCACTTCACTTTTCTTGTATATGTCACCTGTTTTTATACCTCCATCTCCTTTTATTTAAAGTGTTCTCCACCCAGATGCCTTTCCTTATATTCTCCTCAAACATCTCCAGTCTTCAATATCTTCTCAGCTGCTGCCTCCTTTTATTCCCCACCATCAGAACTGATCCTTTATTGTTCTCTCATAACATAAAATGGTGCTAAGTTTCTACTTGCGCTTAATTCCATCTTCGTTGTCTTTGAGTCAATTGTATGTATTCCCATCTTCTCTTTTATTCAGTTCTATATTTATCTAGGACTGGGTAATCTTCCTTGTATGTAAGAAGTGCCTAATAGTTTGAATTAAATATGCCCTCCTGTGACACAGTGGTAAAGAACCTGCCTGCCAGTGCAGGAGACGTGGGTTCAATCCCTGGGTCAGGAAGATCCCCTGGAAAAGGAAATGGCAACCCATCCAGTTTTCTTGCCTGGGAAATCCCATGGACAAAGAAACCTGGTGGGCTATAGTCTATGGGGTCATAAAGAGTCAGACACAATTGAACGACTAACACTTTCCTGTGACCTCTTTCCTTGTTGTCCCCGTGCCCAATATTCTTTGCCCCTCTGTTTACCATCACCGTTACCCCTTCTCCTAGGCTGCCCCACATACATGGATGTCGTCATTGTCTTGGATGGCTCCAACAGCATCTACCCTTGGTCTGAAGTTCAGACCTTCCTACGAAGACTGGTAGGGAGATTGTTTATTGACCCGGAACAGATACAGGTAAGAGAAGGCAGGATGGATGGGCATGGAGGGAAGAATCGGGGAGAGAGAAGATAAATGTAGGCAGTATCTTCAGTAGTATCCAGGTGCTCTTCTCCCCTCCCTCACATACTTTCTTCTCCTTCCCCCTGCCCATTACACACACTCCATTAGAGTGCACACTTTATTCTCAGGTGGGGCTGGTACAGTATGGAGAGAGCTCTGTCCACGAGTGGTCCCTGGGAGATTTCCGAACCAAGGAAGAAGTGGTGAGAGCAGCAAGGAACCTGAGCCGGCGAGAGGGACGAGAAACAAAGACTGCTCAAGCAATAATGATGGCCTGGTGAGACAGTGGGAAGGGGAGTTTGGGCGGCCAGAAGGGTTAGGGGAAGGTTTGGAGTGCAATGTGTACATCCCGACACGTGTTGCTTGCTTATGTTTGTTTGCATGCTAATCGTAGGTGAGTCTAAATTGCTCATCATTGCATTCCTCATTGCCTTTCTACAAAGTATCCGTCTGTGTCTCTCCACATTTCTGCTTTACGTCTGCAGATGGAATTCTGTCTGTATACCTTCACTCCCCCTTTTTTACGAAAAGATTTATTTGTTATTTGTTTATTGATTGATTGATTTTTGGCTGCTTTGGGTCTTTGTTGCCATGTGCAGGCTTTCTCTAGTTGCAGCAAGCAGGCACTACTCTTCGTTGCAGTGCACGGGCTTCTCACTGTGGTTACTTCTCTTGTGGAGCACGGGCTATAGGGCTCTTGGGCTTTGGTAGTTGCAGCTCAAGAGCACTGGAGCGCAGGCTCAGTAGTTGTGGCTCATGGGCTTAGCTACTCTGTGGCATGTGGAAACTTCCTGGACCAGGGATCAAACCTGTGTCCCTTGCATTGGCAGGCGGATTCTCAATCATTGAGCCACCAGGGAAGCCCCTCACTCCCACTTTGATGTTGGCCCTTGGGTTCTCCACCACTCATGTTCTCACCCATTTTCCAAACTCGACAAAACTGATCTCTGGGAAGACTCCCCTGACCTGACCATTCTTTATTCTATGTGCTGGTGGCTCAGCTGGTAAAGAATCTGCCTGCAGTGCAGGAGACCTGGGTTCATTCCCTGGGTTGGGAAGATCCCTTGGAGAAGGGAATGGCAACCCACTCCAGTATTCTTGCTTGGAGAATTCCAGGGACAGAGGAGCCTGGCAGGCAGGCTACATGTTTCATGGGGTCTAAAGATTTGGTTGTTACTAACACTTTCACTTTTTTCCCCTCACCCTTAATATTTATCCTCCTAAATACAATATTTGCTGAATGAATCTGTGAGTGGATGGATTTTATACTTATTTGCACTGATGATATGCTGCTCTGTATGTTATAGGACACCCCCACACTATGTGCCAGTCTGTATGCTAGACAGTTGGGGAAATGGGCTAAAAGGCAAAAGGTCTGACCTCAGTGAACGGCTGGCAATGTTAAGTACTGGGTATGTGTATCTATCTGCACACATCTGATCACACCTCACTCCCTTGTTTATCTTCTCAGCACAGAAGGATTCAGTCAGTCCCGCGGGGGCCGACCAGAGGCTGCCAGGCTACTGGTGGTTGTCACTGATGGAGAGTCCCATGACGGAGAAGAGCTTCCCACAGCACTACAGGCCTGTGAGGCTGGAAGAGTGACACGCTATGGGATTGCTGTGAGAATCAACTCTGGATCTGCAAGGATGGAAGGGGGTGGGGATGGTGACACTGAGGACTGGGAACTTAAGGAAAACAGATATTGATAACTTCCCAGACCACTCACAACATACAACTAACAGATTCCACCTTGATCTCCTGACCCCAGGTCCTTGGTCACTACCTCCGGCGGCAGCGAGACCCCAGTTCTTTCCTGCGAGAAATCAGAGCTATTGCTAGTGATCCAGACGAGAAATTCTTCTTCAATGTCACAGATGAAGCGGCACTGACTGACATTGTGGATGCATTAGGGGACCGGATTTTTGGCCTTGAGGGTAATGATTACCCTGGAGAAAAAGGACAGGGCAGGGGGAGTTCTGGGGTATAAGTGGGGTTCTGGAAAAAGTTTATTAGGTCAAAGGAGGAACCATCTTCCCTTATATTGCCTCAATGTTTTCTTACACTCCAGGGTCCCATGGAGAAAATGAAAGCTCCTTTGGGCTGGAAATGTCTCAGATTGGTTTCTCTACTCATCAGCTAAAGGTTGGACAGACTCTGACCGCCCCCCCATGACCCCTCTCAACATCTGACTCCTTCCAGCCTCTAACTCAGACAACTTCAATCCCAGTGCTCTTCTACACTGCCCCTTTAACTAATGTCCTTGCTGACCTTCCCATGCCTTTCCAACCGACCCCAGTCTGCCCTCAGTGACCCTCTCACTCCTGGAGAGTTTTTTCTTCTTATTCCCCACTGTCTTTTCAGCGACCCCATCTGGTTCTGCCCTACAGGATGGGATTCTCTTTGGAATGGTGGGGGCTTATGACTGGGGGGGCTCAGTGTTATGGCTTGAAGAAGGTCGCCGCCTCTTCCCACCACGGACAGCCCTGGAAGATGAGTTCCCCCCTGCATTGCAGAACCATGCAGCCTACCTGGGTGAGTAGCAGAGAGCTGCAAAGGATTAGAGGGTGGTGGGGAAAAATGCTTCCCCAGTGGGGGCTATCAGGTACTTACTGCTAACTCATGCAGTTTCTCACTGATCTGCTACTTTCCTTGAGACCCCCTTCTGTGCCTTTAGGGAACCATCCTACTCTGACCCCATTTTCTTTCCCTGTCACCCCTAATTCCTTGTCCACTTCTAGGTTACTCTGTTTCCTCCATGTTTTTGCGGGGTGGTCGCCGCCTCTTTCTCTCAGGGGCTCCTCGGTTTAGTCATCGAGGAAAGGTCATCGCCTTCCAACTTAAGAAAGATGGGGCTGTAAGGGTCGCCCAGAGCCTCCAGGGGGAGCAGGTAGGGCATCCAAGGTGGGGGGGTGAGGCCCGTGGGTCCCCAGGGACTCCAGGCTGCTGGGGGAGGGACTCCAGGCTGTGGGGGAAGATGGTGAAGGGGCAAGAGAGGGGCCTTAGAAATGTGTGATGAATTCTGGTTGTCAGGGGTCTGAGGACCAGATCGGCAGGTCCTTCCCACTTGTCCATAATCTTGCCTTCCCTTTCCCCTGGGATCACCACTGCCCACCACTCTCCAGATTGGCTCGTACTTTGGCAGCGAACTCTGCCCATTGGACATCGATGGGGATGGAACAACTGATGTCTTACTTGTGGCTGCCCCCATGTTCCTGGGGCCCCAGAACAAGGAGACAGGACGTGTTTATGTGTATCTAGTGGGCCAGGTGAGACTTACTGGGATGCCCTAGAACTTGTCTGTGGGGGGTAGAGGAGGGAGGGGAGGCACACACATTTGAGGGCTGGCCGACAGGTCAGGACTCTCTGATCAGCACATTCGGTCTTCTCCTCACCACCACCAGCCATCCTTGCTGACACTCCAGAGAACACTTCAGCCAGAATCCCCCCAGGATGCTCGGTTTGGCTTTGCCATGGGTGCTCTTCCTGATTTGAACCAAGATGGTTTTGCTGATGTGGCTGTGGGGGCGCCGCTGGAGGATGGGCACCGTGGAGCCCTGTACCTCTATCACGGGGCCCAGAGAGGAGTCAGGCCGCGTCCTGCACAGGTCAGAAGAGCCCCGATGAAGCAGGGGCATGGTGAGGGGAAGGGGGTACACACCCTTTTCTTATCATTGTTCCCCTGGGCTTGAGACCCAAGCTGAACAAGTGCCTTTTTTTGATTGTTTATTTTTATTTATTTATTTTTGGCTGGGCTGAGTCTTTGTTGCTTTTGTAAGGGCTTTCTCTCATTGTGGTGAGTGGGGGCTACTTTTGGTTTAGGTGCTCGGCCTTCTGACTGTGGTGGCTTCTCTTGTTGCGGAGCACAGGCTCTAGGCTCTCAGGCTTCAGTAATTGTGGCCCACAGGCTCAGTAGCTGTGGCTCACAGGTCCGAGTGTGCAGGCTTCAGTAGTTGCAGCACGCGGGCTCAGTACTTGTGACTCTTGGGCTCTAGAGCACAGGCTCAGTAGTTGTGGCACATGGGGTTAGTTGCTCTGCAGCATGTGGAATCTTCCTGGACTAGGGATTGAACCTGTGTCCCCCGCATCAGCAGGTGGAGTCTTATCCACCTGGGAAGTCCAACAAGTGCCTTTTTTTTTTTTTTTTTTAATCAGTAGTCAAAAACGTGAGGCAATGGGGGCAGGATACATATCGCTATACTAGCGACTCCTGAACACACACAAGTTTTTTTCCTTCCTCCTCATGCTTGAGTGGAGAATTAGAAAAAGCCGGATCGGATGGGAGGGCTCAGAAACCAGGTGTGTGAGTCCCTGTTCAGTCTCTCCTCTCTCCCTCTCAGCGGATTGCCGCTGTCGCCATGCCGCAGGCCCTCAGCTACTTTGGCCGAAGTGTGGATGGCCGGCTGGATCTAGATGGTGATGACCTGGTCGATGTGGCTGTGGGTGCCCAAGGGGCAGCCATCCTGCTCAGGTGAGCAGTCGCAGCTCAGGCAGCAGTGGACAACATGGCACAGCTGTTAAAAGCAAGGGCTTTGGAGTCACAGACTTACATCTGGCTTCTTGATCAACTTACTCTGCGCCTCCATTCTCCTAGTTTATAAAATGGGAATAATACCTATACCTGCTTTATAGGCTTGTGGTGAGGATTAAATGTGATAATCTGTACAAAGATCTAAACACCATGCCTAGAGCACATGGCAGGTGCTTATTGAATATCAGCTATTAGCTTACTTGTGTCCAAAGGTTCAGGGCAGGCTGGCTCGTGTGTCGCCCAGCTCCTTATTCTTTCTTTTGACCTCAGGGAGGCAAATACTGGAGATCACCTTTCTCTAAGGGCTTTCCTCCCATGTCTAGACTTTTTTTCCCACCCTGTTCCCAGCTCCCGGCCCATTGTCCGCCTGGCCCCTTCACTAGATGTGACCCCGCCGGCCATCAGCGTGGTTCAGAGGGACTGTAAGCGACGAGGCCAGGAGGCAACCTGCCTGTCCGCAGCCCTTTGCTTCCAAGTGACCTCCCGCACTCCTGGCCACTGGGATCGCCGATTCCGTGAGTGACTGGGCAGCAGTCCAACCCCTCCCTGCCCTAGTCTTGGGACCCCTCTCCACCCGCACTCTTGCCCACCCCATTCAGATGTGCGGTTCACAGCATCGCTGGATGAGTGGACAACCGCAGCCCGGGCAGCATTTGACGGCTCTGGCCAGAGGCTGTCCCCTCGGCGGCTCCGGCTCAGTGTGGGGAACATCACTTGTGAGCAACTGCACTTCCACGTGCTGGTGAGGAGTGGGCAGGAACTGCTTGGCATCAGGGCCTGGGAGTGAGAGGAAGGCTGCATCAGAGGGGGAGATTCTGTTGGATCGGCAAGAAATCTGAAGTGGGAAAAGTGAGAGAGTTCAGACTTTGGAGGCAGGCTGATCTGGGTTTGAATCCTGCTCTGCCGTTTAGCACCTGTGCATTCTGGCAAGTCGCATCACCTGCAAACCTTAGTTTCCTTGCCTGAAAAGGGGAGATTAATAATAACAACGTTAAAGGAGTTGTCTTAGAATTAAATGTAATAGTATTGATAAAACCTTAGGACAGTACCTAGCACACAGGAAGTGCTCAGTAAATGATCAGTGTAATTATCACATTCTACCAAGATTCCTGGGTCGTCCTCCCTTACCCTGGTTCCCCATGAGCCTTCACTCTGGTTTCTCTCAGGATACGTCAGATTACCTCCGGCCAGTGTCCTTGTCTGTGACCTTTGCTTTGGACAACACCACAAAGCCAGGGCCCGTGCTGGATGAGGGCTCACCCACCTCCATCCGAAAGCTGGTCAGCAGTGCCAAGCCCCGCTCTGCCCCCGCGTCACCACACTGCGCTTCTCAGGGAATTCAAGAGAAAGGGGTGGGGGCAGACATGAGATCACAGTGGGATCTGACCTAGGCACCCACTCTTCTCTTTTCACTTGTCCTCCAATCCCATTCCTTTCTCCCATGCCTTCCTCTCAGTCCTCAGCCCCTTCTCTCTCCTCTAGGTCCCCTTCTCCAAGGACTGTGGCCCTGATAACGAATGTGTCACAGATTTGGTACTTCAAGCTAATATGGACATCAGAGGCTCCAGGTGGGATGGACATGAACAGGCCAAACCGGGCTGACTTGAGACAAACCAGAAGGGACTTGAAGGGAGATGGAGGGTTGTTTCTTGCCCAGGGAAACAGAAATGAGACTTCTGGCTCCCCTTCAACTCTGGGCTGCCCTTTATCCACCATTCCTAGGAAGGACCCATTCGTGGTTCGAGGGGGTCGGCGGAAAGTGCTGGTGTCAGCAACTCTGGAGAACAAGAAGGAGAATGCCTACAACACTAGCCTGAGCCTCAACTTTTCGAGAAACCTCCACCTATCCAGTTTCACTCCACAGGTGCCCTTGGGGAAGGGAGTTCAGGGGAATCAGGGAAGGAGGAAGACAGTTGGAGTGCTGGCTATGAGGGCCTCTGGGAAAGGCTGTGTTTAGAGGCTGCAGGCAAGAGGGCAGTCGCAGCCCCAGCACGGCCTTCACCCTGCTTCCTCTGCTCTCAGAGCAACAGCCCAGTGAAGGTGGAGTGTGCAGCCCCCACCCCGCATACCCGGCTCTGCAGCGTGGGGCATCCTGTCTTCCAGACAGGAGCCAAGGTGAGTCGGGGCCTAGGATGAGAAGGGGGCTTTGAGAGATCAGGGGCTGGAATCTGTGGGGCCTGGGAGTTTAGGGAAGGAGGCTCACAGATGGGCTCCCATTCCTCTGTAGTTGTCCCATGAAGAGAAACCTACCATGTCCCCATGTCCCTTGCCCCTAGGTGACCTTCCTGCTAGAGTTTGAGTTTAGTTGCTCCTTTCTCCTGAGCCAGGTCCTTGTGAGGCTGACGGCCACCAGGTGAGAGGAGTGGGCATCTCCTCCCAGCCCTCTCCTGTTAGGTCTTGATGCGGGTGGTGTGGGAGTGAGAATGGGGGTGGAAGCACCATGACTCCCTCACTCCAGAGAAGGGGGTCTGAGACAGGGCTGGGATGTGAGCCTCCCCTTGACCCTACAGCAGTAGCCTGGAGAGAAACGGAACGCTTCGAGATAACACAGCCCAGACCTCAGCCTACATTCAGTATGAGCCTCACCTCCTATTCTCCAGGTATGGCTCAGCTCCTCACTGGGACCCCATTCGGACCCCAGACTCGTCCTCTTTATGTTCGCTCCCTCTCCCTCCATGTGCTTCAGTGTTTCTGAACACCAAACCCCTGGGTTGCCCCATCTTTTTGGCCTTAATCCCACTCATGCTAAACCTTCTCTTTTAAGCATTTCTCCTTCCTAGGTATGGGTATACCTATACATCCTAGTTGTAGGGCTTTGCTGGGCCCTGGGGGCTGGAGCTGGGGTGGTGAGATGTGGCTATAAAGTTTATGCCAAGTCTGTGTCATATGTCATTTCTGTCTTTGCCGTGTACCCCCATATCTTTATCCATGTGCTGGCCCTTCCTACCACGAATCTGTCTGTGTGCTGATCGTGTGCCCGTGTTTCTGTGTCATGGCTGTGACCATGTACTTCCTGACTTGGTGTCTACGCAGTGAGTCCACTCTGCACCGCTATGAGGTCCACCCATATGGAACCCTCCCAGTGGGCCCTGGCCCCGAATTCAAAACCACTCTTAGGGTGAGAAGCCAGAGGGGCCTTGGCATGAGCAGAGGGATGGAGAGGAGTCCTGGGAAAAGGATGGGAAGGGTCTCTCTTAGATTTCAGTGGCATCGAGGGTAAAGTGGAATAGGTGAGGAAGGGTCTTTCTCTGTCTCTCACCTCTTCCTTTTCCAATCCTCCTTTTAGGTTCAGAACCTTGGCTGCTATGTGGTCAGCGGCCTCATTGTCTCAGCCCTCCTTCCAGCTGTGGCCTATGGGGGCAATTACTTCCTGTCACTGTCTCAAGTCATCACTAACAATGTGAGTCTGGCCTGGGGGCCTATGGAACCCTGCCACCTTGATCTAGCGGACTCCCTCAGCTCATCTGCTGGGTCTCTGCTCTCAGGAATCCTCCCTCTCTGGCGAGGAGGGGAATTTCTTTTCCATATCTACCTTCTTTGAGAAGAAAGAAAGGGATTACCCAGGGAAGAACTTCAAGAGTGTGGGTGGTGTGCTCCTGCTCAGCCTGGAGGGGCCGGCCTATTGCCATCCAGGGGATCCCTCAAGTTTGCTCTTCCTCTAGGCCAGCTGCACAGTGCAGAACCTGACCGAACCCCCAGGGCCCCCTGTGCATCCAGAGGAGCTTCAGCACACAAGCAGGCTGGTATGAGTCACAGCGGGGTGAAGAAGGTTTCCAGAGCAGGAATGGAGGGATGAACGGTGGAGTTCAGAGCTTTGGGTGGAAGGTAGAGCCCGGAGTGGGGCATGGGGATTGTTCCCCCTCCAGGGTCCTGATCTGTCTCTCTCTTCTGATAGAATGAGAGCAATACTCGCTGCCAGGTTGTGAGGTGCCACCTTGGGCGGCTGGCAAAGGGGACCGAGATCTCTGTTGGACTACTGAGGCTGGTTCACAATGAATTTTTCCGGAGGGTAAACGTTTCCTTTTCTACTACTCTCCCCTGCTGCTGCTATCTGGAACTTTAGCATAGGCATTTCGGAGACAGACTCATGTTCAGGTTTGAGCTTTGCCTCCTACTAGCAAAGTTATTTCATTTTTCTAAGCTTCTTTCTCCTCATCTCTAAAATAAGGAATAAAATATCTACTTCATGAGGTTGTTGTAAAGAACAAACTAATGAGATGCACTCATTCAAAGCTAGTTACTGTTCTTGTATTTTCCTCCATTTATCATCTCTTAGTGTTATTATCCGGAGAAGTCAATGGTACCCCACTCCAGTACTCTTGCCTGGAAAATCCCATGGACGGAGGAGCCTGGTAGGCTGCAGTTCATGGAGTCGCTAAGAGTCGGACACGACTGAGCGACTTTACTTTCACTTTTCACTTTCATGCATTGGAGAAGGAAATGGCAACCCACTCCAGTGTTCTTGCCTGGAGAATCCCAGGGACGGGGGAGCCTGATGGGCTGCCGTCTATGGGGTTGCACAGAGTCAGACACGACTGAAGCGACTTAGCAGCAGCAGCAGCAGTGTTATTATCACTAAGATATATAGGATACCTAAATTCAATCAATCCATCAAATGCCTACTATATAAAAGGCCCTGTGTTATATATATATTCCCCTGTGACTACAGAGAATATCCCCAACATTTAGCATCATGGCTTCCCAGATGACACTAGTAAAAGGTTCCCAGGTAAAGAACCTGCCTGCCAATGCAGGAGACGTAATATATGCGGGTTTGATCCCTGGATTGGGAAGATCTCCTGGAAAAGGAAATGGCAACCCATTCCAGTATCCTTGCCTGGAAAATTCCATGGACAGAAGAGCCTGGCAGGCTACAGTCCATGGAATTGCAAAGAGTCAGACATGACTGAGCATGTCTAGTTAACTCATTATACTGATTTAATATATTTTTATTAAATGAACCAGTAAAGAGTTGATATTACATGTAGGATATGCATGGAGGGTAGTGGGAAGTGATATTGTATAGTGAAAAGGATCTAAATTATGAAAATTCTTTAAAGCTGAGGAGTTGAATTTAACATGATAGGTAGTCAGGAGTCAGTGTGAGTTCCTTAGCAGGGCAATGACATCTTAATTATAACAGCTGTTTAGTACTAGGGGTTTATATTGTACTTTCCTATGTGCCATCTACTTTGAATAATATAAGATCCCTGGGATGTAGGCATTTTTCAGGAACGTTAAGTCTGACAGACCATCCTTCCCTAAGTCCGGTTCTCTCTTTATCTCTCTTTGGTATCCTTTTTTCATTCATTCATTTACTCTTTTGACAAAGGTTTATTGAGAAGTTGTGCTAGGCACTAGGGACACATAAGTTACTAACACTTGACCTCAAGGATTTTATAGTTCAACAGAGATGAAAGAGAAATAAGCAGAATATTATAACCTAGTCCAGGGTGATGGGGATTAGCAGGAAACACTTTTCTACTTCCCAGAGGGGACAACATCTAAACTTCAACCTGAAGGAAGGGTAGGAGTTAGCCAAAAAAAAGGGGTTGAATGCATTTAAAGAGGAGTAGAGCACCCAGAGTCTATGAAGGGCCACAGGCTTTCCATCTGTTACCCTTCTTCTCTTTCCCTATCGCTCTCCAATCTTTTCCTCTGCTCTTGAGGGTCCTGGAAGTTATCCCCCAAGCCTCATCTTTGCCATTAGGGTCCTGAGACCTGTTCCACCTGATGATGTTGTTGTTGTTAGTCGCTAAGTTGTGTCTGACTCTTTTGCAACCCCATGGACTATAGCCCATCAGGCTCCTCTGTCCGTGGGATTTCCCAGGCAAGAATGCTAGAGTGGGTTACCATTTTCTTCTCTAGGGGATCTTCCTGAACCAGGGATCGAACCTCACTCTTCTGCATTGGCAGGCGGGTTCTTTACCATTGAGCCACCAGGGAAGCCCAGTCATGGCTCACTTTAAATCTCTTTCCATTCCACAGGCCAAATTCAAGTCTCTGACAGTGGTCAGCACCTTCGAACTGAGCACTGAGGAGGGCAGCGTCCTATTGCTGACTGAAGCCTCCCGGTGGAGCGAGGTGGGGCTGGAGACTAAGTTTGAGAGCTGTGAAACTAGCAAGGGTGGCGATAGCATCAGGGTACCCGTGAGCTTGTTCACAACAGGGGTGTCTTCATTAGGCAGCATTCAGGGAGTCAGAAGTGGTCAATCAGAATGGTGGATCCCCCTGCCTCCATTCTGACCTGTTTCTTCCCTTTTATTCTTCTGTTTGGGGGCTGAGTTTGCTACAGTGTGGGGTGAAGCTAACTGGGCAAAAGGGTGCAAGTAAAAACCAGCGCTCCTGTCTATGCAGAGCCTCCTGGAGGTGATTCAGTCCCGCCCTGTCCTCATCTCTCTGTGGATCCTCATTGGCAGTGTCCTGGGAGGGCTGCTCCTGCTTGCTCTTCTTGTTTTCTGCCTTTGGAAGGTAAGCACTGCTGAAGTGGACAGTATGGGGCATGGTGCCCATGAGTTAAGATAGCCTTCATTACAGCAGGGAAAACTGGGTTTGTGCTGGGCAACTAAGCAGGCTGTGGGTGTCTCCAGATCTCCTTCACTGTCTTCCACGAATCTTAGTTGAATTAAACCAAAGCCAAATAATATAAATTTGAATCTCATTTTTGGAAGCAGAACAAAACTGAAGGCTTCAGATACCTCTAAGGGCCTTTGGCAGGGTCTCCAGGCAGGGCATTTGGTGATGACTCTTATCTCTTTCCCTACAGCTTGGCTTCTTTGCCCGGAAGAAAATCCCCGAGGAAGAAAAAAGAGAAGATAAATTGGAGCAATGAACGTAGAATAAAGTCCATAAAGACCTCTCTTGCAGCTTCTCCAAAAGACTTGCCTAAGAGCAGAAGTTTGAGGGCTCAGATGGTGCAAGAGGAAGAGAGCCTCTGGACTGTCTCCCCAGACCTGCAGCCTGACTTGACTTTTGAGTCATGAGGATGCTGCTGGCAAGAGATGAGGCCTCACCTCAGACAAGAAGGGCTGGCACTAAAACCAGGAACATTCCCACCCTGTGCTTCCCACCTTGTGATCCTGGCTCCAGAGCTTACACTGGGGCCTTAGTGTAGGGCCCTTTTTTCCCCTGTCCCTGAGAATCAGCATTTTTTTGCCTAGGTCCCTAACTTCTTTCAGATTCCCACACTACATCCTCTCTCACAGTTTGGAAAGGACGAGGGTTATCTTCCACCATTCCCCCACCTCTCACCTTCCTGCCTTCTCCCCACTCCACAGGAGTGCGCTGACGTTGGCTTGCACGAAGTAAAGTCAACATCTGCTGCTTTCCTGTGGAGTCTGGTGATTCAGAGGGCCGGATGGGGAGAGTCAACAGGAAAAAAGGAGGGAGGAGGAAAAGCCACAAGAGACATTCTGTACAATTCCAAGAAACAGAGAAGTCTTTAGACAGGCAACTGCCATTCCCCCTGAAA
The DNA here is from genome assembly GCF_002263795.3 of Bos taurus. NCBI lineage: Eukaryota > Metazoa > Chordata > Mammalia > Artiodactyla > Bovidae > Bos > Bos taurus. The sequence continues at coordinate 21,476,648 of NC_037330.1, forward strand.
CCCGAGACTTTCGTGATGCAGTCGCCTGCGCTTGCCCGCCCTCAGGTGCTGGTGAAAGGGAACTGCTCCAGGCCTGCTGGGCAAGGGTTTCCCAGCTCTGCAGCCTTCCCTGGGAGCAAAGCTAGGGCTGAGTCCCAGATTCTCTGGAGCCAGGGGCCCCCATGTGGCTAGAGCTGGAATAACAGGGAAGACTGCATGCCCCTTCTCAGGCCGCACACCCTCTTGAGCCCTCCTTGGAGCCTCCTTATAGAAACTAGAGAGAAGGGACAGGATTGCTGCTTGATGGTAGGAAACCCTTTCACCTTACTAGATTTGGGAGGCAGCAGCTCCAAGGGGTCTGAACAAGTGGGGTCTGAATTAAGGAAGAAGCTGAAGGTGGCGGCAAGAGGTCTCTGGGAAGCCCCTTACCTGTTTGGCACTGGTTATATAGCACAAATAGCTCCTAGGAAATATTCCAGCCATACCTTGTGAGGCTTCTCTGGTGGCATCAGTTTACCAGCCCTTGCTTGATGTTTACTGGAAATTCTCAACTTAATTTCTATCTCTGAACAACCCCCACCCCCAACTCTCCCTTTTTGGTCATGGCCAGTAAAGAGAAGTGGATTCTCCTTGACAATTGGGTAACTTGCAGTTCTTTGCAACCAAGACTCTGGATACCAAAGTCAGGTACTGGTTTCCAGAGAGCAGCTCTGACAGACACTTGAAGAATCAACACCCATTTACAGCCAAGGAGAGAGGGGACCTGACCAGGCAGTTGACTAACAGCCACAGATTATCCTCCAGGGCTGTTCTTGAGATCTGGTCAGAGGGTTTATTTTGACTTGTCTCTGACCTTTTACAGACAGCATTGTCTCTGTTTCCTAAAAAGGTGGACAGTTTATCAGATGGTCAGAACAAATAAAGTTCAGTATCAAATGACTTCTGGTTCTTCTTGAGTTCCCTGGGATATAAACTGCTCACAAATTGTGAGAGGTGGAGCCTTGATTCACCTGAGACCCTATACAGTTGAGTCCCTGGAAGATGAAGTTATGAAGGATTTGAAGTGATTTCTGTGACTCTCCTACTGGAGATGTGCCCTAGCCTCCTGCAATCCTCACCTGCTTATGTGAGCATAGAGTGTAAAATGTGTAGGTTTGGTTTGGTAAGCACATACACCTAGATCGAAATTCCAGGTCTGCCATTTATGAGCTATATGGCCTTGGGCAAGCCATGACTACCCTGAGGTTCAGATAAGAGGCTGTGTAGAACAGTGGTTAAGAATGAAGACAGACTTGAATTTAAGCTATACCACTTGAAGGGCTTCCCTGGTGGCTCAGTGGCAAAGAACTCATCTGCGAATGCAGGAGATGCGGGCTCGATCCCTGGTCCAGGATGATCCCCTGCAGAAGGAAATGGCAACCCGCTCCAGTATTCTTGCCCGAGAAACCCCATGGATAGAGGAGCCTGGCGGGCTACTACAGTACATGGGGTTGCAAAAGAGTTGGACCTGATTTATCGACTAAACAACATACCACATAAAACCTGTTGGACATTGAACAGATTTAACTTCTCTAAGTCTTTACTTTCTTGACATTAAACTTATTAAGGTTCAGACTTCCCTGGTGGTCCAGTGGCTAAGACACCATACTCCCATTGCAGGGAGCCAGGGTTCAATCCCTGGTCAGGGAACTAAATCCCACATGCTACAAGTAAATATCCCACATGCTGCTACGAGGATTGAAGATCCCGCAAGTCACAGTTAAGACACGGCTCAGCCAAACAAATATTTTAAAATAAATGTATTAGGATTGTGAGAACTAAATGAGGTAATTCAAGTAAAGTGAACGTATAGTAAGTACTCAATAAATTGTAACTACTGTTATAAAAATAATTTGTTATAACCTACCCTACATAACCTGCATTGTGAGGACTGAGGAGGTATATTGAAGCACCAAGTGATGCTCATGATCTGGTGACTTGCCTGCTCTTCACAGACTCTCCAGATTTGTTTTCCTATGTGTTATTATCTCCTGCCACTAAATCTTACCCTATGCCTCATCCCCTTTGAAATAAGCCCTCAAGTCCAGAAAGACGATAATTAGGTGATTAACTTAAGGTTCTAAAGGTAGAAATCCGATTGACTAGATTTCTTTAGACACCCAGGGTTCTTCTGTTATCCTCAAGGGACATGGCTGCTTCAGCAATAGGCTTCTAGAGACCATGTCTCTGTCTTTGTTGCGTAACCCTGAGAACAGTGGCTGTTCTAGCTTATTCAGTTCAGTTCAGTTCAGTCACTCAGTCGTGTCCAACTCTTTGCGACTCCATGAATTGCAGCACGCCAGGCCTACCTGTCCATCACCAACTCCCGGAGTTCACTCAAATTTACGTCCATCGAGTCGGTGATGCCATCCAGCCATCTCTTCCTCTGTTGTCCCTTCTCCTCCTGACCCCAATCCCTCCCAGCATCAGAGTCTTTTCCAATGAGTCAACTCTTCACATGAGGTGGCCAAAGTATTGGAGTTTCAGCTTTAGCATCATTCCTTCCAAAGAACACCGAGGACCAATCTCCTTTAGAATGGACTGGTTGGATCTCCTTGCAGTCCAAGGGACTCTCAAGAGTCTTCTCCAACACCACAGTTCAAAAGCATCAATTCTTCGGCGCTCAGCTTTCTTCACAGTCCAACTCTCACATCCATACATGACCATTGGAAAAACCATAGCCTTGACTAGACGGACGTTTGTTGGCAAAGCAATGTCAGGCAGGACAACCATTCTGTGGCAAGCTGGTGTTATTTTGTAGCTGGAGGATCCACGGTGGCTCTCAGCACGTAGGCTATCATTTCATCAACCTTTATGGAACACACTGTTTCTGGGTCAGGGACTGAGGCCATAGTTATGTTGACAGATTCCCCCTCCTTATCCCGAGTCAGCCCACAAAGGGAGATGGATATCCTCAAAGACTGGTTCATCTCATTCTCTCTCCACGATTAATATTTTTCTCCACCTAGAGATCTCTCTCTTCTCTGCTGCTCAGCTCCAGGATGGGACTTTCTCTAACTCCAATCTATTCTTCTATAAGCCTGTTACCTCTTCGTTTGAAGCACAGCCAGTTTGAGAAGCAACTGTAGAACAACAAGCTTGCCTCAGACACACAGAAAGGTGTTGCTCAATGTTTCTTATTGTTGTTCCTTTGTTCCTTCATTCATTACTTTGTTTATTCACTCATAAGACGTTAAGCACCGACGACAGAGGATGAGATGGCTGGATGGCATCACTGACTCGATGGACGTGAGTCTGGGTGAACTCCGGGAGTTGGTGATGGACAGGGAGGCCTGGCGTGCTGTGATTCATGGGGTCACAAAGAGTGGGACACGACTGAGCGACTGAACTGATGTGCTGCTGCTGCTGCTGCTAAGTCACTTCAGTCGTGTCCGACTCTGTGCGACCCCATAGACGGCAGCCCACCAGGCTCCCCCATCCTTGGGATTCTCCAGGCAAGAACACAGAAGTGGGTTGCCATTTCCTGCTCCAATGCATGAAAGTGAAAAGTGAAAGTGAAGTCCGACCCTCAGCGACCCCATGGACTGCAACCTTCTAGGCTCCTCTGTCCATGGGATTTTCCAGGCAAGAGTACTGGAGTGGGGTGCCATTGCCTTCTCCAAATATGTGCTAGGCAATGGGAATAATATAAAATGCAACCTCTACCATCAAAGAGCTCAGTTTAGTAGGGGAAACAAGCATGTAAACAAATAATAGCAAATACAGAGAGCTTGTTGCTGGACAACAGTCACACACAAGAAGTGTGTCACATACAAGAGGCATACTTTTTTTAGGTGGGGTTGGCAGGACTTTAAAAGTTTACAGAAAAAATTTTTTTATGTCTTGAGGGGCCACCAAGTGTGAGAGGAGATATTCCAGGGAGGATTAATCACCAGTTGGAAAGGGAACTGTAGATTAGAACAGCCTCCACATTAGGCTATTTGTGAAAGTAGTGAGAGATGAGACTTGAGAATGTAGGGTGTGGCTCCTAATAAACCTTGTAAATCACATTGAGAACTCAACTTTATTCTGTAGGCTTTCCTATGCACTTGAGTGTGCTCTCTTTGGATGAAGGAGAAGAGACAGGTAGATTGGCTGCAACTGACCAAGCACGAACTGCTGAGAATCTGAATTTAAAGGGCAGTGGAAACAGTGAAGACAGTTTTGTGAGTATTTTTGTGGAAAGAGATGCTAAAAAAAAAACCAAAACACCCTTCCTCTCCCTATGCCTTTTTCTAATTTAGAGATGTGTTAGGATATTAGGCCTAAAGCTCCCGTCTTCAGGTTGGGGTGGGTCATCCTGCTCAGTCCTTGGCTCGGTACCACAATCTCCTGCCGTTTCCAAAACGCTCTCTTCAAACCCTTTTTTGTGCCTGGGTTTTGGGCCGCGGAATGGAGGGAGGAAGCAAAGGTAACTAAGTTGGCAAAGGTCTCTGGATAGAATCAAATCGTTGTCATGAGCGGTTAAATGCGACAGTTGCTAAGATCCGAGCAGACGCGGAGAACCTTGTGTTGGTGCTCGGAGGGGCGGGCCCGAGGCAGGGCTTGAGGGCGGGACCGCCGCGTGGAACTGCGGGGAGGGGCGGAGCCAGGGGAGGAGTTTTAGCTGGAGCCGGTGGCTTCCCTTTTGGGATTGAGCAAGTCAGAGCCGGGAGCGGGTTCGGCTTGGGAGAGCGAGGTTTGAGACCAAGCCCACTTCTCGGGCGGAGACTGCAGGACTTCGACCTCCTTAAAGGCCCAGCAGGGCTGGGCGAGGGGCGGAGTTTTAAGCCCAGCCCTCGGGTTCTAGTCTCTGATTGAACGCGATAGGTCTTGGGGCGGGTCTGGGGCGGAATCCCGTTCTGCATTTGACAGCTCTCTAACACAGCTGCAGCCGAGTCCTGTGGGTTCAGGAACCTGTGGCCCGGCTCTCCGCGCGTCCCCGTTCCCCCCGTGGCTCCGGCCCCGGCCATGAAGCGCATCTTCTCCTGCTCGAGCTCACAGGTGGCGGTATGTGCTAAAATGTCTGGGAGGCTGGGCATGGGGCTGGGGTCCAAGCCCTGTGGTGACAGAGTCCTGAGTCCCGACTCCACGCATCATGGCATTTTATCTCTATCCGTCTTTCTAGCTCTTCCACTTCCATAGTGCAGCCCTCCAGCCCTGCCTTCCTCAAGACCCCGTCCCTTAGCCTCTGACTTGCCTTCCTAACCTCTGCCCTCCCCAAGGTTCTTTCCCTTGACCCTTTCTTGCCCTCCTAGAATCTACACCCCAACTTCTGATATGTTCCCTGCAGCCCCTGGTTCTCTCGTAAAGGCGCTGTTTTCTACTTCTACCCTGTTTCCCAGTACTGAACTGCCATCAGGCGTCTGTCCTTTCCCCAGCCTGGGCTCAACCCCAAGATCCTTTCCATCTCCCAAGTACCGCCCCACACTCCATTTCCCACCCTTGCTCTATCCTCACGACCCTGCTCTCCTCTATGGTCCTATCCTTGCTCTCAGTCCAACAAGTACTTGCAGCCCTCTGCCTTCCCTACCCCTTCTTCATAGTGTTCTCTGTCCTTGTCCCCATCTTACCCCATAACCATTTCCACTCCCATTCTCTCATCGCCACCACTGGCTCAGACAACAACACTCCAAACCTCTTTCCAGTTGGGACTCCCATAGCAGCAGCCTTCTCCTGTTCTCCCCCTTCAACCTCTGCCCGTCTCTGTCCAGTGGTGGTTCAGCTCCCCGATCTCTTTCTACCTGCTCTCTGTGGGTTAATCTTGCAGTCCAGTCTGGCCACACTGACAGGCACTGCCAGAGGAGGCACAGTTGCCTGGCTGCTCCCCAAGGAATGGGTAAATTGTCCGCAGATTCCACTCTGGCCAGTTCACTGCAGTGCCTGGTCATCAGACAGGTTCTTGGGTCAGTCAAGGCCTTTTGCCTGCTTCTTCCCAGAATCTTCCTTCATTCTAAACCCTCATCCAGTTGTTTAGGGCTCGTAATATGCTTCCTTTGACTTAGCTGGGGAACGGTGATGGTAAGAGAAGAAGAGGATAAAGTGGATTCACACTGAGAGTTCCTAGAAGTCAATCCCCTCCCTTGACTCCCAGAACAGAGGTTCTCCCAGAACAGGACACAGGGAGAAAGTCAACAGAAGAGAGTGGCTAAGGGAGGATATAGATGCTTCTTTTCTGAAGATCTCTTACAGACAGACCTCCTATTGGGGATGAAATTTTCTGTGGACACTGAGATGGTGGCTCATTTAGAAGTAATGTGGCCAACTACCTGTAGTAACATTGCTTAGCCTAACTTGACTTACTGTTGTCATTCATTGAGCAAACATGAGAAATGCTCATCTTCTGCATGAGCAGGTCACAGAAATCTGAAAGCAAGCTATGAGGCAAGAGTAGGTACTCTGTTGAGGCCTGTTCTCATCCCGCTTACGTTTGCTTCCCCTTTAGTTTCCATGCATTAATCAACCAATCAAAAGGCATTATTGAATGACTATTAAAGGTACCAGAAACTGAGGCAACCAAGAGTGTCTTAACTCATGATGATTTTCTTATTCACATGGACTCTTCTTTAGTTACTGAAAGTCCTCCACATTGCTCTTCCCTTTCAGGTTTGTGGAGTCTGCCTCTCCTTAGGAATGGGGAAACTGTTTCATTCTTCCTGATGCTCCATTTGCTGGTCCATGCCTCCTTTTCAGGAAGCTGGACTGAACAATGGAGTGAATACTGAAACTGGAAAGCATCCCTCTGTCCTTCTTCATCCCAGCTCTACAGAGGTTTGGCCATGAAGAATTTCTACCCATTCTAAACTCTTAGTACAACAAGATTATAGGTAGCAAATTAGATGGATTTAGAACTACTTAGCTGGAAAACAAAAACAAAAACAAAAACTGTTTCCTCAGTCAGGGTAGGGATCCAATAAGATTGAAAATAGACTAGTTTAAGCTGTAAATTGTTTCCTCATGAAACTTCCCCACACTTCTCATGATAAATTCCTCCACTCCCTGGGTGGCTAACCACTCCGAACCAGTTCGTCAGAGAAGTAGTGTCACAGCCTTCCTGACCACTCCCAAAGCCTAGCTTCCTAGTCATGGCAGAAGATTGCCCCTTTCCACCCTCTCTCCAACCCCTGGGTTCAGTGTACCCTCAGACTGAGATGAGAACTGAAGGATCAGTGCTCATTTAAAAATTAATCTAAGTCATCCAGAATACATATAGGAAGTTCAAGAAACAAACAAAAACGTAACTCCTATGAGCTCATTTTGTTTTAGTCCCAAGGAGTGTCTTCCATGTTAGCTTACTCTGCTTATGTAGGAAGTAAACCAGAAAATAGCTTTAAACAGTAGGCACTGAATCAGGTTAGAGAAGTGTCAATTGCATTTTATTATTTTTTTAAAAAGGGTTTATTTACTTATTTGGCTGCATCGAGTCTTTGTTGCAGCATATGGCATCTTTGATCTTTGTTGAGGTATGCAGGTTCTTTAGTTGTGGCATGTGAACTCTTCGTTGTCATGTGGGATCTAGTTCCCTGACCAGCGATCAAACCTGGGCCCCCTGCATGGGGAGCACAGAGTCTCAGCCACCGGACCACCATGGAAGTCCCTCAATTGCGTTTTAAAGATTGAGGGTCAACTCCTGGTTTCTACAGGGCAGCAAAACCATTTCCATTCATCCATCCTACACAGCGGTAGCCATTCTCTCTACTGTTGGCATGTTTCATCTTCATAGGACGCTCATGGGCACACAGCCAGAGATAAGAAGAGGCCGCAATTACTTCTACAAAGGCACCCCTAGTCTTGGCTACAGAAATACAAAGCTTATCCTTGTTTTCAAGTCTACTAATTAATTTGGTGATTGCTCCCTTGAGGCTGTGATGGTTATTCAGTGCCTCTTTCCCAAGGTGAAAAATAGACTAGATCTTGGAATTCAGATTCAGAGGCATCCTTCCATGTTTTTGTTTTTGTTGGCCACACCATGCAGCCATATGGGATCTTGCTTCCCCAACCAGGGATTGAACCCATGCCCCCTACATTGGAAATGCTGTCTTAACCACTGGACAGCCAGGGAGGTTCCCCTCTGTTCTTCTTCACCCTAGCTCTGCAGAGGTTTGGCCATGAAGAATTTCTACCTATTTTAAATTCTTCTTGGTATAACAAGATTATAGAAAGTAAATGGGATAGATTTTAAAACTATCTAGCTGGAAAGAGGATTATCTACATTACTAAGATATACCATTACCATCTATACAGCTTGACTATTGGCCAGTAGGAGCAAGAGCCCTTCCTCCCACTCCCCTGGATGGAGAATTCTGAGCCCAGGAACATCCAAAATGTGCCCAGCAAGTTTGAGAAGGATAGCGATTAGGACTAATGTTTATTGTGTACCTCCTATGTGACAGACAGAGCTAGGTGCTTTATATAGTGTTATTTTATTAGGAAACTGTGGTTCAGAGAAGTTGTTACATGCCTTAGTTCACAAGGATAGAAAGTGTTAGAATCATAATTTTAAACAGAGAACTTCAGATTGAGGTCAGTTAATGGTGGTGTCCTGTGGTGGAGGTGTAGTTCTAGCTCTCTGCCTTTTCTGAGGGTGACATAGCCCCCAGGGGACATTGGATAATGTGTTATTACATCTCAGTCTGTTGAGCAGTCATTTTGCTTATTTTGTCCTTTGAGAATTAACCTGCTTGGAGACTCTTCCTCTTGCCAGGATTAGTGTCTGAACGTGGGTGGCTCTACCCTGGAGGCAGTCTTAGACTGTTTATTTGAAAATAAATAAACCTTCCATAGCTCTGTATTAATATGATCTGGTGGTGAGAACTAAGATAGGGCATCCAGTGGCCTGGGTTCTAATCTCAATTTTACCACTATTCTGTGGTGTGCCCCTGGACAGTTATCTAACCTCAGAGCACTTCAGTTTCTTTTCTGTCAACTAGATAAAATAATATCAGCCCTAACTACTTTCCAGGAACGTTGAGAGGCTAATTGAAATAGCACTTAAAAGGGCTACGAGGAATTACCTCAGGAGTGTTACCTCAGGATCCACTTACCTTAGATAATTTTATGGTGTAGGCATTTAAAATCTTTCCTGTTCTTGATTAATAATTTGCCCTGGCTATGTAAACAGTATTTGAAAATGAGCTGGCTTCCAGAGACTCTATTTTTCCCCACCGCCTCCTATAGCTTCTTTCTTGTTTCGATCACACCTCGTAAAATGCAATGTACCACCACCAATCCCCCACCACTTCCTGTTTTTTTTTTTTATAAGGATGCCATATACTTGTAAGGCTTTTTACAGTTTACAAACAGATTTTATATACATTAGCTCATTTCATACAACATGTGAAGTAGTAATTAGTATCCTCATTTTATAGATGAGGAAACAGGTTAGAGGTGTTCAATGGCTTACTCTAGGTCACATAGTTGAGGAAGTGGTCAAACCAGGCCCTGAACTTAGGCCTGCTGACAAATATTCGCCTAGGGCTCTTTTCACCATTCCACAGATTTCTGTATCCTTTCCTCCTTTCCTTTCTCTGGACCAAACAAGGCTTTTCTAGGCTTTCGGCTCTGGGTGCTTTTACACAGCTCTTTCATGCCCTGTAATACTTCAATTATTGTAATTACCCCACCACCTGAAAGAGTCAAGCTGGCATAGTAGAACAATGTATGCCCAGGTGTGGCTCTTGTCTTGAACAGCTGCTCTCTGCCAGGAAAATGAGGAGGGATGGCAGGGTGGAGGAGGGCAACTGTCTCTTCTGCCTCCTCCATAGCTGAAGACCTATCTTGGCCTTTTGGTTGGTGTTGCCAGGGAAGGGGAAGAGGGACTAGCCAAAGGGCCTGGGTATGAGAAGGGAAAAATGGAAACTTTGTGCTTCTCCTCCAAGTTTTGCACCCCAAAGCCAATGGGTAGAGATGGTATGGCTAGGTACTTAGGCTCCTAACTGTGACCCAAAGCTAGGTGCCCTGATTTCTCAAATATCTGAGAACAAAAAACAGAGCAGCACAGGGGGTTGAGAGGCAAGGTGAACCCAAGTCTGGAATGGTCAGTTTGGTTCAGTTTGCTCCAGCAAGCCCTAACGACCAAAAGGGAAGGAGTCAAGGCTAGGACTGCTCGGAGGCTGTGCATCTAAAAATAATCAAAATGCTGATTAAAAAAAAAAAAAAAGACATTTGAAATACTAGCATTCAGGACTCAAACAATGATTTTTAATTCAGTACTCCAAGCCCCTTTTGGTCCAGAGCTGGCAGTAACTGGCAGTAGTCCTCAGTGGCATGTGAGTTGGTGAATATTGAACTGGCCCAACTATGAAGCATTCAGTGACCTAGGGAGAATGACTTGTGGAACACTGAAAGGACCTCAGGGATGTCCCTTTTCCCTTGCTTGGCCTCCTAACCATCTTTTTTTTCTTCCTCGGCTCTACCCCAACCTCTTAGATTCTCACAATGTGTTGTTCTGGTCCAGGTGGAGAGATGGAACCGCCGTGATCAGAAGCTGCTGGAGGCGGTGCAGCGGGGGGACGTGGGACGCGTGGCTGCCCTGGCCTCCAGGAAATCTGCCCGACCCACTAAGCTAGACTCAAACGGCCAGTCCCCGTAAGTAAGTCCTCTTGATCCCCACCTTGGTATGTGTGTCATGTTCAGTTGCTAAGTCGTGTCTGACCCTTTCTGACCCCATTGACTGTAGCCCTCCAGGCTCCTCTGTCCATGGGATTTCCCAGGGAAGAATACTGGAGTGGGTTGCCATTTCTTTCTCCCCCTTGGTACGCGGTTCTCTTTAAAAACCTCAAACCTGAATATGATGTAAGACTAGGAAACATCTATAACTTCAGAGCCCTTTTTTATCTTAATTAGCAAGTATATCAATAAATCTTCACTACTTTTCAAGTGCTGCACAAAGTGGGAGTAGAGATTGTCCTTGAGGTCCTTACACCGCAAGACCCACATCAGCAAAACTGACCGAGAAAGGAATAAAGCCATGAAATAAATGGAAAACTGAAACATACACTAAGTAGGGTATTTCTTCATTGCACAAGTTGGAGGGTATGTATGCTTGAGACACTAGGAGTACAGTGGTGGCCATGAGCATCATGTGGCTGGAAGAGGTGATTAGTACAAGAGGGATATTATTCCTTATCTCTGCCCAAGTCAGCCTGCAAATGTCCAGCCCTCTGCTCTGGCCCACTCTTTCTGTGACATTTCCAGTCTGCTAAGGGTATTGGGCTCAGAGTGACAGATAATTATGTGTTCCCTGGACACCCTGAGATACTCAGATTGCTTAAGACCCATAGCTCTTCTTTCTACCTTTGCTTATGGCCTCCTCTGACGTTATAACAGTAGGCCATTTACATAGTCTTCTCTTTCGCAGAAAGTCAGGCTAACAGAGCTTTCCTTTCTGCCTTTGGAATTGGCTTTGGGTTGATGGAGCATAGCAGGCAGGGCTTAGAAGATTCTCCCAGGTGGGGAAGATCCCCTGGAGAAACGAATGGCAACCCACTCCAGTATTCGTGCCTGGAGTATCCCATGGACAGAGAAGCTGACGTGGGGTACATGGAGTCACAAAGAATTGGACATGACTAACTGAGTAAAACTATTCCTCATCTTTATGAGGTCCCTTTATCTTTCTGCCTCCCGGCCTTGACTCTGGCAGGTTTCATCTGGCCGCCTCCAAAGGCCTGACAGAATGTCTGACTATACTACTTGCCAGTGGGGCTGACATCAACAGCAAGAATGAGGACGGTGAGTTAGACTGAGCACTGGGCCATGCTGCTTGCTTTTCCCTTTATAGCAGCAGTGAGGGGTTGGGGTAGGGCAGTCCTGGGCCCTGCTGGGCATTCAGCTGTAGTCCCCCCTGCTTCTCTCCTTGTAAGTCCCTGCCAGCCTGCTTTCAGGGGTTCCCCTCCTTGCAAGCTGGGCCTACCTCACTCTCACTCCCACCTCCACTGTGGGTACCAGGCACTTGGGGAACAGGAATTTCTGGCCCCATGTGGCTGAGAGTTTCTCTCTCTAATCTCCCTCTGATTATCTGTGCGTCTCTCGCCTTCCCTCCCTGTGAGTCATCAGCATCCATGGGGCCACCTACCCCCTTTCTCTGCTTCTTTCTGTTTCTAGGAAGCACCGCCCTGCACTTGGCCACCATTTCTTGCCAGCCACAATGTGTCAAGGTCCTGCTGCAGGTAAGAGAGACCCCTGATACTACTCTTTTGAAAGGAAGAAGTGGACCCAGAGACTCCTGACTTTGTCTTGTACTCACCAGCAACATTTGGTCAAATGTACCCCTCACATCCCCAGTAAGAGAGCTGGTAATCTCTCATTCATTAATTCGTCAGTATTTATTTAATATCTGCTATGTGCAGGCACCCAGCTTAATGTTGCCCTCCAGGGCACATCAAAAAGCAGCATTGCCAGGCACTGACACCCAGTCAGTCAGTATGCGTGTATCGAGTTTCACTGTTGGCATAGCCACTGCGGAGACTGACTGCTGTGATGATGGGCGGGTTGAAGGATGGCAGAGGTGTTCATATTAAACCCAAAGTCTGCTGTCTGTTCTTGAGGAGTTTGTAGTCTTGGAGTACAAAGAGAAATATACATGTGAAATGACATGTGGACAGTTCAGAGATAAGCTTCTCAAATTTCAAAAGGCCCAGTTCAACCAGGCCATTGTGCCAATGGATATTCTGCTTTGTTCTTCCTAGCTCTTTCCAAGATTCTCATTTATGATCCTAAAGTACCAGACATGGACTCAGGCGTTATTGTCCTTAATGTGTTTATTTACCTATAATCTGATTTTTCTTAGGCCCTAGGTTTATCAACCAGGGCTGAAATTCAAGGCTGCCTATAGTCTGCAAGGAATAAATTGGACTTGCCTAGTAGTTGGCCAAAGCCATGATCCCTCTGCCCCTCCCTATAGTATGATGAAAGCTGGTCATACAACAGATACAACAGGGTGGGAGATGACAGTGTTAACACCATGCTCCATGCTGCTTCCCTTTGTGACTGTTTGCAGCATGGTGCCAATGAAGACGCTGTAGATGCAGAAAATCGTAGTCCATTGCACTGGGCAGGTGTGTGCCAGGGGACTAGTGGGAAATGGGGCTGCTGGGACCAGAAGGTGAGGAGGGAGGGGAGGATAACGTTTGTGGGGGAAGGGCAGGCCAGAGTTAACTGCTGAAAGGGTTGGAGAGGATCCTGCATCATGGTCTGAGAGGTGCCCTTCTGGCTTCTGCTTAACCCAATCATCCTGTAACCCTCCATAGCCTCCTCTGGCTGTGCCTCAAGTGTGCTCCTCTTGTGTGATCATGAAGCCTTCCTGGACGTCCTGGATAATGTGAGTGTTGGCAGGGCCCTATATGGTGAGGCTGCTACTTTCTTTGAAGTTAATTAGCCAAGTTCCATGACCAGGGGTTGTGAGGCACCACCTCTTCTTCCTTCTCCCTTTGCCCCTCCTCCTTTTCCACAGAGAGGTTAAGGCTTATCTTCTGGAGAGTTTCCAACCCTCTGAGAAGGAGTATTTAGCCCCAGGATTGGCGCTTTTGCCTGGAGAGGTGTGGGAACAGGGGAGTTGGTAGGATGTGCCGAAGCCCTGGTTCCCCTGTCTGCTCACGAACCCCGTTCCCACAATCTGTGCAGGATGGACGTACACCCCTGATGATTGCCTCGCTGGGTGGTCACGCAGCTATCTGCTCACAGCTGCTGCAGAGAGGTGCCCGGGTCAATGTCACCGACAAGAATGACAAGTGAGCCCTCTATCATCCCATCCCATATCCCGACCCTGACAATCTAAAAAGGAGCCACTGGGCAAAGAGTGTGTGTGTGTGTGTGTGTGTGTGTGTGTGAGATGGGGAGATTGGTCTCTGTTTTCTTGGGAACCTCCTTCCTTCCCAGTGGTGGTTCAGAAGAGCCCTGCTTGGGCTTCACTGTTTTCCTCTTGGTGAGTTAAGAATGTTTTCCTTATACTTTCTTATTCTACTGCTGCCAGTGCCATCCTTCTGGCATAGATGACTCTGGAAGTAGAATTCATACTCCTGGAACCCCTATTTTAATTGACTGGCTTTCAAACTATGTTCTAAGACATAGAATCTGTTTACCCAGTAAAGAACTTATATAGAACCTCAACATATAAAGCAGATGAAAATGGAGCCCCTCAAATGGGCTCCCCGCTTTCTGATGTCACAGTTCCTGGAATGACATCTGAACAGGTCTGGTCTGGCCTAATGCTTTGTCACTGACTGGTGACAGTCTGTGGTTCTCCTGACCACACTGAGTGAGAGCTGACCTTGCAAGTGGATTTTTATTTTTTGTTTTTTTTTTGGAAACCAGGACTCCAGGATGTCATGAGAAAAGCCTATGCTCAGATTTGTCTCACCCCACAGATCGGCTCTGATCCTGGCCTGTGAAAAAGGCAGTGCTGAGGTGGCTGAACTGCTCCTGAGCCATGGAGCAGATGCGGGGGCAGTGGACAGCACGGGGCATGATGCTCTGCATTATGCCCTACGCACACAAGACAGGCCGCTGTGGAGGCTGCTGCGGCAGGCCCTGAACCGGCAGGGCCGAGGGGGTAAAGCCAATCCGCTTTTGTGACTCCAAGATGCTCCTTGATAGCCTTAGAATCCAAGAAGCTTCTTAGAATCCCATTTGTTTCCATGGAAACAATCCATGTGATAAATAACTGTCACTTTAGTGGAGAATTTACTTATTTATTGCTTCTGCTATGAGATGACTCCCACTTCCCAAAAGCAAGGTCACAAAATTCTTTAATGCAACCTTGTCTCTCCCTGAAGGCAACTCTGGCTAGCACTGTTGCTAGCATTTATGAGTTGTAATTGTACATCTGTTTGTGTGATTTGATGGTCAATCTGTCTCTTGCCCCTACTATACTGTAACCCCCTCAGATAACCTCCTCTGTTTTGCTCACCATTGGCTCCTGGTTTCTACCTATAACAGTGCTTATTGGCACAGTGTCCAATACATAAATGAGTGAAACAAATAAATGAGCCAACATATCTCTGGGACAGGGAACCAACACTGATGGCTACTTAGGGATCCATCAAATAGAGGTGGCTTCTGGCACCAGAAAGACACGTGTGGTTAAGGATGAACACTGAGGGGCCACTCCTTTCAGAGAAAGTCTGAAGCTAGATTGTGGGCCCTGTCTCCTCTCTCATTTCCCCCATGTCTTTTCATGTAGGTCAGGGGCCAGTTCAACACCTGAATCCTGCATCCCAGGTAAGACCCTAAGCACCTCCTCCTTTTGCTTCTGACCCACCCCAGTCTTTCCCGCTGGGATGTCTCCCAGGCAGGGATCATTGGGGCATCGAGACAGTCTAAGAGAAGAAAGGCTAGCTGCCTGGGTTGATGTCACTGTTCCTTTTTCTACATAGACCTCTCCCTCTGAGCCTCAGGTGGGTGCTCCACCTAAGAGCCCATGGAGAGCAGAGCCTGAGGAGGAGCAGGAGGAAGAAGAGGACGAGGATCCATGTTCAGAGGAGTGGAAGTGGAAGTATGAAGAGGAGAAGAGAAAAGTTTCTCAGTTGGAGCAGGAGCTGCTGCGAAAGACGGAAGAGTGCAAGGCTCAAGCTACAGCTTACCTGGGCCTGGAGAATCAGATTCAAGAACAGGTGCGGGAGCTGGGGCTCCTCCTGTCCCAAGAGCCCAGAGCTCCAGAGAACCAGGGCTCTAGTCTCCGGCATGGAGGAGATGGCATGGAACAGGGCTGTGCCCTCAACCTGCTGGCTAAGCACATACAAGAGCTGAAGAAGCATCAGCAGGCCACAGCTGCAGCGGCAGCCAACCCAGTATTAGCTTCCAAGAAGGCCGAGGATTCAGTCCCAGGGGAGATCCAGTATGAAGCCCAGGGAAGGTCCCAACCAGAAGAACAGGAGCCACCCCAGAGCCCAAAGTCTGAAACTGTAGGGAAAACCACGGGACAGCAACTGACCAACAGTGATGGGCAGGCCCTTCGCCTTGATCAGACTGACCAGCTGTTTGCTGGCCGGAAGGAGAGGCCCCAGGCTCCAGGGTCTGAACCCACAAGCACAGTGGCTGAGCCAGCGGGCACAGCAGCCATGAATCAGCTCCTGCTACAGCTGAGGGAGGAGCTGGCTGCGGTGTGGCGAGAAAAGGATGCAGCCCGGGGGGCTTTATCAAGATCCGTCTTGGAGGGAGCTCTGGGGACACCCCGGGCTGAGGCTGCAGCAGCTGCCTGGGAGAAGATGGAGGCCAGGTTGGAGCAGGTGCTGGTGAGACTGGATCGAGCAAAAGCAGGATTGCAGATGAAACCCAAGGCCCCTGCCCAGGAGCCCAGAGAGGAAGCACCCAAGGCACTCCCAGGGACCATCACCCAAGAGGATGAAGAAAAGGAGAAAAGGGTCCCCGGGGCCCGGGGAGAGCCTCTAGGGGCTCCTGGAGGGGACCAGATGCCAGGAGGAGGCCAGGCCAGGGGACAGCTGGAGAAAGAAGTGTCCGCCCTGAGACTGAGCAACAGTAACTTGCTGGAGGAGCTGGGGGAGCTGGGCCGGGAGCGGCAGCGGTTGCAGGGGGAGCTGCAGTCCCTGAGCCAGCGGCTACAGCAGGAGTTTGTGCCCAGGCCGGAGGCGCAGGACCAGCTACAGCAGTTGCGGAGGAGTGTGGGGCTGCTGACAGATGAACTGGCCCTGGAGAAGCAGGCCACCGAGAAGCTGCGGAAGCGCCTGGCCTCCCAGAACAGAGGCCTCCAGGGGCTGTGGGACTGCCTGCCCCCAGACCTGGTAGGCCAGGGGAGTGCACGGAGCGCAGCCGCCGAGCCCCTCGAAGACCTGCAGGCCTGCATCAGTGCCTTGGTGGCCAGGCACCGCGAGGCCCAGCAGGGGCTGGCTCGGCTGGAAGAGGAAAACCAGCAGCTGCGGGGCTCCCCTTCCCGCCTCGGGGAGCCAGGCGTCTCCTCAGAGGCCTCGGCCTCCCCGCAGGTGGCGGCTCTGGAGCAAGACCTGGGGAAGCTGGAGGAAGAGCTGCGGGCCGTTCAGGCCACGATGAGCGGGAAGAGCCAGGAGATCTGGAAGCTGAAGCAGCTGCTCTACCAAGCTACCGAGGAAGTGGAGGAGCTGAGGGCTCGGGAGGCGGCCAGCCTGCGGCAGCACGAGAAAACTCGGGGCTCCCTGGTGGCCCAGGCCCAGGCTTGGGGCCAGGAGCTAAAGGCTTTGCTGGAAAAGTATAACACGGCCTGCCGGGAGATGGGTCGGCTGCGGGAGGCGGCGGCAGAGGAGCGGCGCCGGAGCGGGGACCTGGCCGCGCGCGCCGCGGAGCATGAGCGCCAGGCCAGCGAGATGCGCGGACGCTCCCAACAGTTCGAGAAGACGGCGGAACTGCTCAAAGAGAAGGTGGAGCATCTCATCGGGGCTTGCCGGGATAAGGAGGCTAAGGTGAGCAGGCAGGCCGGCCAGCCGAAGGGAATATCAGGGACGGTTTCTGCGTGCTTAGGGTCTGTGGCCCTGAAACTGGGGCTTCCCCGGTGGCTCAGCGGTAGTGAATCCGCCTGCAATTCAGGAGCCGCAGGAGACACGGGTTCGATCCCTGGGTCAGGAAGGTCACCTTGAGGTAGGCATGGCAACCCACTCCAGTAATCTTGCCTAGAGAATTCCATGGACAGAGGAGCCTGGCGAGCTACAGTCCACGGGTCGCACAGTCGGACACGACTGAAGCGACTGGGCAGGCACGCACAACCTGAAACTATCTTTGGCCAGTTAGATGAATAGCCCAAGCAGAACCAGTCAGTTGCAAGGACCACACAATGTTCTCCTGGGTCTGAGGGGGTTTGGGGTTGAAAATTGGAAGTAAGGTATAAATTCAAGAGAGAAGGGAGCTTAGGTATTAAAACTTGGGACTCAGGGTTCCGAAGCTCCTCTCACCTCAATCAGAGTAGGTTCTACAAAAGAGTTTAATTGGCAAAGAGGGTGCCATGCAGAGGAAAAAATTTGAAAACCATTGTGTTAGATACTCGAGTTTCCTAGTGATTGCTCCAAAAGTGAATATAAGTATATATTTCTAAAAGACATGTTTTTATGAATTCTAAAAAAAACAATTTACAAATGAATTTAGTAATTCTAGAACTGCTTGTGCAGTGAGTGAGTTCAGACTTATTAAAATTTGTGTACATGATCAAATTTAGAAGGATTAAAAACTATAGGGAGTTACATTTGACAGAATATAAAGTACATAAATGTAGAAGGAACGTTATATAGAATAGGAATCAGTGTGGGCTGGGGCTAATTAAAGAAGGAATTTTATGTTGGTGTTGAAGATGATTAGACAAATGAGCAAAAGAAAATAGTGTAGTGGGCTCTTAATTGAGATTGTCTGCATTTGAATTTCAATTTCAAAACTAACTGATGGAGGGGCTTCCCTGGCAGGCCAGTGGTTAAGAACTGGAGCTTCCACTGCAAGGGGCACAGGTTCAACCCCTAGCCTAGGAACTAGGATCCTGCATGCCATGAGTGGCCAAACAGAAAACAAACAAAAAACCCAAACTGATTGACCTTGGGTGAGTTATCTAAGCCTCAGTTTTCTCATATATAAAATGAAAATAATAACAATTGTTATGAGGATTACATTAAATAAGATATTACATTTAAAATACTCAGAAAAAATTTTGGCAAATGGCTGCTGCTGCTGCTGCTAAGTTGCTTCAGTCGTGTCTGACTCTTTGCGACCCCATAGACGGCAGCCCACTAGGCTCCTCTGTCCCTGGGATTCTCCAGGCAGGAATACTGGAGTGGGTTGCCATGGCAAATGGCTAATACCCAGTAAAAGTTAGCTACTCCTGCCATTCCTGCCACCATTCCTATTACAGCTGGTTATCATTAACTGCATTTGTGTCTCAACCTCACGAACCACAAAAACTCATCTCCATTTCCTTCAGTGGTCAGCAGCCAGAAGTCAGTCAGGATTCAGTAAGGAGCTAAGAGTGTGGACTGTGAATTCAGACAAATCTTGATTCAAAATCAAATCTTGATTTCATCACTTATCAGCTGTGTGATTTTGACAAATTACTTAACTCCGGCTCCTATCTACAAAACGTGAATGATAATACTTCCCTCAGAGAAGTATTGTTTTTCTTAGAAGAGTTGTTTTGAGGATTAAATGAGACAATGTGTGTAAAAGCACATGGCAGATATTAAATACCCAATAAATGGCAACTGACCTTGACTTTGAGTGGTCCTGGGGTGGGAAATGACTGGGGCCTCATTGATTCCCTTCATTTCCTTTTGGCCTCAGATCAAGGAATTGTTGAAGAAGCTGGAGCAGCTTTCAGAGGAGGTTCTAGCTGTTCGGGGAGATAATGCTCGCCTTGCTCTACAGCTGCAGGTATGTTTGGTCCTCGGGAGATGGGCACTGCTAGAGAAGAGCGTGCAGAATGGCAGTGATGTGTCTGTGGGAGAGATTCTGGGGATCCAGAGGCCCGGCCAGGCAGTGGTCTAGGCTGAGGCGCTCAGGGGCCAAGGGAGCCCACCTGCCACAGCCGATCCCTTCCCTTTGTTGTTCTTCATGCTTGGGGGAGGAGGGTGAGTCACATGACCTCCCACTGATGCTCACTCCTAGGATTCCCAGAAGAACCATGAAGAGATCATCTCTACCTATAGGAAGCATCTGCTGAATGCTGCTCAGGTGAGCCTGGGGGGAGGTAGAGGCAGAGAGCTGGGCAGGGGGCATTGCATTTGGCGCCTCTTCTCTTAACTGCAAAGACGTCATCTCTCAGAAAGCTGGACTTTAAATGTTCCAGTACCAGGTTTCTCGACCTCATGAGGCAGATCAAGAGTATGAGGCAGATCAAGAGTATGAATGTGAAGGGAAGAGGTGTTTGCCCCTCCTTTCCAATTCTCTGACTGACTGAAAGGCTTTTTCCTGTCCCTATGCCCTTTCTTTGGAGAAGAAAGAAAGGCTTTTTCCTGTCCCTATGCCCTTTCTTTCGCCTGGAAAAGCCCATGGACAGAGGAGCCTGGTGGGCTGCAGCCCATGGGGTCTCGAAGAGTCGGACACGACTGAGCAACTTCCCTTTCACTTTTCACTTTCATGCATTGGAGAAGGAAATGGCAACCCACTCCAGTGTTCTTGCCTGGAGAATCTCATGGACAGGGGAGCCTGGTGGGGCTGCCGTCTATGGGGTCACACAGAGTCAGACACGACTGAAGTGACTTAGCAGCAGCATGCCCTTTCTTGGGGAGTTTCCCAGGTGGCGCTAGTGGTAAAGAACCTGCCTGCCAATGCAGGAGATGTAAGAGATGAGGGCTTGACCCCTGGGTTGGGAAGATCCCCTGGAGGAGGACATGGCAACCCACTCCAGTATTCTTGCCTGGAGAATTCCATGGACAGAGGAGCCTGGTGGGCTACAGTCCACGGGGTCACAAGAGTCAGACACGACTGAAGCAACTTAGTACACAGAACATGCCCTTTCAGTTTCCTCCCAAGCCAGCTTATCCCTCACCAAGGAAGAAGAGGTGGGTGGCTTGCTCCTTTATGAGGAACAATAATAACTACAAAGAATTGAACATTTATTTTTGTACCTGGTGCTTTGCTCTGTATTCACAATTGTAACCCTCACAGCAGTCCTGAAAAGTCAATGTCATTATCTTCCTTGTGAAGATTAGGAAACAGCTATGGAGAAGTACTACTAAGTGAGGGCACATAGTAAGTTGCATTCTACTGCACTCTCCCTCTCATGTTCTGTTCATCTCCTTTTGTTTCTTTCCTGCCACCTACAGGGCTATATGGAACAGGACGTGTATAATATCCTCCTGCGAATCCTCAGCATACAGGAGTGAGGCAACCCGTGTCCTGAAGAATATGGGATCTCTCTGTTGTGAGTTATGGGCTCAGGGTGATGAGGGAAGGAGCTTGGGAGAAAGGGGACTTAAGGATGGGAATTGGAGTCTCCTTTTGCCCCAGGTGATAGCTGACACTAGGGAGGTAGAGTGGGACATATCTTGTGGGGCCATAGACTGTTTGAGGTGAGGTCACTTGAGAAGACATGATATGGAGAATGCCTGGGTGCAGTCAGGAGTCAGCGAGCAGATAGACTGAAGGGGCCTGACTTATGGGATAAGAGATGGGAAAGAGGAGCTGAGTGACTTTCCTAGGGTCTGGGGTGGAGAGAAGCCAGTGAAAGATGAGTGGTGGTGGGCCAGTGATGCACGGTTGTTTCCTAGAGTGGGATTCTGCAGATTCCGGAATCTCCTTCACTCCCCACCACTCATTCAAAGTGTAGTCATCCTCTCTCTTTCTCCCGACCCCCAGGCAGCTGGCTATCTTCTCCAGTCCGGATAGGTGAGGATCATTAGCCTCTTGGCATGGGTGGGAAGAGACTGAGGGTATAGAAATGTGTGCATTTCATCCTTGAATTTCCTTTTTCAGGGAACAGAGCATCCTGGTTGGCAGAGGCTCCATCAGGCTGTGGTGGGTGGTGGGTTTGCCACTGGAGGTGGTGTGGGTGGAGCTTCACCTGACATTATGGACCCCAGACCTGAGAACCCGAACCCTGGAATCAGCATGGTTGACATCAGAGGAGGTGTGGGTGGAAGCCAGCTCTATGGAGAATAAAGCAGGAGGCAGGATGGTGTTGGGTGTCATTGTTTCTTCTAAAAGGGGCATGGGGAAGGAATCTTTTCATTCTTTTTTGATCACAAATGGCCCTGTTAAATAGCTGCTTTCAAACTTTGATTATGATCCAGAGTAAGAAATACATTTTACATCCTGTGTGTACATACCTGAAATAATATTTACCCTTATTCAGTTCAGTTCAGTCACTCAGTCGTGTCCGACTCTTCTTGACCCCATGAATCGCAGCACGCCTGGCCTCCCTGTCCATCACCAACTCCCGGAGTTCACTCAGACTCACGTCCATTGAGTCAGTGATGCCATCCAGCCATCTCATCCTCTGTTGTCCCCTTCTCCTCCTGCCCCCAATCCCTCCCAGCATCAGAGTCTTTTCCAATGAGTCAACTCTTCGCACGAGGTAGCCAAAGTTCTGGAGTTTCAGCTTCAGCATCATTCCCTCCAAAGAAATCCCTGGGCTGATCTCCTTCAGAATGGACTGGTTGGATCTCCTTGCAGTCCAAGGGACTCTCAAGAGTCTTCTCCAACACCACAGTTCAAAAGCATCAATTCTTCAGCACTCAGCCTTCTTCACAGTCCAACTCTCACATCCATACATGACCACTGGAAAAACCATAGCCTTGACTAGACGGACCTTTGTTGGCAAAGTAATATCTCTGCTTTTCAATACGCTATCTAGGTTGGTCATAACTTTCCTTCCAAGGAATAAGCGTCTTTTAATTTCATGGCTGCAGTCACCATCTGCAGTGATTTTGGAGCCCAGAAAAATAAAGTCTGACACTGTTTCCACTGTTTCCCCATCTATTTCCCATGAAGTGATGGGACCGGATGCCATGATCTTCTTTTTCTGAATGTTGAGCTTTAAGCCAACTTTTTCACTCTCCTCTTTCACTTTCATCAAGAGGCTTTTGAGTTCCTCTTCACTTTCTGCCATAAGGGTGGTGTCATCTGCATATCTGAGGTTATTGATATTTCTCCCGGCAACCTTGATTCCAGTTTGTGTTTCTTCCAGTCCAGCGTTTCTCATGATGTACTCTGCATAGAAGTTAAATAAGCAGGGTGACAATATACAGCCTTGACGTACTCCTTTTCCTTTTTGGAACCAGTCTGTTGTTCCATGTCCAGTTCTAACTGTTGCTTCCTGACCTGCATATAGGTTTCTCAAGAGGCAGGTCAGGTGGTCTGGTATTCCCATCTCTTTCAGAATTTTCCACACTTTATTGTGATCCACACAGTCCAAGGCTTTGGCATAGTCAATAAAGCAGAAATAGATGTTTTTCTGGAACTCTCTTGCTTTTTCCATGATCCAGCGGATGTTGGCAATTTGACCTCTGGTTCCTCTACCTTTTCTAAAACCAGCTTGAACATCAGGAAGTTCACGGTTCATGTATTGCTGAAGCCTGGCTTGGAGAATTTTGAGCATTACTTTACTAGCGTGTGAGATGAGTGCAATTGTGCGGTAGTTTGAGCATTCTTTGGCATTGCCTTTCTTTGGGATTAGAATGAAAACTGACCTTTTCCAGTCCTGTGGCCACTGCTGAGTTTTCCAAATTTGTTGGCATATTGAGTGCGGCACTTTCACAGCATCATCTTTCAGGATTTGAAATAGCTCAACTGGAATTCCATCACCTCCACTAGCTTTGTTCGTAGTGATGCTTTCTAAGGCCCACTTGACTTCACATTTCAGGATGTCTGGCTCTAGGTGAGTGATCACACCATCGTGATTATCTTGGTCGTGAAGATCTTTTTTGTACAGTTTTTCTGTGTATTCTTGCCACCTCTTCTTAATATCTTCTGCTTCTGTTAGGTCCATACCATTTCTGTCCTTTATTGAGCCCATCTTTGCATGAAATGTTCCCTTGGTATCTCTAATTTTCTTGAAGAGATCTCTAGTCTTTCCCATTCTGTTGTTTTCCTCTATTTCTTTGCACTGATCACTGAGGAAGGCTTTCTTATCTCTTCTTGCTATTCTTTGGACCTCTGCATTCAAATGCTTCTATCTTTCCTTTTCTCCTTTGCTTTTTGTTTCTCTTCTTTTCACATCTATTTGTAAGGCCTCCCCAGACAGCCATTTTGCTTTTTTGCATTTCTTTTCCATGGGGATGGTCTTGATCCCTGTCTCCTGTACAATGTCACGAACCTCATTCCATTTACCCTTATTATTTCTTTCCTTTTTTTTTTTTAACCCTTATTATTTCTATTCTATTCTATATTCCATCAAAACATATTGGTTACATCCACTAATGAGTCAAGACCCAGTTTGAAAAACAGCATTCTCACAGTTGGAAAAACAGCCCTCTGTAAAAATGGGTATTGACACTCCTCCTTTCTCTAACATCTGTTTCTTACTGACTGAACAGCTCTAATCTTTCTACTTTGGGACTCCTCAGTCCACTATCTTTTTTAAGAAGAAGAGATTGAGAGACCTAGATTTTCTTCAGTATGTACAGTCTAAACTATTTGATCATATGTTAGACTAGGTATCTAGATTTGAGGTGCCTGGTCTCATGAAGTCACTGTTTTTTGTCCCAGGTGCAAAGAGGGTTGAAAAGTCTGATTCCTGGAAACGGGATGAAGGGATACTCAGCTTTGGCTTCTTCCCTCCAGTTCTGTCCTCAGACTGATGAAAATGTATCTCTGGGTCACTTCCCCTGGGTCTCCGCCCCTTCCCACCCCTCCACCAGTCAGACCACTAGGTGAGAGGGAGGCGGTCAGTTACTCAAATGTCTGAACTGCGGTTCGGTGGCCCCCACATCGATCCCTCCCAATTCCTTCTCTCAGCCCGCCCCCTGCTGGGTTACACTGGGTCAGGCGGCAGCGGTTTGGCTGTAAAAACTGACTGGGCTGAGAGAAGGGTGGGGAGGGGCTGTCGTGGAAGACCGGGGGCCATGCAGGGCTGCAGAGCCTGTCTCCAGGGTTTGGCCAGGAGAAGGGGAGCTATGTAGATTAGGTCCTAGAGAAGATGAGGTCAGTTTCAGGGTTTATGCGGATGGACACAGGACTGCTTTAAGGTTGGGAGAATGAAGAGGGGAGGAATTGATGGGGAAAAAAAGGGTGCAGCTGCCAAAAGAGCATCAGAAGGTCAAAGTCATTTCTATTAAGGGGAACAGAACTTCTCTTTTCCTTCCTGCCCTTCCAGTTACCACAGAATAGAAAAGGAATATTACATTCCTTGATGTATATGCAGTGTGGGGTGGGAAGAATGAAGAGACTGCTGAGAGAAGGGTCCAGGGACGGGGAAATCATTTTGCTAAGTTCGAGTCAGGAAACAGTTCTGGTAATGGAAGTCACACCTTTGGCTTCCTCTGGGGTTCCTGGAAGTTGATCCCAGGATGGCTGAACTGTGGGAATGGTCAATGATGTTAAAACACAGAAGTAGAAACTTCTCCAGCCATGGGTCTTCCTAAGCAGTCTCCCTTTATACAACCCCATAAACTGTTACCCCAACAACTCAAGCCCTGAAATTTTCCTTGATTTCATAAATAAATCTTTCTTTCTCAAAGTAACCCTAGTCTTAATGTTCCTGTCTTTCCTCCTGGACTGTCTCTTTAGTAGAACTTCAGTAGGGACTTAACTGACTATTCCTGTTTCACTTCTCTCTCCTTCTCCAGATGGGGTGTATGCATGAGAGGAGGTGAAACTTGGTGCGCCCTGATGGGGTTTGAACCCCTGACCATGTTTTTGAATGCCCTCGATCTGAAACTTGGTTCTGATGTGCAATTCACCTCCTTTGTCTGGTCACATAACTTTATTACACTGATGTGAAGAGGGTCTATTAAGTGCCAGGCACTGGGGATAGAGAGAACTTGCAGGTAGGATCAGACTCAGGAGCCCTGGTTCCTAGTTCTTTGTTATCCTGTAGGGATGCTAGAACTTAAAACTGCAATGAACTTTTTTTTCTCCCCTTGTGAATTTGTTTTTCTTGAGATATAGGGGATGGGTTGGGGAATATCTCCATGAGTTATGCCCATCAGGGAAATGTCCATTCTAATCTCCTTGGGATAGCTTTTGGAACTTTTTCTTGGAGCTGCTGCTCTTGCTACTGTTACAGAGTCCAAGTTCACTCTGCTTGCCACATGACAGGCTAAGGACTCTGAGAGACAAGATGTTGAGGCAAGGAATTTTATTTGGAAAGCTGGTTGATCCAGAAGATGGCAACATCTCAAAATAACCATCTTGTTCTGGGTGTGGATACCAGGTTCTTTTATGGATCAGAGATGGGGGGGCAGTGGTAGGTGAGGAAACAAAGTAAAAAAAAAAAAAGGCCATTAATTTTGCAAATATCTCCTAGAATGGCAAGCCTCAGGCAAGGGGATGTGTTAATTTCTTTCTTCTGCAATCTACAGGTGGACAAGGTTATGAACAAAGGCACTTTCACTTAACAGTGAGGCAGAGGGGCAGAATTCTCTGAAGTAGGACTTTATGTATGATTATAATAACAAAAACAATGGAAAGCAAGTCAAGGAAACAGTTCCAACATGGAGTCAGAATTGACTTCTCCCTGCAACACTACCAGCAACCTCTTCAAGTGCTGAGCAGCTCCTCCTTGGAAGAGCGTTTCCTCTTTTTCTTGGGGATTCAAATTAACTATTATAGGAGATCCCTCCTTTATTAAATTACTAGCAATCAAGGTGAGGTTGAGTTTTTTCCTTTATATTTTTACAGCTTTATTGAGGTATAACTGGCATACAATAAGCTGCATGTAAAGTGTACAGTTTGATCAATTTGGACATATTTATCTACCCATAAGGGGCTTCCCTGGTAGCTCAGCCAGTAATGAATTCGCCTGCAACGCTGGAGACCCCAGTTTGACTCCTGGGTCAGGAGGATGCCCTGGAGAAGGGATAGGCTACCCACTCCAGTATTCTTGGGCTTCCCTGGTGGCTCAGACAGTAAAGAATCTACCTGCAATTTGGGAGACCTGGGTTTGATCCCTGGGTTGGGAAGATCCCCTGGAGGGCATGGCAACCCACTCCAGCATTCTTGCCTAGAGAATCCCCATAGACAGAGGAGCCTGGTGGGCTATACTCCATGGGGTCGTAAAGGGTCAGACAAAACTGAGTGACTAAGCACAGCACATACACCCATAAAACCATCACACCAAGATGATGAACATACCCATTACTTCCAAAGACTTTCCCCATCTCTCTCTCTTTTTTAAATCTTTCCTATTCTCCTTCCCCTGAAACCACTGAAAATTCTAGAAGGTATAAACTAGTCCATAGTAACTTTTGATTTGTTGCTGTTCAGTTACTCAGTCCTGTCCAACTCTTTGCGACCCCATGGACTACAGCAGGCCAGGTTTCTATGTCCTGCACCATCTCCTGGTGCTTGCTCAAACTCATGTCTATTGAGTCAGTGATGCCATCCAACCATCTCATCCTCTGTTGTCCTCTTCTCCTCCTTTGGTATAGAGGACTTAACAAAAAAATGAGCTCAGGGCCTGATGAAGACTCAAGTGTTGGAGGGAGCAGCTGGGATTTAGAACCAAATATTTGAGCTTGAGTTTCCACTACTGCTGGCAGCAGAGCAGCAAGGAAAGAACCTGAATGTCAGGAGAGGGTAGACATCCTCCCTAGGGACAAAACCCACATAGTAGTTGGGCATGGTCCAGCTCAGCAGGTACCTGGGGGTGTTGGTAGGCTGGCACCTTCAATCTTACAGTTTTGGGGTCTCATGGGAAGGGTTATATTGAAAGTAAGCAAAACGAGAGGATTATTCATATTATTTACTAAAGTACTCTTTCTGTATGCCAATTATTGGTTTAACCATCTGGCTGCTGCTAGACTGGAAACTTCTACAAGGATTTTATGTCCTCATCACCTAACAATCTTTGAACAGTAATCAAATATTTATTGAACAAATGACATTATCACTTAGGTCCCAACCAACTAAGTACAAAATGCTGTGTATTTTTCCAATACCTAGTTTGGGTAAACTGCTCTCAAGTTGGTATTTTCAAGGGAACTGTCTGCGAGTGATTAGCTTAGTTGAAAAGGTCTATGGCTTTGGAGGAAGGAGAGTAGGCAGTTCAGACAGTGGCAGAAAAAGTGCCTTTTCTCGGTGAGAAAAGCTCCCCTCCATTCACCTTCAACTACATTAAAGCTCTTAAGTCTCTGGTGACAGTCTGTGTATTTGCGGTAGGGAGTAGGGGGCCACAGGTGGAGCAGGTAGGCTTTAGGTACACTTCGGATTTTAGCAGCTCATGTTTTCTTTCCCGTAGGGAGAGACTCACTGTAAGTAGCTACCTCTTTTAGCGATCGGATTTCTGGTCCACACCGTCCTTATTTGCAGCATACTTCCACTCAAAACGCATATAAGGGTTTGCTTGTAGGGAGTCAGAACAGTAGTGAGAATGGTGAAATCCAAGAACGTCTCTCCCATCCACTCCCTGCTGCTGCTGCTGCTGCTAAGTCGCTTCAGTCGTGTCCGACTCTGTGCGACCCCGTAGACGGCAGCCCACCAGGCTCCCCCGTCCCTGGGATTCTCCAGGTAAGAATACTGGAGTGGGTTGCCATTTCCTCCTCCAATGCATGAAAGTGGAAAGTGAAAGTGAAGTCGCTCAGTCGTGTCCGACTCTTATCGACCCCATGGACCGCAGCCCACCAGGCTCCTCCATCCATGGGATTTTCTAGGCAAGAGTACTGGAGTGGGGTGCCATTGCTTTCTCCCATCCACTCCCTAGAGGAGTTAATCTCTCCTCCGCAGGCTCAGAGTCCCGCCCTCTCCCGTCTCAGACTCCGCCCCTCTCCACTTCTCCGCTGTCCTGGCGGGCTCATCCAGGAGAGGGCGGCCCCAAGTCCCAGCGCTGGGCCGGGCTGAGCTCCCGCCCGGGCGGAGCTGCGGCTGCAACGTCCAGCTGCCGGACCGACCTCCAGCCGTGCAGACCTTGGGAGCAGCGCCGGGCCCCTTCCCCCCCCATCTCCTCAGCTCCCCCTCTGAGCGTCCCGAGCCCCCTCCCCGCTCCTTGCAACTGTGCCGGTAAGTCCCACTCTCCGCACGAAACTTTTTGCTGGCGAATTTGAGCCCTACCGCGGGACCATGAGATACAATGTAACCGGTGGGGGGGAGGGGGTGAAGAATTGAGAATAGCCGTCTTGAAATAAACAATTCACGACTCTCATGCGTCCCTAAAATGGATCAGGTCTCACCCATTTCCCGAGTTGGTGGAACTCTTGAATTTGGCTGGTTAAACTTGTAGATAGGGAGATGAGGGGGTTTGCTCCAACTTTGCTCCCCCCTCCCCCATTTGTCTGAGATTAAGCCCTTCTCGAGACTTTTCCCTCCATATCCCAAGTATCTTTGGCTTTCTCAAAGCTCATCCCTTCCCGACTCCGGCGTGGCAAGGCCCCCCTCCCCCAGGTACTTCGGGTTCACCTCCTCTCGCATGCCACCGGGGACCCCGCGATCCTTCGGGCGGCACACTCCCTCCGGGTCTACGGGTCTGGCACCGCGGCCAAAGACGTGCAGCGGCTGGGTCCGGCTGTGGAGGGAGGGGCTGAGGCTGGGGTTCGTCCGAAACACGGCGGGCGGGGCTGGGAAGGGGAGGTGTAGGGGGCCGGACGGGGCGGAGCAGGCGGCATTTGCGGCCGGCGCCGGGGTGGAGAGTTGTGCGCCGGTCCCTGGGCCTGAGCTTCGGCTCGGGCTCGGGCGCCTGCGATGTCTCAAGATGGCGGAGCTGGGCGAATTAAAGGTACCGGCCCCCTCCCCCATCCCCATCTGGACTGAGCCCGGCTGTACGCCGAGTCTGGGAAGCGACCGAGACTGGGTGCTGAGGGCTTGGGTGGCGGCCGGAGACGTGGTGGGGACAGGCTGCTGGGGGTGGTGAGAAGTGGCTGTGGGCGAGAAAGGGGCTGCGCGGGGCTCCGGGGGCGGGGCCGCGGGGCAGATGTAGGGGTGGGGCCGAGGGGAATTGCAGCTGTTGGGGGCCGAGGCTCAGGGGGCGGGGACGCGGGGTAGAAGTCGAATTTGGTAGTAGGGGCAGATGTAGGGGTAGGGCGGGGAGGAAAAGCTGCTGTAGAGGCAAAGCGGACGAGTCGATCGAGGCCTAGAGAGGTGACAGTAGGGGGCAGATGATGGGAATGGGGCTGGGGGGCCGATTACCGGGAGGCTCCTGGGGGAAAGGCGCTGAGAGGATAGAGACTTTGGGGCTGCTGTTGGGATCTGAGCCTTGGGAAGTACCAGTAGGTGGCTGAGATCTAGGGGGCGGGGCTGTACGGGGATAGATCGAAGGGGTGGGGCAGAAGCATCCTGGAGGCTGAGAGGAAGGTCCTGCCTTAGTGAATCGGTATCTCTGGGCAGAGAGAAAGTGTGAGACTATGGGATTGAAAAGAAGAATTTCTTGACAAAGCTAATGGAAAAATAAAGACAGGACCGAGGAGATAAGGATGAGGATAAAGGTAGAGGAGCAAGTTTTTAATCATATTCCTCAAAAGGGGCCCAAAGCCATAATGCCTCCATAAGAATTGCAGATGATTAGTAAGATCGGCCTGTGGCAGGGTCTCCTGGAGATTCACAGAAGTGAGTCCTCTAAGCGGAGAGCTTACCACTACCAGAATCTTGAGGATAAATAACCATCTTGCAGAATCTTTAAAAACCATGGGGTTCACCCCCTTGCCTCCTGGCTTTATTCTGCCTTTTGAAATGGAAGCAGAGTCATGGGAAGGTCTGAGGTCTAGTCACTGGTTCCAGCTTCCTAGGAGAGTGTGCAGTTCTGCAGTCTGGCTCAGGGGCTGATCACCTTCTCTCCATTCTTCCAGGGGCTCTCTTTAGAGCTTTCCCCTTGTTTCTTCCACCCCTGTGGAGGAAGGGAAGAATCACTTACTTTCTCTGGGTAGGAGAGAAGCAGGTTATTAGTTCCTGGCAGATGGAGTAAACAGGTAAACAGGAAGGATACCTGGACTCCACAATTCACTGTTAACCCCTCACCCCAAGTTTTGGTCCTGTTTCTCTCCCAGAAAAAATAGGACTGAGGGGTGAGTGGTTATGTAAATAACACCAAGAAAAGGTTTGGGAAGTTATGAGCATTGAACCCTGACCTGGCCACAAAAGCTTGGGGAAAATAGCTGAGGTAGATTAAGGTGTGGAGAGGAGTTGATTTTGAGGCACAATCCTCCAGCCACCTGGCCCCTTTCTTCCCTGTGGGGCTGTGTGGCCTGAATCCTCTTCTCCCCCTCCTCCCTGTCTCCTGTTCCCTTTCAGGAGGCTAGGATGGGTCTGAGAGTCTGAGAAAGAGCAAGAGAGGAGATAAGCGGCTTAAAGGAGGGTCCAGGCTCAAGGCAGGGTGGTGGTAGGCTGTAGTGGACTCAGAGTTGTGCTGTAGGGTGGCATGCACCCTGCCCCCACCTGGTCAACTGACGGGATGGGGAGACAGGATTGCTCAAGCCTGGGGGATAGTGGAGAGGTGACCTCAGGGTTGCTAGAATGGGACTTAGATGTCCTTTTGGCTAGGTAGGCAGTTTGGCAGTAATCCACTGGCTGCAAAGCATCTTTCAGATCAGTGCTGGAGGGAAAGCGCATTGCCCACCTAAAAGCTCAGCCCCAGTGTCTTTGGCAGGACAGGTCTGTGCAAGATAGGATCCTCAAGCTTCTCTGATCTCCACAGCACATGGTGATGAGTTTCCGGGTGTCTGAGCTCCAGGTGCTCCTCGGCTTTGCTGGCCGGAACAAGAGTGGACGGAAGCACGAGCTCCTGGCCAAGGCCCTACACCTCCTCAAGTCTAGCTGTGCCCCCAGCGTCCAGATGAAGATCAAAGAGCTTTACCGCCGACGCTTTCCCCGCAAGACCCTGGGGCCCTCTGATCTTTCTCTGCTCTCCTTGCCCCCTGGAACCCCTCCTGTAGGCTCTCCTGGTCCTCTGGCTCCCATCCCCCCGGCCCTCTTGGCCCCTGGCACCCTACTGGGCCCCAAGCGTGAAGTGGACATGCACCCTCCTCTACCCCAGCCTGTGCACCCTGACGTTACCATGAAACCATTGCCCTTCTATGAAATCTACGGGGAGCTCATCCGGCCTACCACCCTAGGTATGGATCTTTATGGTCCCTGGGTCTTCCTGGCCTCCCTGCCTCTTCCTCAAGCCTTTCTTAGGCTTTTGTCCTGTGCGCTCAGCACACTGGAATAGGGGCCACTTCTGTGGCCATGTGGGCATGGGCTTGGGAATAACTGCCCCTTTGTGTCCTCAGCATCCACTTCTAGCCAGCGGTTCGAGGAAGCGCACTTCACCTTTGCCCTCACCCCCCAGCAAGTGCAGCAGATTCTTACTTCCAGGTATGTCTCTTTGAGTCCCCCTGCCTCATCCTTGGGTGGTTACCCTGAGACTCTGCTCTCTGACTTTCTTCTTTTCTTTTTTGCCCCCTTCTCACCATCCTCCTGCACCTGCTCTGTCCCTCATTCTCTTGTATGTCTCGTCTCTATCCCCTGGACATCTAACTCTCTGTTTCTCTGTTCACCCCTGTGCTACCCGCCAGGGGCCACACACTGACATCTCTCCTTCTCCCTCCCTGTTTCAGAGAGGTTCTGCCAGGAGCCAAATGCGATTATACCATACAGGTGCAGTTAAGGTGAGTTGATGCTGTCTCCCAGCAGGTCTCCCACTGAGGGTGGGAACGAAGTGAGGGTATGCGCGCTCTTTATTAGGAGATACCCCTGCTCCGTCACACCCGCCTGGAGTTCTTGTTTGGAAGCTAAAGGCTACAGATACCCTTGATTGATTTTCTGAGATTGCCTACCTCTCTTTGTCAGATTTTGTTCCAGAAACTGCCTCCCATACTTTCATCTTCTCTTATCTGTTACCAGGTTCTGTCTCTGTGAGACCAGCTGCCCCCAGGAAGATTACTTCCCCCCCAACCTCTTTGTCAAGGTCAATGGGAAACTGTGCCCCCTGCCGGTAAATGCTCTTCTTCTTCTGACAGTCGCCCTCTCCTTGTTTGAGTTCTTCAATGTTAGCTACACATCTGTTATGAAAGAGATGTGCCTAGCACAGTGCCTGACACATAGTAGGTGCTCAGTTTACTGCCTGAATCGATATAGTCTGGCGAGAACTAGGATAGGGCTGAACAAATGTTCTCTTAGAACCCAGAGGAGGGACGTTGTTGTTGTTCAGTCGCTAAGTTGTGTCCAACTCTGCGATCCCATGGACTGCAGCATGGCAGTCCTCTGTGTCCTTCACCATCTCCCGGAGTTCACCCAAGGTCATGTCCATTGAGTCAGTGTTGCCATCCAACCGTCTCATCCTCTGCTGCCCTTTTCTCCTTTTGCCTTCAATCTTTCCCAGCATCAGGAGGGATATTAGTTCAACCCAAAAACTCAGAGAAGATTCTCAGAAGTGATGATCCTAGAGTTGAGGGTTAGAAGAAATTGGGTATCCCTACTCTTCCTTTTTAAGAAGGCAATGAGCAGGTTCCTTTATCTTTGGTCAGTGAATAAGCTCTCCTTTTCCCCCAGGAATGAACCTCACTCCCGACCCTAGCTAGTGCCCCAGTTTTTTGAGTCACTGAATGGGCCCCCATCTC
Source organism: Bos taurus (assembly GCF_002263795.3). Classification (NCBI taxonomy): domain Eukaryota; kingdom Metazoa; phylum Chordata; class Mammalia; order Artiodactyla; family Bovidae; genus Bos; species Bos taurus. The sequence continues at coordinate 21,509,728 of NC_037330.1, forward strand.
CTTGGTCAGAGAATGAGCTGACCTTTTCTCCAGAAAGTGAGTAACCTAAGACAAGATGTGTTGACCAGTCCGCCCCTCCCTCCTCCAGGGTTACCTTCCCCCTACCAAGAACGGGGCTGAGCCCAAGAGACCCAGCCGCCCCATCAACATCACACCCCTGGCTCGTCTCTCGGCCACTGTTCCCAACACCATCGTGGTTAACTGGTCGTCTGAGTTTGGACGGGTGAGCATGGTTGAGACAGGGAGCCTGGAGAAGCCTGCAGGGAATGAGAGGGAACCATCAAGTGTCTTGGGCTGGGGAAATATCCATCTCTTTGTGGGTCTCTCTCCCTTAACTTGCTGTCTCTGGCCCTTGTGTGACAAAGTGGAGATGGTGGTAGTGGAGGTGTACAATGCAGAGGCTAATTGTTTCCCCCACCTCCAAGTAGAATTACTCCTTGTCCGTGTACCTGGTGAGGCAGCTGACGGCAGGGACCCTGCTACAAAAACTCAGAGCAAAGGGCATCCGGAACCCAGACCACTCCCGGGCACTGAGTGAGTAACATCTTGCCCCTCTTCCCTCGACCCAGATCCAGTTTTTCCTGGCCCTCTGGCCTTTATAGTTAAACTTATACCCTTCTTGTGACAACTTACCTTGTTACCTTTTACATGAATCCTAAAACCCTTGTGGTACCCCTCTTACCAGTCTTTGTGGTTGAAAAGTGGGGCCACTCCAGGCTTGAGTGACACTCTTGCATTCCCAGTTCTACATCTGCTTTGTACCTCACAGACCTTAACTGTTAGAATATGGGTTCTCCAGACTAGAAAGAGTCTTTTTTAAACTTAAAATTTTAATTTATTTATGGCATGCATGTTTAGTTCCCTGACCAGGGCTTGAACCTGTGCCCCTTGCAGTGGAAAAATGAAGTATTAACCACTGACCACCAGGGAAGTCCCTAGAAAGAGTCTTAAGTATCGTCTACTCCAACCGTCTTGGCAATGCTTCAATTCCCTCTAGGTCGTCTCTGCCAAAGATGCTGAAGATTAAGCATCTTTAGGGACTGGCAGATCCCCTTCCCCCACTTAGCCTTCATAATGCAGGTCCCAGGCCACCCCCATATGCTATCTCATAGGCCCCCAAAGCCTCTCTCCCCAGCTGCCTCTCAGTCAGGGCCATCTGCTTCTGGCTTCAGCATCTCCCGGGGCTCTCTCCAGCCTTGCTGACCCTGTGGCTCTGGCCCCACTCTTGTTTCAGTCAAGGAGAAGTTGACCGCTGACCCGGACAGTGAGGTGGCTACTACGAGTCTCCGGGTGTCACTCATGTGCCCGGTGGGTACCAGGGAGAGGAGAAGGGGCAGGAGGGGTGGCATGAACTTCTGGACGCAGATGAGGGTTCGTAGGGCGGTAGGCATAAAGCTTTCTGGGACATGGGGACTCTGACCAGAGAACTTGTCTTTCCTCAGCTGGGGAAGATGCGCTTGACTGTCCCTTGTCGCGCCCTCACCTGCGCCCACCTGCAGAGCTTCGATGCTGCCCTTTATCTACAGATGAATGAGAAGAAACCAACGTGGACATGTCCTGTGTGTGACAAGAAAGCTCCCTATGAATCTCTTATCATTGATGGGTAGGACCATTCTGCATTCTGCTTCCTTTTACTGAGGATATCTGCTAGGACTGCCCCCCCGTATATATAAATCCATATCAATAACTTACTTCCCCTCCCTTGAACCTGCTTACCTGTCTATTTTATAGAAATATTATCTATCTTCCCACATTGAGGACTCACTACACATTGTGCTGAGAACTTTGCATGCCTTATCTCACTGAAGCCTGTGAGATGCCGATAACCCTGTGAGATGGGTACTGTCATTATAGGGGAGGGAAGCTGAAGCCTAGAAAGATGCAGTATCTTGCTCAAAGTTAGGGTAAGTGATACGAACTGTTACATAGAACAATTACCTGACCTCTTACTGTACATAGCAGTCAGGTTCTTCCGAGGGCCTGGATGTGCTGATCTAGCGAGTCTTAACTCTCTTCCAGATCCTCTGTTACAGTTCTTGTTCCCAGTGCCTTTTTTGAGGTGGTTTATAGAGTTCTGTATAGAGGGCTTTCTTGGTGGCTTAGTGGTAAAGAATCTGCCTGTAGTGCAGGACACCTGGGTTCAATCCCTGGTCGAGGAGATCCCCTGGAGAAGGGAATGGCTACCCACCCCAGTATTCTTGTCTGGGAAATCCCATGGACAGAGGAGCCTGGCAGGCTACAGTCCACGGGGTCACAGAGAGTGGGACATGACTGAGCGACTGACACTTTCATAGTGTTCTGTACCTCTGCTGCTTCTGTCTTGTTCCTAGTACCACACGAAACAGATTTTTTAGCATGTGTTTATTTTAAAACTTAGCATTTAAAGTTTTCACAGCTCTTTTATACACCTTGGGCTTCCCTCATAGCTCAGTTGGTAAAGAATCCACCTGTAATGCAGGAGGCCCTGGTTTGATTCCTGAGTCGGGAAGATCCCCTGGAGAAGGGATAGGCTACCCACTCCAGTATTTTTGGGCTTCCCTTGTGGCTCAGCTGGTAAAGAATCCACCTGCAATGTGGGAGACCTGGGTTTAATCCCTGGGTTGGGAAGATCCCCTGGAGAAGGGAAAGTTTACCCACTCCAGTATTCTGGCCTGGAGAATTCCATGGACTGTATAGTCCATGGGGTCACAAAGAGTCAAGACACGACTGAGCAACTTCACTTTCACTTTCTTTATTCACGTTGCTTTGATTCCAACAACCCAGAGAGGCCAGGAGGGTGGATAACAGCCCTAATTTACAGATGAGGAAACAGGTTCAGGAAGGTGAGTCCCAGAACTCCGTGGCCACTGTTCCAGCCACCTCCCAGCCATGTGAATTCCCATCTTTCCTCTCCCCCAGTTTATTCATGGAGATTCTTAATTCCTGCTCGGATTGTGATGAGATCCAGTTCATGGAAGATGGATCCTGGTGCCCAATGAAACCCAAGAAGGAGGCATCTGAGGTTTGCCCCCCGCCAGGGTATGGGCTGGATGGTGAGTGACCCCTTGTCCCCTAGTTGAGCTAAGTCTTGTGTGGCTTCTTCTCTGAGACACAGTCTTCTTACCACCCACAGGCCTCCAGTATAGCCCAGTCCAAGAGGGCAATCCATCGGAGAGTAAGAAGAAGGTTGAAGTTATTGACTTGACAGTAGAAAGCTCATCAGATGAGGAGGACCTGCCCCCGACGAAGAAGCACTGTCCTGTCACGTCAGCTGCCATCCCGGCTCTTCCTGGAAGCAAAGGGTATGAAGAAACAGGCTGAATCTATAGCACAGGGCACAGAGGGAAAAATCAGGAATGGGCAGACCCTGGGGCAGAGAGGGGACTTGGGATGCTGAACTGGGTGAGGGCACCTGTGATTCCATCTCTTCCCCCACAGAGTCCTGACATCTGGTCACCAGCCATCTTCGGTGCTGCGGAGCCCTGCTATGGGCACGCTGGGCGGGGATTTCCTGTCCAGTCTCCCACTACATGAGTACCCGCCCGCCTTCCCCCTCGGGGCTGATATCCAAGGTATGACACGGATCACAGCATGGGGCCCTGGCCTGCCACGTCCTCCCCGAAACCAGTTCAGAACCCTTCAGAGCTTTTTGGCTATTTTGCAAAGGGCTACAATCCAGGGAACTTCCTTGAGTTTGTGTGTGTGTGTGTGTGTGTGATGAAGTGTTTCGATAGGAGGTTGATTTTAATTTTTCTTTTCCTACCAGGTTTAGATTTATTTTCTTTTCTTCAGACTGAGAGTCAGGTAAGTGGTCCCTTCTCCACCTCATATCTCTGAAGCTTCCTCTCTAGGCACTGATGGGGCCCCTCATTTTCCCGAGACCTAAGTCGGCTTCTTCATGAAGGGCAGGGTGGTACGGGCAGTTTATTTCCCTCGGAGGCCCCGCCTGGGACTTCCTCAGATTCTCACTGGAGTCTTCCTCTGTCCCGTTACTGTTTGTCTCTAGTTTTTGGTGTAGTTCTGCTCTTGTCTGCTCACCCCCCACCCTGCCCCCAACCCACGTGCACTTGAGCGCCGTGGCTGCCCTAGCCGGACATTCCACACATTTCAGACGCCCACAGGGCTGAGCTGGTGGGGCTGTCTCAGGGCAGGGAAGAGGGCTGGGGTGTGGGGGAAGGAGTCAGAGGAGAGCTCTCCTGCTTCTCAGAGAACTCTTCGGGATTCTGAGGGGTTGATTTATCCCATATGGTATTTGTGAGATGGGTGACTGGGAGGCGGGTAAGGAAGGTCCGGATAAAATCTTACACCACACTCTTGCTTCCTCCCAGCACTATGGTCCCTCCGTCATCACCTCACTAGATGAACAGGATGCCCTGGGCCACTTCTTCCAGTACCGAGGGACCCCTTCCCACTTCCTGGGCCCGCTCACCCCCACGTTGGGGAGCTCTCACCGCAGCGCCACGCCGGCACCCCCTCCTGGCCGTGTCAGTAGCATTGTGGCCCCTGGAGGCACCTTAAGGGAGGGCCATGGAGGACCCCTGCCCTCAGGTCCCTCTTTGACTGGCTGTCGGTCAGACATCATTTCCCTGGACTGAGTCTCCCAACACTGAACAAGTATGCTGTGGAGTCTAGACTCCTGGCCACTCTGACCCCTTGGGGCGGAGGCAGGGGAGCTTTGGTCAATGGCCAGAAATACCTTCGTGGACGCCGGTTTTTTGGCCTTATCTCTGCCTGACGAGGCTAGCACCCAAAGGGTTAATATTTAACCTCTTTTTCAGGACATTTGGGGTCTGCTTTTGGAAATGTTCTTTGACATCCAGCACATTCCTTTGGGTCTGTTAATCTAGGCAGTGGGAGGCAGATGGGATGGGATGTGAGTTGGGGAAAGGGCTGAGTCCTCAGCCTTGACTGTCTAGGGCCTTGTGGGGAAGGGGCTTTTCTCGTGTCCCCCAGATACCCTCTCTTCCCAGCCCCCACAGCCGGCTCTGCTCCTCCCCTGCATCCATCATCTCTTCGTGTCCATTCCGTTTTCTTTGGCCAAACAGACAGGTGGAGTAACTGAGATAGGCAGACACATGGACGGAGAATTCTATTTTGGGTTGCAGATCTTTTGTGCGTAAACAAGAAAAACCAAAATATTCCAAAGATGACCTTCCTTGCCTCCTACTGCCCAGTATGACTAAGGAGGAGATAAGGCCTTAGCCCGGATCCCCAGGCGTTTGGGAGAAGGGCCTGGCTGACTGCCTGGGTCTCTATTTATATATTTAAGTTCACAACGTTGCTTACGCTGACCAGCCTGGGGCCTGAGCTTCTAAAGGCTGGTGGCCCTGGGGTTAGGTCTGGCTCATTCTGCACCTTTCCTGGGAGGTGGGAGCATCCTTGTGCTCTCGCCTGTCTCCCTTTTCAGGCTCCTCTGGGGCCCAGGATCTATGTTGTAATTTTACTTTTTATTTTCACAGTTGTAGCAAAGTTCTTACCCATAATAAAGGTTGTGAATGTTCTGTGAGTGTCACGGAGGTGGGCTGGGGAGGTGATTAAGCACTCGGCTTTCCAGATCCCTGGTGTGGGGAGGTGGGGAGGGAGGTCCACGCTCTGCTATCCCTTGCTGGCCCTGGGTCCAAGTGAGCTCCAGGTGTTACACTGAGGACTTGCCAGGGCAGTTGTTCTTTCTTCCTTTCTTTGCCCCTTCAGCCCAACACCGTGGAGCCCTTATGTCCTTCCGCATCCTTACCTGCCCAGATGTTGCAGCCAAAGCGTGAGGGCAAACTTGGTGCCAGTGCTGACCCTCTCTCTGCTGTCTGCCGTGCCCGGGGTTGTCCGCAGCAGGGTGGATGTGGGCAAGGCCAGAGGCTGGGCTCCTCCATTCTCTTTTAGTTCCACTGTACTGCAGAACGACAGCTCCTGTCTGGGCTGTGCCTTGTGGCTTAGCCCCACTTCCATATCCATTAGGTCATATGATCCTCCGAACCACCACAGGAGAGGGGTGGGTCGGGGGGGTTAACCTCATTTTACAGAAAGGAGGGTAAAATGACTTGCCCCAATGAGAGTGTGGGACCGAAACCCAGGTAGCCTATTAGACAGGAATTCTTGGGAGTATAATAGGCACTGTCTTTGATCTATGTGCTCTCTTCATTATCAGTTGACCAACTCCGTCCCTAAATCTCCCCCACAACACATGTCTTCCCCTGAGGAGGAGACAGAAGGTAAACTTCTCAATGTCTATGTGTTGGAGGGACAGGGAGAAGTTCCTACTTACGGTACAGAAGATGGTAGGTCCTGGGGAAGATGTTTGGGGGTCTCTGTCCCATCCTCTGTGGCAGCCACTGCAGCTGCTATGTCTGGTCCCAGCCACATGAAGGCACTCACCTCTCCTGCATTTGGTTGAATCCGGGCCTGGGGCCAGACATGTTGATGCTTTAGTCATGGCCTCTCTCAGAAGACCTGTTCTTGATCACAGCCTACCCACAGGTGGAATGGAGAGACTTGGAGCAGGGACAAAGGAGAGGCTATTGTATTTCGTGGTTATCTCTGACTTTCCCCGCACCTTAGTCATCCTTGGAACCAGTCTTTCTGGGCCTCCTCAGCCCCATTTCCTTTGTCTACTGCCAGCCCTACCTGGAGCTGCTGCTGTGACTCCTGGGAGATGACAAGTAGGTAGAGAACGATGTGATGGTATTTGGGGAGACCCCAGCTCAGCTTAGGGGGGTAGGCAGACTAAGAAGAAAAAAAAAAGAGAACTTCCTGTCCCTTTTTGAGACTTTGGAAATGCAGCTGAGGGAGTGGAGAGTAGAAATGGTGTAGGAGGGACATGGGTAAGAGTCATGGGATTGGGGACTCCAAACCACCCACACTCCATCAGTTTCCCTGTGGTCAAGGCAAGTAGGGCTGTTCTGTGGGCTTTGGTGGGTTAGTAGTTATTAAGTGCTCTTGGTTAGATAGGAAGGAACCTCTCCCAGGCCCCTGTCTCACCTCCCATAACCCCAGAGGGACCCAGGAGAACTGGCCCTGGGGCAGCTGGAGTCCACTCTCCTCCCAAAGCTCTCGAAGCCCCCCATCCAGCAGCTGGGGGTGAGAGGATAGGAGGTCAGAGAGGCCAATGCCTGGCTCCTACAAGTCCTGTGTTTGCCCTTCCTCCAGCCCACACCCCATGTGGTCCCAGACAGGGTCTCTCCTTCAGCAGAGGGTGCGGTCTGGCTCAGTTGATTGGTTACCTCTTCATCAGGTTCCACATGCCCACCTGCAACAACAGTGGGACCAGTCGGTGAAAGGTAGTGTTCCTGTCCAGGGACCCCCACTCACTATTCACGCTTGCCCCCTCCTCCAGTGGACACAGATGCAGTTGTAGCCCCTTGTGATTCTGGGACCTACCACACTTCTGGGCCTACTTCTGTCATTGAGACTGGGAAAAGAGCTGTGGGGTAGAGGCAGATTTCTTTCCTGGACATTGGGCCTTGTCCTCAGGTCACTCACCTGGGGGTACCCAGAGGTTGGGCGAAATGTTGAGGGTGCTTGTCCTTCGCGTCAACAAGACAGTCTGGTCGCTGGACTGCAGAATGACCGCCACACCCAGATCCACACCTCGACCTTTCGGGGGCAGCTCAACCCCCGGAGCCCTGGGCTGTTGGTCCAGGGCCGCAAAAGGGCAGAAAGGCGGTCGCTGGCGGGAGGGAGCCACTGGGGTTAACATCGCAGAAGAGACAAGGAACTGGAGGAGCCCGAGGCAGGTGACCGGCCCAGGCCTCTCGCCTCCAGCTCCCACCCTCTCCCGGTCCCTTCCTTCGGTCCTTCACCCGCCCCATCGCGTCCCCTCTCTCCACCTGGAGCGGAAGCCTGGCCGACGCGCCTGGGAAAGGCTTGTCCGAGAGGACCAGTTGTCCCCGCTTCAGGCCGCAGTGCGTGGGCCACGGCCCGAGCCCCGACCCGGCGCCCAGGAGGCCGCACACACTCTGCGCGAAGCTCACCGACTCCGGGCGCCCGGAGAGGAGTAGCAGCACCCGTGCCGCCGCCATCACGGGCTGCGGCGCGCCTGGCGCCCTCTGGTGGCCCAGCAGCGCTTCCCCTCCGAGCCTTCCGGCGGCTCGGAAGGAAACCGGGCTTCCGGAACGTCCCAGGGGGAAATTGAGGGAAGAACCTTGGGGATGATCCAGGAGTATAATAAATAAATGACAAAGCGGAACGCCTCTAAATCCTCAGCTCCTCTTGTCCTCCCATCTTCTGTTTAGGAAAATGATCCCTAGACTGAGCGATTTCTGGACTCGTGTCATTTCCCACCAGGCATGGGTGGAACTCTGTAAGCAACCTTCCAGGACACTCTGCACACCTGTGCTAGCAGGTAACACCTCGGATTAATTACATCTATCTCTTAGCCAGACACCCAGGAAACATTCTTGACACCTTCTCTTTCTTTCTTTTCACTCAAATGGCAGCCAAGTCCACCAGATTCTACCTCCTTGAATGTTCTCAAATCTGTGTCTTAATCTCCAGCCTCCGGTGCCCTAGTTCAAGTCTTCCTCATATTCTGCCTGATATATTATTACAAATCTGTACGTAGTCCATCCTAAAAGAAATAAGTCCTGAATATTCATTGGAAGGACAGATGCTGAAGCTGACACTCCAACACTTTGGCCACCTGATGCAAAGAACTGACTCATTTGAAAAGACCCTGATGCTGGGAAAGATTGAAGGCAGAAGGAAAAGGGGACGACAGAGGATGAGATGGTTGGATGGCATCACCAACTCAATGGACATGAGTTTGAGTAAACCCTGGGAGTTGGTGATGGACAGGGAGGCCTGGTGTGCAGCAGTCCATGGGATCACAGAGTCAGACACGACTGAGTGACTGAACTGAGATAGTCCTGCCCCCACCAATTCATTCTCTACAGTTCAGAGTGATCTTTCCAAAACACAAGTCTGCTCATCTTGCTTCTCCATGGTCTCAGGATAAGCTAAGCTACTTACCACAGCATAGCAAGGACCCACCAGTCCTTGCTCCTGCCTGTCAATTCTGGCAGGACTTATGCTGTTTTCTAGTCATATCCTATTTGTGGGTCCCCTAAGAAACAGGCTCTGCTTCCCTCTGGGGTCTTTCCCTCTTTCACCTGGTAAATCCCCATCTTCCAAAATAGAGATTGAGTCACTTCTCTTTGCCTCCTTTCTTGCCTGACCCTTCTCCCCTTTACTTCTATACTACAGCCCCCCAACACATCCTTGTACTGATTTGTCCCCTTTCATTATGTTTGTGCTCGAGGCTATTCATCTTTGCATCTTGGTACTGGGGATGCTCAAAAATGATGGTAAGTGTCTTGAAGGCAGAGATGGTATTATATTAAGAGTTATCTTTGTATATTGTCTCTACAGTTAATTGGGATTCCAATGTTTAACGAATTAGGACTAACACTTGGTAGGAGCAAACTGAAGTGATTATGAAATAAGACCTAACTGTTTTAAATGAAATGAAGCTGCTGGGACAAATTATACCAACTAATCATCTATCCACAGTACTGAGAGAGGGAAGTTACAATTGCCAGTTTTTAGGAATAATGGTGAAGAGAAAGGCAGTGATTTATTGAGTGCTTATCATATGCCAAGCACTGTGCTAAGTTTTACACACATAATTTCAGATGTGTTAGAAGCCCAGAGCTGGCAAATATGACATTTATCCATAGATTCTAGTATGACTGCTTGGGCCAACCCACCTACTAGCCCTACAAATAGATTTTATCCCCCTCTCCGTGGTAGTCTTTCACATTCTCTACACTGTGTGTGTGTTTAATATTACAGTTTAACAAAGTAAAGAACAGGTGCAGCTTTTTGAAAATGGGATAAAAAGCTTAGGAAGAAGTTTTTCTGTCAGGGATGTTCAAACACAGCTTTAGCTAACTTCTTGGTGGGAACTGATACATCTAATAGATGATTAATCTAGTTGATTTAAGGTTCTTTCTCCTGCCAAGATTTGATGAGGATAGAATATAATGATGGTTCTAAAACAGAATCAGCAAACTTGAAAAAAAGACAGGTTACACTCTTTCTGGTGTACTCTGGGTGGTAGGGAGAGGGAATGTCAGCACAGAATCTGGATTTTCTCCTACTCCTTTATTCTTCCAATCCCCTCAGATCTTTGGAGGAAGACTTTTCTTCTGGGTCACTATCTCTTCATGGTGCTTTCGATGTATGACTCCAGCAGGAAGATGGTTTCATCCACCTGGATCTCACAGGCATCCAACCTGAGTGAAAAAAATGAGAGCATTTGTCCAGACTGAACATTTATCAGCATATTTAAGATTAGAGGCTGGACTGGTTACCCTCAAAAGTACTGGGCAGAAAGCAAGAGAACTAATAGCTCATTCTCCTGTTGACCAAGCATCTTGTATGTGCTAGGCACTGTGGAAATTGCTGAGGGTTCAAAAAACAACACCTCTGTCCCAGGAGAAGTTATAGTCTAATTTGCAAGGAGGAAAAAGCACATGTTAAAGGCACAGGTGTAAAAGGACTTGAGTAAGTGAAGTCGCTCAGTCATGTCTAGCTCTTTGCGACCCCATAGACTGTAGCCTACCAGGCTCCTCCGTCCATGGGATTTTCCAGGCAAGAGTACTGGAGTGGGTTGCCATTTCCTTCTCCAGAGGATCTTCCTGACCCAGGGATTGAACCCAGATCTCCTGCATTGTAGGCAGACGCTTTACCGTCTGAGCCACCAGGGAAGCCCTACAGAAACTAAATGTAACAGAAATTCTAAATAAAGCTGAGGTGAGTGGAGGAGGAACAGAACATCTTGAAATAAGATGTATCTAGTCAGGCTTCTTTACTAAAAGTAGTTCCTGTGTTTTAGAAAATATGATTTGCCCTGCAGTGTGTTTAAATGTATTTTAAAATAGAAGCTGAGAGTGGCTGAGGCTGAAAGTGATTAGGAATAGAAGGGAAAACCGCTTCTACTCTGATAATACTGATAAAAATCATCCATGAAAAACCCATACTGAGCATCATACTTAGTGGAGAACGACTGAAAACTTTCCCCCTATGATTAGGAACAAGACAAGGATGCCTGCTTTTTACTTCCATTCAACATTTCACTGGAAGTTCTAGTCTGGAAATTAGGCAAGAAAAACAAAAGGCATCTAAATTGAAAAGGAAGAAGTAAAGCTATTTCTAATTCACAGATAACATAATCCTATAGACAGAAACATCTCAAAGGATCCACAAAAAACTTACCACATCTAGTAAATCAATTGGCAAAATTGCAGGATATAAAATCAACACACAAAAATCAGTTCTATTTCCATACACTGGCAATGAACAATTCAAAAATGAAATTTAAGCAAACACTAAAACAGTATCAAAAAAGAATAAACAGGAATAAATTTAACCAAAAAAATTATAAGACTTGAATACTGAAAACATCATTGAAAGAGATTAAGGAAGAACTAAGTAAATGGAAAGACCTTTCATATTCATGGGTTGGAAGATTTAGTATCATTAAGATGGCAATCTTCCCCAGATTCAAAGCAATCTCTCTGAAGGTCTATGGTGAGGAGTGAAAGGAAATGAGGAAGAAGGGACAGGCTAGTATAAGACCATGAAAGGACCTGTATGTTATGCCAAGGAGGCTGGTCTTTACGCTGTACACAAGAAGTCAATAAAGCATTTAAAGTAGAAGAGTGCTATTATCAATCCCTTTAAAGAAACTAACTTTGAAAGCATTATAAGAAATGGCTTGAAGGGGGAGGTGACTGCAAAGGTCTGGGGAAAAGGTGAGAAGGGCGTGCGTGGAGAGCAAGATGAAAGGCCAGATTTGGGACACGCTGCTCAAGTAACATCAAGAGTCGTGGTGAACATGACAGAGACAGAGAGAGAGGAGAGAGAGAGGGAAGAGAGGAGAGGAGAGAGAGAGAGGTGAGGGAGAAGCTGAGAATATCTTCAGAAATTTGAGCTTAGTAAAATAGGTGGATTAAATTCTGTTGATTGAGGTGAGGAGGAAGATAGTTTCAATGTAGCTTTGAAGTCTGTGAGGCTTACTTGTTGACGTTGCGCTTCAGGGTCTCTAGCTGCTGGCGTTCGGGGGCTGTGATCATCTCCTCTATTTCCTGGAGCTGCGCCTCCTCTGCGCCTGTGGCCTGCATAGATGCAATGATTGCTTCTACCCGCTGAGACTTCTCTAGTAGACGCCTGTCAGAACAACACAACTCTGAGGCATGTCCCCTAGCCCTGGAGATTCTTTCATCCCATAGACCTGGGGCATAACTCCCCCTTTACCATGTTCCTGGTCAAAGTGGACAATGTCACTCTCTAAGGATGTTTCCTACAAGTTTAATTAGAAATGTGACTTTATTCCTGAAACTCTTGCTGCTTCTCACTCGTACTTAAAAGTTTGGTGCCAGTTTATATGTTGCCCATAAATTTAATCTGCAGAACTATTTCACTGGGGATATCTGACAAGTGTATACAAATGCATGATTATGCCAACCTAAGCCAATAATTCAGTGCAACCAGACAGGTTATTATCTCTATTGGTTTCCATTTCTATAGAAAATTTCCCCGTAAGCTTTTTGGCCTTGAAATATGTAATTACTGAGTTGAAAATGTTACTCACTTGTTTTCTTTGGTTTCAAATTGTCTCCTTTCTATTAAGTTGGCTACACTCTGAGGAGAGAGAAGAAATGCACAGTTCTTTCTGTATAAGTAGCTCAGGCACAACAGCTAAAGGGGGCGTGAGGGCGAGACATCTCTGTAGAGGGAATGGGGAGGAGTTACCTTGTAGCACCTGTGCAGCAACATTCGGGCAGCTGACAGGATGTTCACAGTATATAAATAGAAGGTCCGGGATGGGGCATGGTCTGGTGTTTTGGGAATTTCCTATTTGTTCACAGAAAGAAAAATAAGAGACATTATACTTTCCTTCAGAACTGGCAAAGTAAATACCTGTGCCATCTGGAGTTACTAAGTCCTTTCTTTCACCTATATTCCCTCTTCCCCAGTCACATAGCATCTGTGTTTATAGCATAATCAGCCATAGGGAGGGCTGGGATGTCCTGTTTTTCCCTTTGATTGTCAACATCCTGAGTGGGGAAGAAAGAGAAGGCGCTTAACATTTACTGAGCAACTCTTATGTGCCAAGTAGACTGTATTTGATTTTTACAACAAACTATATTATTTCTGTTACCTCCATCTATCACCATTTTGTAGGTGGGAAAAAGGACGGTAGGTAAATTGCTTAGTGTAACTGGGTGATAGGCAGAGCTGTGATTCTGATTCCAAAATCCATTCTATCTTACTTCCTTTTAGGGTAGAGTACATAGCTCTGCATGCAGTGAGGACCCAACAGATGCTATTGATAGACTGACCGGTAATAAACTTAAGACTTGAGGAAAGGATAAATCATAGGAACAAGGAGCTAAAGAAAAAAAGGTACAGTGATTCTGGGGTGATTTCTTGGCTCTGCCTCTTTTTTACAAGGCCAGATAAAGCTCCACAGTTATCTTGCAAGTGCTTGGTATGTCTTTGTCAATCTTTTTTTTTCTTCTGTCTCAAAGATGGATACAGAGTTTGTTTGAGGTTCAGAATATTTGCTTCAGCAATTTCTCTCATCCATCACCTCTGCTGGTTGGCAATTATTGTTACCTGCAGTGATATGAAATTTTCTGAGAGCATCTTATAAAGCATATCCTTTGCCTCCTTTGCTGGAATCATTGCAAAGTCTTCTACCTGCTTCTGCTCCAGGTGTTTCTTTTGTAAAACTAGACGGAATATTCTGGCACAGCGAGATCCAAATCTGGAAAGGAATAAAGGAAGCAAATGGCAGGCCAACATAAATTAGCTTTAGTTCTTAGTCACAGAGGGTTGTTTAGTGTCTATGTGTGGAGCAAGGACCTGAGAGGAACAGCAATCAGAGAATTCTTCCTAACTCCATAGATCAATGACAATACTGCTAATCATAAGAGTCACCAACTGCTGACTCGAATGCCTCAGTTCCTGCATTTGTAAGGAAAGGTGTTAGGAAGGCTGATGAATTGGCATCCCTGGGAATTAAGCAGCAGGGTATTTGGGGTAAAGAGCAGTAATAGATGGGACCCATAGTGGTCCAGTGGAAAATGGGCAAGATGTGCCAGGTGTGCCTATACTGGTCGGTTACCTAATGATCAAATCACTTGTTCAAATGGGGTGTGGAAAGGAACTACCTGACCCCCAACCCTTTCAGGGTAACCGCCTTACCTCTCTTGTACGACGGACTCCAGAGTGGCCGTGGCTAGAGATCCTAGAGCCTTATGCAGGTCTTTATGTAGAGGGTAAAGGTCACTCCATGATGTTTTGGCCTGGATATTGCGCTCTTAGTTTTATTCCCAAGTATTTAAAATTTAAATACCGTTTTGTTTTTCACATTAGTCTCATTTATGTTATTTAAGTATTTCAAAACCTTAATTAACTAAAGGTGCTTAAGTCAGGGTTTTGCTTAACTAAAATTTAGTTGGTTAAAAGTCTGTTTTACTTCTTTATCATCAGTGTTTTAGTTCAATTTTCTAACTTACTTAGTATACTATATGCGTGTGTTAGTCGCTTAGTCATGTCCAACTCTTTGCAACCCCATGGACTGTAGCCCACCAGGCTCTTCTGATTGCGGAATTCTCCATGCAAGAATACTGGAGTGGATTGCCATTCCCTTCCCCACTTAGTATACTAAATATCATCAAATCTTTCCTAAAGTCACCCTTCTGTTTCATAGTTCAGGCTGCCTGACTATTAAGGAAATAACCACCCATAAGGATACTGATGACATACATTCCTCCACCACTGTCGCCAGACTTTCCAACAAACTCTAGCTATTAAAAAAAGAGAGAGAGAACTTGTGTTATCTGAATGGAAAGTCCAGTGATTCTGTTTCCAGAAGAGCAAATCTGGTTGAGTTGGTAGGAGGAAGCTCTCCCATCAGGCGATGGTAGAGAAATTGTCTGAGCTGGCTAGGTAGAGAATGAAGCTGCAGAAGACTGCTACTAGTTATCAGTGGCAGAAATTAATCCTAAACACAATAGAAAAAAGAAAAAAGAAAAAAAAAAAGACTTACTGGATCATCTGCCAGCAGAGTGAGATACTGATCAAGAACTTGCTTAGAGATGTTATAGCCAACAGGTAGGGATCTGAAGATCTATGGAGCAAAAAGACACAGTGAAAATGAGTTTGGGAACTTAGAACTGGTGACATTGCTGAAATAAAGATGTTTTAACTTTAGATATCACAAGTATAAAAATGTCCCAAAGCACAGCAGCATTGTCGGTAAGAGTAAAAACTGGAAAGAATTCACATGTCCAATAGTAAGGAGTTCATTAAAATACAGTATAGCATGGCCACATTAAGTGGAATGTGATATGGCCATTATAAAGAATGAGATAGATCATGAAAAGGAAGTTTATATATACTGTCATATGAGAGAAGCAAGTTTAGAACAGTTTGCAGAGTATAATCCCTTTTAAAATTTTTGTTAAAAAATATACATATACCTACATTTAAGTGAGACTATATATAAGAAGTCTGAATAAAGATATGTATCAAAATACTGACAAAGATCTCGGGTTGGGATTATGCAAAACTACATATGTATTTAAACTAGAGTATGTTACATACAAGAAGCACAGATCGTAAGGATTCAGTTTGATGAGTGTTGATAATTTTATATACCCATGTAACTGCCATCTACAAGATACAGCACTTGCCTGCCATTTCTGAAAGTTTGGGGAACTACCACTTTGAAAAACTATATATTTCTAGGGACTTTCCTGGTGGTCCGGTGGCTGAGACTCTGTGCTCCCAAAGCAGGGTGCCCACGTTTGATCCCTGGTCAGGGAACTAGATCCCACATGCTGTGACTAAGAGTGTGCATGCTGCAGTGAAAGATCCTGCATGCTGCAACAGAGATCAAAGATCCCACCTGTAGCAACTAAGACCTGGTGCAGCTAAACAAAGAAATCTTAAAGAAGAACTATAGATCTCTAAAAACAGGTCATATAATTATTTTTGTCATTGGAAAAACATTTGTATTTAAATTTTTGTTACAGAATAACTTAAAAAAATTTAAACACTGTAAAAATACAACTATATTTAATATGAATAAATATTGGTATGGTTAAAAAGTAACAATATAAAGTATTTGATATATTAAATATTTTTTATTCAAAACTTAATAAAACATTAAAAAATTAAAATATATATAATATACTGAAAAAACAAATACAAGCAGCCAAATAATATCCTGAGCACTAAGGCTCAGATTCTAAGCAGTGAATACTTAGAACAATTAAGAGTAATCTGTACCATATATATATATACAACAAAATACTACTCAGCCATGGATTAACCTAGAGGTTATCACAATAAGTAGAGTAAATCAGAAAGAGAAAGACAAATACTACACAGTATCATTTATATGTGGAATCTAAAATATGACACAAATGAACTTATCTACAAAAAAGAAACAGACTTACAGAGAATGGACTTGTAGTTGCCAAGAGGGAGGTGGGTAGGGGAGGGTTTGGATTGGGAGTTTGGGATAAGCAGATGCAAACTATTACATATAGAATGAATGAACAACAAGGTTTGCTGTATAGCACAGGGAACTATATTCAATATCCTGTGATAAACCAATAAGGAAAAGAACATGAAAAAGCAAAGAATGTGTGTGTGTGTGTGTATATATATATATAGATATAGATATAGATATAGATATAAAACTGAACCACTTTGCTGTATAGCAGAAATTAATGCAACATTGTAAATCAACTGTACTTCAATAAAATATATTCAAAATGAAAAAAAAAAAGAATTACTTGTACTTTGACTAAAACAGTGGTGTAGGGTTTTAAAGGTTGAATTCCCAAGAGACCAAATATTTCAGTACCTACCACCTGGGGCTAATCACTGTCCCATCTCAAAAGGCAAAAACCCTTTCTTTCAAGGTCCAGACCTTAACCTAATCCCAGGCTCTACGTATAATAATTATAACATCCAAGAGTCTGTCAGAAAACTAGTATAAGAAGCATGAAGCTCACCTCGTTGGAAGACAATGGCTGGGTGAAGGGGGCACCAGAGGGAGTGGTGACCTCACTCATCCGGAGCATGGTCCTCACGATCTCACTACTGGTCTAGGTTTGAACAGTGAACTGGAATTCAGAATTCATTCTGCTGTGTGGGCTCTGGCTATATGCCAGTGGCCACATCTGGTAAACAGTGTAATGTTCCTGATAGCCACTGTCCCACCCACTTAGATATCACCTGGTCCATCCTGTTGGCAACTGCGCTGACAATGGCTTGGTCACGGAAGTGCTGGTGGAATCTGTCAAGGTTGGCCTGCCAATAAATCCCATCATCTGGAATGGGCTGAGGAGAAAAGTATTAGAAAGAAACATTTAGATACAATGAAGTTTTCTAGGGAGGAGTTTGGATTTCACTGTTCCTTTTCCTATACAGTAGTGACTAAATTGGTTGGAGAAAAAAACCATTCAATTGTGTGGATTTAGTGAAGTGAAGGTTGCTCAGTTGTGTCTGACTCTATACAGTCCATGGAATTCTCCAGGCCAGAATACTGCAGTGGGTAGCCTTTCCCTTCTCCAGGGGATCTTCCCAACCCAGGGATCAAACCCAAGTCTCCCACATTGCAGGCAGATTCTTTACCAGCAGAGCCTCAAGGGAAGCCCAATCGGAGGTCTACTTTTCTTTATCCTGTCATTACCTTATTTTAGGCTCTAATGTTGACTCACTTGAATGACTGTAAGTAGCCTCCTAACTTTCATTTTTTTTTAATGAACACTATAAAAGAGGATAGTTTGGTTTTCTGTTTTTAATCTTTTTCTTTTTGCACTGTTCTCCCTGTTTCTCATAGAGCTGTGCTTTTCCAGCTTTTGGGGTACAGTCCCCTTGAAGAATCTGAAAAAAGCTATGAGTACTCTATAGGAAAATGTACATATGAACAAGTACAGGTAGACTCTCTGAAATGCATCCATGAAGTTGTACAAATTATGAACCACTGTACTATTGTAACATTTCTAAAACTTAAATCTAGCTACTTCATTCACCTAAAATTCATCAACTCCCCCTTATCTTCAGGGTGAAGTGTAAACCTCTTAGTCGATCAAAAAATATTTATTGATGTTAGGCTAGTATTCCAGGTACCAGGGTCAAGATATTGTCTTCAAAGAGTTATAGTCTATTGGGAGTGCAAATAATACATAATTTTATCTACCTTTAAATGCTGTGAAGATGAAATGGGAAAATGTGGTAGAGAATGGAATAGAGAGTGGGCAATGGGGCTCGAGCTCTTAAAAAACAGCATTTGAACTGAGATCGGAATGATGAAAAAGAGGCAACTACATGAAGATCTTGAAGCAGAAGAAATCCTAGGGATGAAAGCCAAAAGACTAGAAAAAGCAAGTATGACATATTTGAGGGACGGAAGGAAGAGCTGAGATTAGAGAGCCTTGTCCCCAGCAGATCATGCAAAGACTTAGTTTATGTAAGGGATAATAATCCATGGTCAAGATCTGGATTTCTTCTAAGAGTAATGGGAAGTTATTAAAAGAGTCAAAAATCAGTGATGGGTTTTTTTTTTAAAAGAACAATTTAGCAAGTCATTTTGGCTCTTATGCAGGTATGAATGTAGGAAGGGAGACCACTTAGGAGAGCGCTGGTGAAATCTTGACTACAGTGATAGTGGTGTGGACTAAGGTGACTGGGAATGGTAAGAAACAGTCAGATTTGAATTGATTTTAGAAATTGGGTTGACAGGTTTTACTGTGAGGTCAGATGGCTCCCAGGACTTTGGTCTAAGCAAATGGTATCCTAGGTAGTTGGTCTTGGTGATGTTCCTAAGATGAGGAAAGCTTAGGAGGGAGTAGATAGCTAGGAATGAGAAATCAATTACTCTGTTTTAGTCATACTACTTTTGGGATGCTTATTAGACATCTTTATAGGGATGCTGAGAAGGCATTTGAAGGTAAGAGCTCAGGTCTACACATATCTTTCTAGACTCATTTGTGGCCACTTATCCCTGTGGGTCTCTACAGTCCAGCCACAGTGATCAATTTAAACTTTTTCTAGGCCCTTTATTTGTGCATAAGCCACTACCTCTGTCCAATGAGGTTAAGCCTCAGAAGGGAGACAGTAATGGACAGTATAGAGACAGTAATGGAGTGCCCTCTTTGTTAGTCTGTCCCTGGCCAACATTTGATCAAGTTCATAATCCCACTACTTCTCAACCCAAGAACCTTGAAGCTCTTCAGGGCTTGGTATCTCAGTGCTCTTCCTGGCTAGCCTCAGGGTGAGGACTCCAAGTCCAGAAGCATCATTACCTCTTTGTTATCTGTGGTCTGTTTTGGTCTCTTGGCCTTGGGCTCCCCAGTAGCATCTTCGTCAGACGATCTCCTCCTTTTACCTTTCCCTGCCAAACAGAACAGGCGCACTGATAGGCTACATCTCCTATGATGACAGGAAATTGTGGAAGGTGACAGGTGTCGCTATCCCAAAGACCTCTGT
Source organism: Bos taurus (assembly GCF_002263795.3). NCBI lineage: Eukaryota > Metazoa > Chordata > Mammalia > Artiodactyla > Bovidae > Bos > Bos taurus. The sequence continues at coordinate 21,529,213 of NC_037330.1, forward strand.
AGTGGCCTCTAGGCAAGAGATGTTGAGGAGACGGAGGAACTACAAGAAATTAAGTTAATGATGAAGTCATCTGAAACTCAACGTGTTCAAAAAGAAACTCATAGTCTCTCTCCCTCAAATTGCTCCTGTTCCAAGGCTTCCTTTCACAGTGAATGGTACGCTCATCCTTCCATGTACGCCAGCCAGGTGTCATTCTTGATTTGTTTTCCTCATCCCTTCTATGCCTAATTATTCACTGGTTTGTCTACATTTACCTTTGCCCCCTCCTTTCTGCAGACAGAAACATATTTTTAAAATGCAAATTAGATGATGTTACTTCCTCTAAAATCCTTTAGTAGTTTTCCTTCACATCTACGATAAAGAACAAGTGCTCTATGAGATCTTGCATGATCTATTCCCTGCCTATCTCTCTAACCTTATCGTATGGCTCTTTTTCCTTTGCTCTCTATGCTTTAACTACACTGATCTTCTTTTAATTCCTCAAATATACTTTTTTTTCTCTCACTACATACAATTCCTTTTGCCAAAAATGCGTATCCTCTGTACCTCTTCACACCTTACCTCACTGACTGGCTCCTACTTCTGCTTAAAATCTTGGTTCAAATGCCATTTTCTCAAAGAAGCATGTGCCCTAAACTCCCAGGTAAATCTGGTCCCCTGTTATATATTTTCATAACACTCCTCACACTTTTCATACTTTCTCTTCACAGTACTAATCACAGTTTGTTAGTTATATATCCATGAGACTATCTGATTAATGTAAGCTTCCTATACTAGACTCAAGCTCCATAAGGGCAGGGACTATAATGTTTTTTTCATCACTTTATACCACAGTATCTGGCATAGAGCAAATCCTTGGTAATTGCTTCATTGATTAAGCCATTCATTTAACAATCACTATGAAACTTTCATGAAAGAATCGACAATCAGGGCAAGTCACAGATCTCGGGGTCAAAATTCCTTACCTATCAAGCTCAGTTTAGGAACCAGGTACATGTCCTTTTCACTGACGACAAGAGTGGGGGCAGGTGGTGGTGGCCCAGTATCTGAATTCTCAGTGGCAGGCACCAAGGGGCAACGCTGCACAAAGTGTGTGTCCACTAGTCGCACAAATGTGTTTGATACCTCAGCATAGTCCATGGTCTTGCCATCTGTATGACAGGAGGAAACAGGCGAATGAGACGGCCTCAGGTAGCTAAGGGTTCACTCCTGCATCCAGTCAACCTATGCTTTTGTTAACAGCTGTGGATACAGTACTGACCCTCCATAGTCTCTGTGAGCCTATCTGCTACTTTCTTCACGACAGCTGACATTGTCATTTTGCCATTCAACAACAGCTCCTCAACAATGAGCTCTCCAGTGTCACTGTACAGTGTTTTGGCGGTATAGATGTACCGGGGATACCTAAGCATTCGCAACACCCGGTTGCACTGGGCTTCATACTCCACCACTCCACGTTTGTGCACTTGATATGTCACCAAGTTGTGCTGGATGAGGACACAAAGGGCTTTTTTAACCTAGAGAGGATACAAAAGAAAGAGAAGAAAAGTCTGAAGATGCAGTTCATTATTGCTGGCAAGTTTTGTCTAACAGTTTCCTAAACATCAAGAGACAGCTGCAAATTGCTCCCTCTCTCCACTGGAATAGTTAGTAAGAATCGAATGTCAGTGGAAAAAATGAGGACGATTCCTTACTATGATGTTCATATTTCCTCCAATCTTTATCTTTCAAAGTACAGTTTACTTCCCCTCTATTATTCTAATTCCTAAAATGTAGTACTGAGATTAATAGACTCATTACGAATAAATGAAGTATGGGACAGGAGGAGCAAAGATTTGCCTAAGAAGCCACAAGGAGCCAGAACACTTTGAGAAGCAGAACCCTGGGCCCTATGTCTCATTCTCTCTCTCCTCTCAAATAACACCCTTCTGATCCTAGGGCAGACTTTGCTCTTTTCCATTTTGTGGGATTATCCAGTCTCTTACTCATGTCTGACTCTTTGCAACTCTATGGACTGCAGCACACGAGGCTCCTCTGTCCTTGTGGGGCAGGCAGTAACAATATTCAAGGGTAGGTAAAAGAAATTAATGAAATGAAAGCAAATTGATGTGATCCAAACATACCTGATCCAGTGATGTTCCTGTGTCATGGGCAATAACTCTTAGGGGCTGGCTGCCAGTTCTGATTAGGTGGACTCCAATTTTTTCTACAATCTCTCCAAAATGCTCTTGCAGCAACAAAGAACACAGTTTAATTTCTGCTTGAGTCATTACGCTGAGGAGTCTCAGAGCTAGGAAAAAAATAAAAGACAGTATGACAGGAAGTTTTTCTTTTATTTTGGGAGCAGAATTGCTGAATGTAAATTCATGTTCTTTCTAGATGTCAATGTGACAGTAGATATACCAAAAGCCTTAAAATCTTGCATATCTTTGACGTAATTCTTTTGTTTTGGCTATTCTGTTCCAAGGGAATGATAAAAATATGTCACATTAGAATACTGATATTCTAGGAACCTAGTAAGTGATTATTTCAATAAATTATGGTATATGCGTACAATGGAATTCTATGTCAACATTCACAATACAGTATGTATTAGTGTAGAAAATTATTCATTAAGTGAAAGATGAAGGTTACAAAGCAAAATGTAGAGGAAAGTTCAATTATTGTGAAAACCCCCCCACATGCATGCATCAAAAAAGAAGACTGGAAACCTAGGTATATGAGATTTATCTTTATGGGTTCATATATGATTCTAATTTTCTTGAAAGATTGGGTGTAGATGGTTTTGCGATCTATCACAGACCTTAGATTCTATACTTCATTGTTTCACTCCTATTGGGAGTGAACAGGCAATGACAACTTTGCAAAGTAAGTCAGGAGATAAATGATAGCTTCTCAACAGGGTGTTTCAGATAGAGATGAAGTATGTTGTTAGCAGGGCAGTATTTAATTTTGAAATTTCGATTTCTTGACTAAGTAGACACAAAAAGAAACAGACATGGTTGACTATATAATCAGAAGTGCTATCAAACACTGGTTTGTTCATTTATTTCTCTCAATCCCTCAGAAGCCAACCAAGAGTATGCCTTTCAGCTTCACTATTTCCATCCACAGGTCTTTGGGGACACATCCCCAGACCCTCTGCCATCCTCGAAAAGGATTTCTAGGGAGCCTGGCTCCTGGCTCTTCACCCCCTTCCCGCTGGTTCCGGTTCCAGAGTGGATCCCCGGGTCCAGAGACAGGGCCGCCTCGTTCAGACCGCATTTTCCACTAACCTCTGGGTCAATGCAACGTAACGCCGCCGAGCTCCCCACAACTGCTTTGTGAGGTTCCCGCTGGCCGCCCGGGCAGAGGGGGAGCCCAAGGTCCTTTCGCGCAGGAGCACGGCCACCGACGAGGACCGGCGAAGAGGAAAAACGTGTGCCGATCTGCCCCAGCGTTTCGGTGGTTTCCGGAGGCGCTCTTTCCTTCTTCTCGCTGGGAGTTTGGAGGACCGGCGAGGGGCTGTTTGAGAAGCCGGCCGGCGGGCGGCGGCGGGCGGACTCCTTCCTGCGCCTCTTTAGTTCTGGGAGGCGGGCCGCGGGGTCAGCAGCCGCGCCACCGCCTCTGTGGGCCGGGCGGACTCACGTGACTCGCGCGGGCTCTGGAGAGGCTGGCAGCACTGAGGAAGCGGCGGCGGCGGCGGCAGAGGAGGCGACAGCAGCCGGGAGCCAGCGGCCTGGCGAAAGACCGGCCGGCTGCCCTCTCGGACAGCCGTGGCGAAAGAGAAAAATGGCGGAGGCTTCGGCGGCCGGGGCCGGCGCGGGCTCTGCGGTTGCCGCGCACCGGTTTTTCTGCCACTTTTGCAAGGGCGAGGTCAGCCCCAAACTACCGGTAAGAACCTGGTTCCTCTGCGCTCGGGCATTGGGCCGGATTCCTCTCCCAGATAGCCTGGAGTGGGGGTTAAGCTTCCCACACAACCCCGATTCACCTGACATCGGTCTCTCAAGTACCCTGCTGCCCGGGCGTCTCGGCCCAGGCTCCGCAATTCTCGCTCGGATGTTCCACCTGCCCCTCACTTTCTCTCCCCTCTTGACCAGCTCCTCCCATCCCCCTCCCCCCGCGGTCCATTTTTAATTTTTTTGGCCTTCTTTAGCAAGTTCTCTTCTGACACGTCGTCCCCTGTTTTCATGCACTCTTCTTCATCTTGTCTCCTTCCCACGATGACCTCTCTTTTCCTGCATTCGATATTCTTTCCGCTGTTGCCTCTCACCTTTATTCCTTTTCCACTTTTTACCAGATCCTCCCCCTTCCCTCTCCTTATTAAAGCAGAATAACGGATTGCTGAGAATTGTCCTTATTCGGTCGTCCCTAGGAAAGGAAGGAAGAAAACACGGAGAGAAAAAGAGGGTTGGAAGGTAACTGGGATGGAGAGGGGGCTTTTGCTCTTCAGGGGTTTCCAATATTCTTCTGAAAGTGAAAACAGCAGTGTGCTAATGACTTGCAGACTGCCTCCGCTCCCTACCACTATTGAAGGAAATGGCTTTAGGAAGAAGGCAGAACATATTGTTTCAACTTGCTTATTTTGATTGTCATGCTGCCAGTGTCTTTAGCACCACCTGCCTTACTCACCCTTCCTCCTCTGGTTCTCTCTCTCTTCGCTTAATAAAAAAGATCTAGGACAGAATGCTGGGGACTGCATCATCTAATGTAAAATTGGTTTTCACTACTCTCTGCCAGATTTTGTTAGTCCCTAGAGAGGTAGTGCTATGGCTGTGAAAAAAAGTGCTTCTGCAGCAAGCTCGCCCGCTAAACACCCAAACCACACAGGCTTTTTTGGCTTGGGCTATATCTACCACAGGGAGACCCACCAGGATGAATGTTAATCCTGCCTTTGGCCAGTCATCTTTAGCTAGTTAGGATTGTTTTTCTCCTTAGAAGTATCAGTATTCAGCCTTAAGTCAGGGTTCCTAACAACTTCCCTCAGTGTTTACAGCGTCTCTGATAAAATCTGTAAGAAAGCCTACTAAAGTGTGTCTGTGTATCTTATTTCTTGGAAACACCAATGGAGGCCAGGGAAAAAGTGCCTAAAGGTATATAGCCTTTTTGCCTAAAGGTTGTGCTTTTTCAGGCTCTTATAGCATTTTCTTTCTTCACTATTTGCCCCACTCCCAATTTTGTAGTCATAGTTTCATCTACATGCTGTTTTAGTTTTGCTGCTTTTTGGCTGTGTCTAATTTTTGCCATACTGCTCCTTACTGCTAATCTCGATCTATCTATCTCAACTTTGTGTGTTTTGATTTGGATCCTCTCAGATAAGACAAATTTCTTTTAGAAAGGAGATATGAAGAAATGAGGGGGAAATCGTGAAGGGAATTTTATTTTTTATTTTTTTCCTGGAGAAGTTTAAAAACATGTATACCTCCCATATACAGGGGAGATGCCAGGGAAAACTGAAATCTCTCCCTGAAATGACTGTAAAGCCATCCCTAGAAACAGAAGACTTTGGGGAAGAGGGGAAACCAGTTTTGGCAGATTATCATGCAAACAACGGTAAACAAGCATGATTGTTTGCAGATTTAAATCAGGACTTCTCCACTGATAAGAATTGAGATTTCATTATCCTTCTATTTCTGGTGCAAAGAGGGACAAACCCTTACAAATGGAGATTTCTCTGTTGTAAGTATTCTTCACAAAAGGGCAATGGCTACTCAGTTTTTTTTGAGATTTTAGAATGAAAATATTATTCAGTGGTATTGTTAGGTTTCAAAAAAGTCTTCATTCTAGAAGTGAATAATGATTTACGAATTTTCTTTTTTTTATTAAAAATGATTCCCTGTTTACAGTGAAAATGGTTTTAGTAAAATTTAGTGAATACTAAACTTGGATTTTATTTTTAAATTAATTAATTTTTTTGGAGAAGGAAACAGTGGCTTTATTACTTTACCAGGCAAAGGGGGATAGTAGGCTAGTGCCTCAAGAACTGTGCCGTCCTCCCTGGCGAGTTGTTGTTCAGTCACTAAGTCCTGTCGACTGTTTGCGACCCTGTGGACTGCAGCACTCCAGGCTTCCCTGTCTTTCACCATTTCCTGGAGTTTGCGCAAATTCAGGTCCATTGAGTCAGTGATGCCATCCTACCATCTCATGCTCTGTTGCCCCCTTCTCATCTTGCCCTCAGTTTTTCCTTGCATCAGGGTCTTTTCCAGTGAGTTGGCTGTTTTCATCAGGTGGCCAAAGTATTGGAGTGTCAGTTTCAGCATCAGTCTTTTCCAAGGATATTCAGGGTGATTTCCTTTAGGATTGACTGGTTTGATCTTGCTGTCCACGGGGTTCTAGAGTCTTCTCTAGCACCACAGTTTGAAAGCATCAGTTCTTCTCTTAGCCTTCTTTATGGTCCAACTCTCACATCCGTACATGACTACTGGGAAAACCATAGCTTTAATCATATGGACCTTTGTCGGCAAAGTGATTTCTCTGCTTTTTAATAACACTATGTTTTTCTTCCATATTAAAGACGGAAGTCTTTCTTCTGTCACAGCTTTTCTTCTAAGGAGCAACCGTCTATTAATTTCATGGCTGAAGTCACCATCTGTAGTGATTTTGGAGCCCAAGAAAATAAAGTCTGTCACTGTTTCCATTTTTTCCCCATCTATTTGCCATGAAATGATGGGACTGGATGCCTTGATCTTCGTTTTTTGAATGTTGAGTTTCAAGCCAGCTTTTTCCCTGGTGAGTAGGGAGAGGTTATGTAGTTGCTGCTGCTGCTGAGTCGCTTCAGTTGTGTCCGACTTTGTGCGACCCCATAGACAGCAGCCCAGCAGGCTCCCCAGTCCCTGGGATTCTCCAGGCAAGAACACTGGAGTGGGTTGCCATTTCCTTCTCCAATGCATGAAAGTGAAAAGTGAAAGTGAAGTTGCTCAGTCGTGTCCAACTCTTCGTGACCGCATGGACTGCAGTCTACCAGGCTCCTCCGTCCATGGGATTTTCCAGACAAGAGTACTGGGGTGGGGTGCCATTGCCTTCTCTGTTATATAGTTAGGCAGGGGTATATGATAAGGATCAAGGCAGTAACAGTCTTGCATTCTTCTGCTTGGCATCAAGCTGAGAGTGAACAGAGAAGGGTCCAGAGGCCTATAAACAAGTGCATCCAGGAAGCCACTGATAGCGTAAGAGGAAAGGAGAGGCAGATCACTTAGGCTGGGGTCTGAGTCAGGGAAGGTTTCTTGGAGGCATTCCAGCCTAGAAGAATTAAGACAAGTGGACAGAGATGGGTCAGTATATTCCAAGTGGCCAGCATGATTGGCGCTTAGGCAAAAGCAGAGTGATTCATGCGCTCTATCCTTCTTCAGGTCTGCTTCCTCTTGCCAATTTTCCTCTGATTGGCATTGGGTGAACTGAGCCTTACAGCTGTCTTCTTTGCCGGCCCCAGATGAGTTAGGGAGGGGGAGGGTGAGTCCTCCTCTAAACTTGGATTTTAAAATAAAGGATTTTGATTATATGGTCTGAAGCCCTAGTATTTCAAGTTTATATTAAATATCATTGGGTAAATTGGTATTGTATTTTTTTGATCATCAGATGACAGAGGAAATACTGCCTCACCTGTCTATCCATTGAGAGACACTGTGAAGCCAAGACTAATGGAGTTAAGTATGGAACACTGAGAGATGCCCCTGAGGGGTGACTGGGTGGTGCCACAGAGGACTGTGTCATGCAACTGTACTCCATACTATCCTCTCCCATTTTTAAATCAAGGTCAGGGAATATTACCTTATGAGATTAAATTCTGTAGAGTCATTGAACAGGTGAGATAAATCATGCAGAGTAAACAACTTTTAGTATTGATGAAACTAGGGTGGTTCCTAAGTGTTTTATAGAGATCAGAGTATCCAAACCCAGAGAGACCAGTCTCATTAAGGACTGCAAGTGTATTACTCACCTCTGAGGCTTTGCCTGAAGAAAGTAGCCAACTTCTCTCCCTCTTCCGTCTCTGTATTATATCACCTTTGGACTAATAAAATGTCATCCTTATCAATAAATAATATTACCTAATTTGTTTGTTTACCAGGTACTATACAGATCATTGTTATTGTGCTATACTTGTAATGACTCTAATACAGGAAAACTTTCTAATCACCCCGTAAGAGAAGCTAAAAAGTAGGCTTCTTAAAGACTGTGATTCTTAAAACTCTTAAGTTCCCTGTCCTTGCTTTTTATTTTTTTTAAATTTACTTATTTATTTTTGGTTGCAATGGTCTTTGTTGCTGTGTGTGGGCATTCTCTAGTTGTGGTGAGCAGGGCCTACTCTTCGTTGGGGTGCATGGGCTTCTCATTGTGGTGGCTTGTTGCAGAGCACAGGCTCTAGGCGCATGGGCCTGGTAGTAGTGGCCCAGGGGCTCAGTACTTGTGGCGAATGGACTTTTGTTGCTCTGTGACATGGAATTTTCTTGGACCAGGGATCCAAACCGTGTCCCCTGCCTTGACAGGCAAATTCCTATCCACTGTACCACCAGGGAAGTCAGACCTAGAGTTTTAAAAGTGCATGATTCTTAGGAAGATCCTAGAATGGTGTCTTAAGTAGTATTAGTAGTTTTGTTGAACTGGAGGAAGGAATTAGTGATTTGAGCTGGATTTTATAGGTTTTAATTATTTAGATTTCTTAAATTCTGCTGTTGGTGACTTACCATCTAAAAAGTCTGCTTGATTATCTAGCGTCTTTCTGTGCTTTATAGCAGTTGCTTATTAAATGTCTCTTGAAATATTCTGAGTTGAATTGTTGTTTAGCTGCTAAGTTGTGTCTGACTCTTTTGTGACCCCACAGACTATAGCCTGCCAGGTTCCTCTGTCCATGGGATTTCCCAGGCAAGAATACTGACTTGGGTTGCCATTTCCTTCTCAAGGGGATCTTCCTGACCCAGGGATCGAACCTGCATCTTCTGCATTGGCAGGCAGATTCTTTACTGCTGAACCACCAGGAAGCAAGCCCTTGAGTTGAATACCCAATAGTTCTTTTTAAAAAGTAGTGGTGTTAATGGTATGAGATCTTTATCTAAAAGGCTTCGGTGGAACAAAATGCAGGCGCTGCCATGCAAAGTTTGAACATAACACTGTCAGTAATTATAGTCCCTGCAAGGAGCTAGAAGAAAGACATATGTGTTCTTATGGGTAGAAGGCTAGTTCTAGTCTTGAAATTCTGCTGATAAATTGACTTTTATGTATATCTTGGGGAAATCTTGGGATTTTTTTTTCGATATGAGGAAGAACAAAAACCTTAAAGTTAAACTCACCACAGGTGAAATTCCTTATATTTTTAAGGGGAAGTAACACTTTTTGGTTGCTAATACTTTTTGTTTCTCTATGTTGACTTGGCTTTTTATGACCTTTGCTTACATTAAGGGAGAGGATGCTGAGGTCTCTCAGACAGCCATCATATCAGAAGAGGAAAAACCATGTGGATTGTTTCTTATTCTCTCTAGTCAGATTGGAAGGGTCTGAGAATAAGAAGCCTGTGAATGCTGACTTCTTTTCATCTCTCCACAGCTTAATGTTGATTATTAAAGGATATAATGTAGAGCAGTGGTTCTCAACTGGGGGCAGTTTTGCTTTTTAGGAGGGAATTTGGCAATGTCTGTAGGTCTTTTCTACAGCAGGATTGTTGTCACAACTGCGGGAAAGGGAGGGTTGTTGCTGGCATCTAGTGGATAGAGGCTAGGGATGCTGCTAAACCTGCTTCAGTGAACAGGACAACCCCCACAGCAAAACGTTATTGGGCCCAAAATGTTAAGAGCACTGTGGTTCAGGAACCCAGGTGTAGAAGGATAAAAGGATAGTCATTGTCTTGTGTCACTGGTGCTGAAGGTTTTGTCCTGGGGTAGCTTTGATTTCTAATTTTGGAATCCTGTTGAGAATTTTCAGTGAGATAAAGTTGAGATAATTTTAACCAAAGCCCTGATGGGAGGGATTGTTTAGAAGGTAGTTAAGAGGCATTCTATTATAGCAGTATCTCTTGGGGTCGCTTTCTCTCCTTGTGGTTACTGAGACCAGAGGAATTGGATCACGCCTCTCAAGTTACACACTGTGGGGCAACTTCTAAAAGTATCCAGATTTTTTTTCTCAGTTGGAAATTAATTGAAGTAGTAACACAACATGTAACTTAGTAAGACATCTGGAAATTCCAGTTTGAAAACAAAGTAGAAAGCAGACACCAAGTCTAACTTTTAGTTTTTCTATAGCTCATCTTTGCATTAATTAAGCATTACTTTCTCTGTTTCTCTTAATGTTCTTTAAAGTTTTCATGAGCTTAGGAGATTTTGTGCTTAAAATTTTAGTTTCCCCAAACTCTTGGTCGAGTTGGTGAACTGAAGTTATCAAGCCTTGTTCTAATACTGTTTGTTCATGGGGTTGAAGTTGAGTCATCTGACCCTCTCAGTTTGTCTTGGTGTATCCCACTGTAAAATAATACTGAGGTGTGCCTATTGAAAGCTTGAGTGGGCATTCAGAGAAATGGGGATATGTAATCTTTGATTGAAAGGTTGTGTAGGAATGAGCAGTCCTTATTTGTAGAGAAATAAGGCCTTTACCATAGCAGAAACATTTTAGGTGGTTCTTATAGTTTCACATAAAGAAGTTTAGGTTAGATTCTGAAAGATTTTTTTGAAATCTTTTTTTTTTTTTTTTAAGTTCAGTTGTTATTTCGGAGTTCCTTAGAGATATACAGATACATGTATAATAAATAGAAGTGACTGGTGATTTTAAACCAGGCACACTTTTCTTGTATGTTAAATAGATTGCCCAGCCTCCTTGATGAGTTCAACAGGTATCACAGGAAGTAGGCAAGGTATCCTATATTCACCTACTTGCCACTCACTTTGATGCTGTGCAGATCTGAACCTAAACTACTGTCATTTTGATTGCTGATATAGTGTGAAAACTATAATTGTACATTTACTTTTTGTTTAATAACATGTAAAAGGTAAACTCAGCAAATTAGCTTTTACTGCTGTTTTTAGTTTGCGTATTTATGATTTAGAAGTGTTTGGAAGTAATATTCACAAATAAGAATAATGAAAGTGTTTAATTCCCTAAATTTTTCAACCTTATTTTGCTGATCATTAAAATTATTGGCTTATTATTATTCTGTGCCAAATGTAGGTGCTAATTCAGTTAGGGAGACTTGTTTTAATAATATACTGGCATTTTGGTTCTTTTTTATTTGTTTTTGAAATGGAAAATTTTATTTGGGCTAAACTGAGGATTTTAACCCTGGAACAGCCTCTTAGAAAGCTTTGAGAACTGTTCCTTGCTAGCATTTTGTTTTAGCGTACAATCTGTATTCGATGAGCAGATTCAGAGTTCCCAAGGTTTTAATAAGGTTAGCAATGTAACATTGGTCTTTTTCATCTTGCAACACTAGTGCTATAAAAGGATTCCAGAAATCTGTTACTGAGTGTGAATTAGCTCTGAACTGAAGTATTAAGTGATTGTCCCCGTGGCTGTTATTCAGGAAGAAAACCAGTTTACAAAAACAAAAATCCACCATCAGGCCACAGTTTTTTAGTATTATACAAAGATACCTATACAATTTAAATATTTGGAGAGCTGTGATTGAGTTCCAGGCCATTAGAACTGCCTTTATTTATGGTCTTATTCCCTAAGAATAGTAACATTCACAACCTTCATCATTTTGTTCCTTCATTCCAGACCTGAAAGGTTGACATTATCAGGGATTCCAAACAGGAATGTATAATCAACCAACTTTCTTTGGTTCATTGTGTAACAAGGCAGAAAATCAGGTCAGGAGACAAAGTGTTACTTGATATAATTTGATCAGGTGGACAAGAAGCCAGATTTTCTAAGGAAAAAAAAAATGACTAAACTACAAGAATTATCAGAGATAAAGTTAACACAGTGTAGCCAGAAAGGGTTTAGTTATAGTGTTCTTTGCTTGCTTACAGTAAAGGCAGCAAGAAGGGGAACAACTCAGTGGCATAGATATAAAATGGTAAACGATCCTAAAAGTTTGCCCTTAGTTCTATCATGTACCACCATAATCTGAGGGAAAAGTTTGTCTTACATTCAGTTTAAGCTGATAGACTCTTCTTACTTAAACTGACAACCTTCATTCATTCAGCAATTATATTCTAAGCTCTACATTCTAAGCATTGTGCAGAAAGAAAAGCATACTTGGTGGGGAAAGAAAAATAACCTGGGATTAAAAGTCACTGAAATCATGTACAAAGTTTATGTTCTAATAATAAAATTCCACTTAGGGAAGTAAAGACATATAAAACAAACTTCTGTGAATATCCTAATCTTAAGTATGGTGGTTGTTCAGTTGTTAGGTTGTGTTCTCTTTCACAGCCCCATGGACTGTAGCCAGCAAGGCTTCTCTGTCCATGGGATTTCTGAGGCAGGAATACTGGAGTGGTTGCCATTTCCTTCTTGAGGGGATCTTCCCGACCCAGGGATAAAACTGGCATCTCCTGCTTGGCAGGTGGATTCTTTACCACTGAGCCACCTGGGAAGCCCCCAGATCTTCAGTATTAACCTCAATATAAGAATTGAATGAATGAGACTTCTTGTTTGCCTGAAGGAGAGTTAGAGGAGACAAGTAAATGAAGACAACATCTGTGTTCTAGTTTTATAGATGGAGAAACAGGTCTTCCCAAAGACCATGAACTGGTGGAACTGGGAATAGAATCCAGAAGTTCTGTTACCGACCTGGGTCTGTGGACTCATTAAAATTGGTAAGAGGCCAGATGAGAAGTTCAGGAAAGGCTTTATTGGGACTTGCACTTCAAGTAAGAAACAGATGCCCTTGTTCGTCTTCTGAGGTGAGGTGAGCTAGTGGTTCCTTAAATGAGGTAAGGGTAGGGGTGGATGGGTGGCTTGGGCAGGAAGCATAGTTTAGGTGGTCTGCCCACCTCAGGTGATGCTGTGTGCAGGTACCATGTGCTTTTGTTCCCAACACCACCTACATCTCCGAAAAGTCAGTTTGTGGCCTTTTTGTATCTTACTGTTCATAATTGCCCCAACTGCGTGTTTATGGAATTACTTCTCAGTTCAGTCGCTTAGTCGTGTCTGACTCTTTGCGACCCCATGGACTGCATGCAGCATGCCAGGCCTTCCTGTCCATCACCAACTCCCAGAGCTTGCTCAAACTCCTGTCCATCGAGTCGGTGATGCCATCCAACCATCTCATCCTCTGTCGTCCCCTCCTCCTCCTGCCTTCAATCTTTCCTCACATCATGCTCTTTTCCAAAGAGTCAGTTCTTCGAATTAGGTGGCCAAAGTAGTGGAGCTTCAGTTTCAGCACCAGTCCTTCCAATGAATATTCAGGACTGATTTTCTTTAGGATTGACTGGTTGGATCTCCTTGCAGTCCAAGGGACTCTCAAGAGTCTTTGCCAACTCCACAGTTCAAAAGCATCAATTCTTCAGTGCTCAGCTTTCTTCATAGTCCAACTCTCACATCCATACATGACTGCTGGAAAAACCATAGCTTTGACGAGACAGACCTTTGTCAGCAAAGTAATGTCTCTGCTTTTAATATGCTGTCTAGGTTGGTCATAGCTTTCCTTCCAAGGAGTAAGTGTCTTTTAATTTCATGGCTGCAGTCACCATCTGCAGTGATTTTGGAGCCTAAGAAAATAAAGTCTCCCACTGTTTCCATTGTTTCCCTATCTATTTGCCATGAAGTGATGGGACCGGATGCCATGATGATAATTTTTTGAATGTTGAGTTTTAAGCCAGCTTTTTCACTCTCCTCTTTCACTTTCATCGAGAGGCTCTTCAGTTCCTCTTCACTTTCTGCCATAAGGGTGGTGTCATCTGCATATCTGAGGTTATTGATATCTCTCCCGGCAATCTTGATTCCAGCTTGTGCTTCATCTAGGCCGGTATTTCACGTGATGATTTCTGCATATAAGTTAAGTAAACAGGGTGACAGTATACAGCCTTGACATACTCCTTTCCCAATTTGGAACCAGTCTGTTGTTCCATGTCCAGTTCTAACTGTTGCTTCTTGCCCTGCATAAAGATTTCTCAGGAGACAGGTAAGGTGGTCTGGTATTCCCATCTCTTGAAAAATTTTCCACAGTTTGTTGTGATCCACACAGTCAAAGGCTTTGATGTAATCAATAAAACAGATGTTTTTCTGAAACTCTTGCTTTTAGTTCCTTAGTTTGTCCAGGTGCAAGCACTCCAGTAAAGGGTCCCAAGTCTCAGCCTATTTCAGATCTATTAACTTTGTTTTGGGGTTCACTTGATGCAAAAACAAGACCGGGAGCTGACTGTGGCTCAGATCATGAACTCCTTATTGCCAAATGCAGACTTAAATTGAAGAAAGTAGGGAAAACCACTAGACCATTCAGGTATGACCTAAATGAAATCCCTTATGATTATACAGTGGAAGTGAGAAATAGATTTAAGGGACTATATCTGATAGACAGAGTGCTGATGAACTATGGATGGAGGTTCGTGACATTGTACAGGAGACAGGGATCAAGACCATCCCCATGGAAAAGAAATGCAAAAAAGCAAAATGGCTGTCTGAGGAGGCCTTATAAATAGCTGTGAAAAGAAGAGAAGCGAAAAGCAAAGGAGAAAAGGAAAGATATAAGCATCTGAATGCAGAGTTCCAAAGAATAGCAAGGAGAGATAAGAAAGCCTTCCTCAGCAATCAATGCAAAGAAATAGAGGAAAACAACAGAGTGGGAAAGACTAGAGATCTCTTCAAGAAAGTTAGAGCTACCAAGGGAACATTTCAAGCAAAGATGGGCTCGATAAAGGACAGAAATGGTATGGACCTAACAGAAGCAGAGATATTAAGAGGTGGCAAGAATACACAGAAGAACTGTACAAAAAAGGTCTTCATGACCCAGATAGTCATGATGCTGTGATCACTCACCTAGAGCCAGACATCCTGGAATGTGAAGTCAAGTGGGCCTTAGAAAGCATCACTACGAACAAAGCTAGTGGAGGTGATGGAATTCCAGTTGAGCTATTTCAAATCCTGAAAGATGATGCTGTGAAAGTGCTGCACTCAATATGCCAGCAAATTTGGAAAACTCAGCAGTGGCCACAGGACTGGAAAAGGTCAGTTTTCATTCTAATCCCAAAGAAAGGCAATGCCAAAGAATGCTCAAACTACCGCACAATTGCACTCATCTCACACGCTAGTAAAGTAATGCTCAAAATTCTCCAAGCCAGGCTTCAGCAATACATGAACCATGGACTTCCAGGTGTTCAAGCTGGTTTTAGAAAAGGCAGAGGAACCAGAGATCAGGTTGCCAACATCCTCTGGATCATGGAAAAAGCAAGAGAGTTCCAGAAAAACATCTATTTCTGCTTTATTGACTATGCCAACGCCTTTGACTGTGTGGATCACAATAAACTGTAGAAAATTCTGAAAGAGATGGGAATACCAGACCACCTGACCTGCTTCTTGAGAAACCTATATGCAGGTCAGGAAGCAACAGTTAGAACTGGACATGGAACAACAGACTGGTTCCAAATAGGAAAAGGAGTACGTCAAGGCTGTATATTGTCACCCTGCTTATTTAACTTTTATGCAGAGTACATCATGAGAAACGCTGGACTGGAAGAAGTACAAGCTGGAATCAAGATTGCCGGGAGAAATATCAGTAACCTCAGATATGCAGATGACACCACTCTTATGGCAGAAAGCCAAGAGGAACTGAAAAGTCTCTTGATGAAAGTGAAAGAGGAGAGTGAAACAGTTGGCTTAAAGCTCAACAATCAGAAAACTAAGATCATGGAATCTGGTCCCATCACTTCATGGGAAATAGATGGGGAAACAGTGGAAACAGTGTCAGACTTTATTTTTGGGGGCTCCAAAATCACTGCAGATGGTGACTGCAGCCATGAAATTAAAAGACACTTGCTCCTTGGAAGAAAAGCTATGACCAACCTAGACAGCATATTAAAAAGCAGAGACATTACTTTGCCAACAAAGGTCCGTCTCGTCAAAGCTATGGTTTTTCCAGCAGTCATGTATGGATGTGAGAGTTGGACTGTGAAGAAAGCTGAGCACTGAAGAATTGATGCTTTTGAACTGTGATGTTGGAGAAGACTCTTGAGAGTCCCTTGGACTGCAAGGAGATCCAACCAAGTCCATCCTAAAGAAGATCAGTCCTGGGTGTTCTTTGGAAGGACTGATGCTGAAGCTGAAACTCCAACACTTTGGCCACTTAATGTGAAGAGTTGACTCATTGGAAGACCCTGATGCTGAGAGGGATTGGGGGCAGGAGGAGAAGGGGACAACAGAGGATGAGATGGCTGGATGGCATCACCAACTCGATGGACGTGAGTTAGAGTGAACTCCGGGAGTTGGTGATGGACAGGGAGGCCTGGCGTGCCGCGATTCATGGGGTCGCAAAGAGTCGGACACCACTGAACGACTGAACTGAACTGATGCTTTCAAACGGCAGAAAGTGTAACCTGGTTTGTAAAAGAATAATCATAGGAGATTATAGAAAACTTAAGGGCTTCCCTGGTAGTTCAGCTGGTAAAGAATCCGCCTGCTGTTCAGGAGACCCCATTTTCATTCCTGGGTTGGGAAGATCCGCTGGAGGAGGGAGAGGCTATCCACTCCAGTATTCTTGGGCTTTCCTGGTGGCTCAGATGGTAAAGAATGTGCCTGCAATGCGGGAGACCTGGGTTTGATCCCTGGGTTGGGAAGATCCTCTGTAGAAGGGAATGGCTATCGACTCCAGTATTCTGGCCTGAAGAATTCCACGGACTATATATAGTACATGGGGTCGCAGAGTCAGACATGACTGAGTGACTTTCACTTTCTCTATGAGAAAAGCAGTGTGGTTGATGTTAGAGATATAAGTTGACATGAAGTTCATGGTGTGGTGGGTTCTAGCCTAGGCAGAAACTGTGGTGTGTTTCAAACAGTTTGTGTTCCTAATCCTTCTAATTAGGATTTTCTGAATAATTTGCCTTGTGATACTCTAGAAAATATGACGGAGAAGGTGATGGCACCCCACTCCAGTACTCTTGCCTGGAAAATGCCATGGATGGAGGAACCTGGTAGGCTGCAGTCCATGTGGTTGCGAAGAGTTGGATATGACTGAGCGACTTCACCTTCACTTTTCACTTTCATGCATGGAGAAGGAAATAGCAACCCACACCAGTGTTCTTGCCTGGAGAATCCCAGGGACCGGGGAGCCTGGTGGGCTGCTGTCTATGGGTTACACAGAGTCAGACACGACTGAAGCTACTTAGCAGCAGCAGCAGCAGCAGAGAATATGAACAATAGAACATGACTGACTTAATATTGTGATCTTAGATTTGGATTCTGTCAAATGACATGGAAATTAGGCTTTTCTTTTAGCTAAAAAAGAATTTTCTATGTGAACACATAGAAAAACAAAGTGTAGAAGTAGAAAATAAATAGTAAGTTTTTATATTATATTTCATATTATGAATAAACATTGGATATAAATTTATATAAAGTTAAAGGGTATATAAATTTCACAGTATGGGATTTAATATGAGTCTTGGCTTGTAGGTTATTGTTTTACCAAGACCTCATATTTTGTGATGTTAGCCTATGAAATAGAAGGAAAATAAAACAATGCATTAAAACCATCCATTCCCCCTAAAAACCACACACACAAAAAGAAAAAGCCCAAAAGTTTTTTCACTTACATTCTGAGTGCTTTGTGTCTGCTAGGACTATTCTTCTCAGTGAGTAAACATCAGGGCTAAGCTGCACTTAAGGAGTTGTCCCTGATTCAGAGTGTTAATGGTGAAAAATACTTCTCCTTGTGGATATTTTTAGATGAAACAGGCAGTGGATCATCCAAAGTAGTTCATTCAAGTGTACCTGCTACTGAGTGTCTTCATTGGAGTTGCATATAGTAAATGTTCAGACCCTGCAGGAAAGCAGTTTAGTTTGAAGACATGCAGTGCCAGACCTATAGTGAGCCTTTAATTCACTTTTATCCTTGCTTTTGCCCTCCCCTCGGAAACCTATTATGCTTAAAATTTAAAACTCTGTAATCTGGATATATCAGGATGATATACTAAGACCAAGGCTTGGGTGTGGGAGGAGTGTAGAGTCAGAGACTATGTTTGGTTCTTGTTTGATCTTCTTACAAATTCTCCTTAATTCATGGATGTTCCCCCAGAGTGAACTTAATGTTACCTCTGAAAAAAAATTAGGAAAAATTAAAATGCCAAGTTAGCCATCTTTAGAAATGACCCAAGAGATAAATACTTAAAATCTAGTCTGGTTGTAATCTCAGTGTAGGGCAGGACTAAATTGTGATTGTAAGTAAGAAAATACAGCCAAGTAATTGTATTATATTCTAACAGGAGAAAGAATGTATCTGTTAGAAGAAGGTGTGGAAATTGTAGATCAGCTGTGAAAGAATAGAAAAAAGAGTCAGAGGCGAACATATGCTGTTTTCTTCCTGCCCAGAGGGAGAAGAAACACAGATCATTGATTTTGAGAATCTGGTTTATGCTGATAGTGGAAATGGATATATTAGGGTATCTTAGCCTGATGACACAGGTGATTATAATATGGAATAGCTACAATAGCTATATTATATGTCTAATGTGGCAGTCATTGAATTAGGTAATTTGCAAACAGTGTAACCTTTATAATAATACAACTAATAGAGATTTGAGTTTAGAATTCAGTTCTGTGATTCCTCTACTCATGTGTCTTTCCTCTATTCAGGTAGAATTATTTATTGAGGAAGACTGTGCTGAATAGTAAAAGTAAATGAGCCACTCTGTAACTCTTTTCGTTGAAATTAAATTGACATTCTGGTTTTTATATGCATGGCCTCTGAATTTGGTTTTATGTGAATCTTCCTCTTAAGAGACAGGTCTTCTCTGTGTGCTAGATTAAATTTCTGATCTTGTAAGATAGAAGGTTTCAGACCCTGGATTGTATGTTCATCAGGGTAATGCTCTCCTGTTAAGGGAAGGAGGGGTCTGGAAGGTTGCTGAATCTCCCAAGTCCTCATTTGGCCTTGACGTAAACTTTTCCATTCAATCATCAGCAAATTATAGTTCCTATTCCTTTCTTTAAAAGAGTAATTATTGTCAATCAGTGAGGTATAATGAAAAGAATATGGGGTTTTGAATTCAAAAAAGACCAGGATTCAAAACTCTTCATCCCTTGGTCAATATTCTGGTTTTCTGTTACTGCCTAAAAAGTCACCCCAAACTTTAGTGACTTGAAACAGTGTTATCTTTCATGTTCCTATGGATTTATAGAGTTCAGCTGGCCAGTTCTCACTTGAGATCTTTCATCTGTTTGTAGTCCACAAAACTGGAGGGAGCCGTCTGAAGGCCCTACTGGGATGGACCTCCAAGGTAGTTTTTCTCTCTTACAGTCCAGTCCTTCTCTGATGTCTCAGTGCTCATCTATGTGACTTCTCTGTCCAGCAGAGTTGTTGTTTAATTGCTAAGTCATGTCTGACTCTTTGTGACCCCACTGACTGCAGCATGTCGGGCTTCCCTGTCGTTCACTATCTCTCGGAGTTTGCTAAACTCATGTCTGTTGAGTTGATGATGCCATCCAACCATCTCATCTTCTGTTGCCCCCTTCTCCTCCTGCTCTCAGTCTTTCTCCGCATCAGGGGCTTTTCCAGTGAGTCGACTCTTTGCTTCAGGTGGCCAAAGCAATTGGAGCTTCAGCATCAGTCCTTGCAATGAATATTCAGGGTTGATTTCCATTAGGATTGACCGGTTTGATCTCCTTGCTGTCCAAGGGACTCTCAAGAGTCTTCTCCAGGACCGTAATGCAAAAGCATCAATTCTTTGGCACTCAACTTTATGGTCCAGCTCTTATATCCTTATATGATTACTGAAAAAACCATAGCTTTGACTATGGTTTCGGCAAAGTTACTGTCTCTGCTTTTTAATATGCTGTCTAGGTTTGTCATAGCTTTTCTTCCAAGGAGCTGGTATCTTTTAATTTCTTGGCTGCAGTCATTGATTGGAGTGATTTTGGAGCAGTGATTTTGGAGCTCAAGAAAGTAATATCTGTCACTGTTTCCACTTTTTCCTCTTCTGTTTGCCATGAAGTGATGGGACTAGATGTCATGATGATCTTTTTTTGAATGTTGAGTTTTAAGCCAGGCTTTTCACTCTCTTCTTTCACCCTCATCAAGAGGTTCTTTAGTTCCTCTTTGCTTGCTGTCCAACAGAGTAGCCCAGACTTGTGTGACTGCTCAGGGCTTTAAGACTCAGAAAGCAGAAACTGTTAGGCAGTTAAGAACATTGTCTGGAATTAGCTCAGTATTCTATAGGTAAAGAAGTCACAGGGCTCTCCAGATTCAGTGATCTGGTTCTTAGAACTGGGATCATGAAGCGAGAACTTGTACATTTCTCTACTCTAAATCACTGTGATTCTTGCTTCAAGTCTCACTTCTGTCTTCCCAATTATGATATCTACCTTCTGAAATTATTTTCTTTTTATCACAGTTCTAAACATCATTGAAAGTTCAGGATCAGTGTAGATGACCCTTTAAAGACCTTACTTACTCCATGGTGGGAATGTAAATTGATACTGTCACTATGGAGAACATTATGGATACTGCTTAAAAAACTAGGAATAGAATTGCCATATGATGCGACAATCCCAGCATTGGGCATGTACCCTGAGAAAACCATAATTGAAAGAGCCACATGTACCCCAGCTTTCGTTGCAGCACTATTTACAACAGCTGGGACATGAAAGCAACGTAGAGGTCCATTGACAGATGAGTTAATAAAAAAGTTGTGGTACATACATACAATAGAATATTACTCAGCCATAAAAAAGACTACATTCAGTCCTAATGAGGTGGATGAACCTAGAGCCTGTTATACAGAGTAAAGTAAGTCAGAAAGAGAAAAACAAATATCGTGTATTAACACATATATATGGAATCTAGGAGCCTGTTTGCAGGGCAGCAGTGGAGACGCAGACATAAAGAAGAGACTTGTGGACAAAGTGAGGAAAGAAGTGGCTGGGGCCAATCGAGAATGTAGCGCGGAAACATAACTTACCATATGTAAACCAGATAGTGAAAATTTGTTGTATGATGCACCGAGCTCAAGTCAGGTGCTCCGTGACACAACCTAGGGGGGTGGGATGGGTAGGAGGTGGGAGGGAGATTTAAGAGGGAGGGGGCATATGTGTACCTATGGCTGGTTCATGTTGTTGTATGGTAGAAACCAACACAATATTGTAAAGCAGTTATCCTCCAATTAAAAATTTTAAAAATACATGTATAATATTTCTATATATGCTTAATGTTGATTATGAAATAAATGTGATTCAGTTCAGTCACTCAGTCGTGTCCGACTCTTTGCGACCCCATGAACTGCAGCACGCCAGGCCTCCCTGTCCATCACCAACTCCCGGAGTTCACTCAAACTCACGTCCATTGAGTCGGTGATGCCATCCAGCCATCTCATCCTCTGTTGTCCCCTTCTCCTCCTGCCCCCAATCCCTCCCAGCATCAGAGTCTTCGCATGAGGTGGCCAAAGTACTGGAGTTTCAGCTTTAGCATACAATAATAATTGTATAATTATTACACCCTCTACTCCCATAGCTGCATCTTGCACTTTGTGATCATCCAGAACATTGCTTCTTTTGAAATCTTAGGCTTCACTATCCCATGAGCAGGCCCCAACTTCTTAAACTTCCAGCTCTTTTAGTTGTTTACTTCCACTCTAACCATTCTCTGATTGTATTAGATTCTGGTACTTTGACTCCTAGTTGTGAGGTGTGTGGCAAGTAATTTCATGTTTGTTTATTCAGTAAATGTTTATTGAATACCTGACTGTCTTAGGGATATAATGGTAAACAAAATTGATCTGAACCCTGCCTTTATGAAACTTAAAGCTTTCTGAATGGTTACAGACATTAAGAAAGCATTAAACAAATATATAATTACAAACTGTGATAAGTGCTATAAAGGAATGAATTAGGAGCCATAAGGAGAAAATAAGAAGAGGAGGGGACATGGATAGGAATCTGCCTGCCAATGCAGGGGACACAGGTTCAATCCCTGGTCCAGAAGAATTCCGCATGCTACAGAGTAGCTAAGCCTCCTGCACCACAACTACTGAAGCCTGTGTGCCTAGAGCCTGTGCTCCGCAACAAGAGAAGCCACTGCGATGGGAAGCCCATGCACTGCCATGATGAATAGCCCCTGCTTGCTGCAACTAGAGAAAGCTCACACACAGCAATGAAGACTCAGTGCAACCAAAAATAAATAAATTCTTTTTAAAAAGAGGAGGAAAGCACTTTAGACTGAATGGTGAAAGAGGGGCTTTCCAACGTGACCTCAAAATGGAGACCTAAAAGACTGGAAGTCCCTTGCCATGCAAAGAGTTAGGGGAATAGTGTTTTCAGTTGTAGGAGCAGAATGTGTGAAAGCTTGAGGCAGGGATCAGCTTGATGAGTTAGAATAATTGAAAGGTTTTTGTGACTGGAATTCACTGAGGCAGGTAGCCTGAAATGAGGTTGGCAAGTTAAACAGGGACCAGCTGAATCAAGGCCTTGCAAGTCATTTTTAAGAGTTTGATTTTATTCTGAGTGTTTCTGGAAATAGTTGAAAGGTTTTAAGATGGGATGATATGGTCTGTTTTATGTTTTAGAAAGATAATTCTGAATTTATCATGCAGAACAGATGGGAAGAGGCTGGAAGAGAAGCAGGACAGCACTTAAGAGGGAACTTATTCATTGTTTAGAGCCAGTGCTGGCTTGGGTTATGATAGTGTGGCAAAAAGGCAAGGAGTAGATTTGAGAAATGTGTTCGCAGTAGAAGTACCGGGATTTGATGGTTGGATGTGGAAGATGACAGAGACGGAGGAGTCAGGAGTGACTCCCGAGTTTTCCAGTAGGAACAAATTTGATATGCCACCTCTTGATAAGTGTGTGTGTGTAAGAGAGAAAGAGCATGACAGAGAAGACATTTGAAGATAAATGAATCTGGAGTCCAGAAGAGTGACCTGGGTTAGAGATAACACATTTGGGAGTTGTTCCACCTAGAGGATATTTATTTATTTTTATTTTTTTATTTTTCATGTGAAGCAATGGGAATGAATGAGAGAGGAAGAGAAAAGAAAGAGGAGGGCCTGACACTGGGGTGCAAATCACAAATTACAACATTTTTTAATTGATTTTTTTCTTTTTAAATTTAAACATTAAAATAGATTTAAGGTTTTCTAAAGGCCATCTCACTTGCTTTCAGATAACTTTCTTTGTGGGAGAGAAGGAATATAGTTCTGCTACTACAAAGGAATATAGTTATCCTCCCCTGGGAGGATAGGGGATGAGGAGCAGAGGGAGGGGCTCAGAATTTATATGTTCTCCAGATTGTTTCCTGCCTGGAGTAATTCACAGTATGCCCATTATTAGTGTTTCTCATCTTTCATGTGTGTAGAGAAGAAAAAAGGTTGAGAGTCTCTGCTCCACAGGATAAATTTCATGGTAATCTGAAGTTTTCCGTATCCTGGTTTCAGCCTGCCTATTCACATTCATCATACCATTCCCCTCCAACCACCATGCATGCTGTATTCTATTGTTACAATTTTTAACTCATAATTTCCATTTTTATTGAGCAGATAGACTAATATTTTAAGTCTCTGTTTCAGGTAAAGCTTCCCCTGATTCCCTCAGGAGAACTTTGGTATTTGTTTATATTCCCAGTGTGCATTGCTTAAAGCAGTTGTTTTATTAAATTTAAATGTTTTTCTTGCATTGACTGCTCACCAAACTAGTCTTCTTGACAGAAGGGATTGGTTTTTTTCTTTACGCCTCTTTTAAGAAAGCATTTGAATGTTTGAGTTACATTTCTGACTGTCTTTGAGTAGGCAAATACAGCTTACATTTCCTTCTTATAAGACAAACTTTGGGATTTAGAAAATATAGCGAGCAAGAAAATAGTTGAAGATGTCTTTCCCAGATCTATTGTAATAGGTATTAATAGTTAAAATATACTTTTTAAAATTGTGGTAAAGCAACCTCTGAAGTATATTCTTTCTTATCAGCCCCAATGTTGTTCAGTCACGTCCAACTCTCTGTGACCCCATGGACTGTAGCCCTCCAGGCTGCTCTGTGCATGGGATTCTCCAGACAAGAATTCTGGAGTGAGTAGCCATTCCCTTCTCCAGGGGATCTTCCTGACCCAGGGATCAAACCCCGGTCTCCCTCATTGCAGGCAGATTCTTTACTGTCTGAGCCATCCAATTAGAGCCCTGGAGTGGAGAAATCCATCAAGGTAACCCAGAAGTTCTAGACACAGATAATTGGCCCAAAAGCTTGATATTTAATTAAAAGAAATATTCCTGGTAGTGAAGGAAATAGAAACTGATCTAATGGAATTATTCTGGTTATTTGAATTAACATGTCTATAGAATACCTGAGAATATTTAAATTTTATTTGGAACCATTGATAATCAAAAAATAGGTTAGAAGTATTGTAAAACTTCACTGTAAATTTCTAGTCTGGAATTGATTTATTCTGTGATTAAATCAATCAATTTATTCTGTGATTCAGTTTGTGTCTCCTGCATTGTTTAGAGCCAGTGCTAGCTTGGTTTATGATAGTGGGGCAAAAAGGCAAGGAGTAGATAAAGGAAAAAAATAGCATAGCAGGAAAAAAACAGCAATTTCTATACCCATTGAGTATTACAAACTTTTACTGCTCTGATACATTTCTTGGAGCATTTTCACTAGATTTGAAGAAAGAATTAGATAATGAACTCATTACAGTTAAAAAAAAAAGTTCAAGTTAAAAAAACAAACTTTGACATTCTTCCTTTTAGCTTTCAGTGGGAATCACTTATGAAGCCATTCTATAATTATCACATGGAATTCATTACTTGCCGGAGTATAACAGAAAAAATTATCCTGAGAGTCAGCAAGTACAAACAACATTTCACAACATCAGCTTGTGTACTGCATATTGTTCTGTAACTATATACTTAGCTTTCTGGTGAAAAACTCTCATTTATGTCTTCCTTTCTTTTATAGGAATATATTTGTCCCAGATGTGAATCAGGTTTTATTGAAGAAGTGACAGATGATTCCAGGTATAGTACAAGCCCATGAATAAATCAGGCATTCTCTTATCAAAATTATGTTTTTTAACATCAACTGAATGAATAGAAAGAAATTTGTTTTATAACTTACACTCTCTGCTGAGAGAGAAGAAAAGCAGCAGAGAAAAGGGGAAGAAAAATGGGGAAATTAGGAAAATGTTGTGATAGTAGGTGTCTTGAGATCTACTGTGGCGTTCCTGGGAAACCTCTGTATCCCTATCAGAGTAAATTTGGTGAGTTTTCGTATATTTTCTGAGACTTTAGGGTTTCTCTTGGATTATTGGTTGGTTTTTGGTGACTACTCTTGCCTGAAAGTAGATTGCTCTTATACCCCTTTGGTGGGCTGGGGAGCAACTTCTGACAAAGATTGCCTAGTAAGATAAACAGGCTGTTCTAGCCAGGGAAACTGAGTTGTTATTCTTGAGGAAGCCTTGGGCCCCTTGTGCTTATTAGGATTATTGTGGTCAAACATATCATCTTGCCACTGTAGTATTAGTGTGTTGTTAATGCTTGAAATTGGCTCTTGTTGCTCTTACTGATGGTATACAACCTATAAAAGGGGAAAGTTATTTCTGAAAGTGACAATGTTACATATTCCTTCTTGGTTAATATGAATAAAACTATGAAAGTGTAATAAAAAGTAGAATAGTGTTGATAGGAGGGCTTCTTTTAATATTGGAATGACTTTGGGGGTTTTAATGACAGTAAATAATTCCTTTACTGTTGCTGTTGGCAGAATATAAAGTTGAAGTTCCCTTCCACAACCAGGAAAAACTACACATTTTACAGTATGTACAATCAGTTTAACTTTATTAACGATCAGTGATTATTATATGTATAATCTGACCTGAAGCTTCTGGGGCAACATATGGCATGAAGATCTAGTTTGCTACAAACACTTGATGTAATAATCTTGGTTTTAAATAACACAATACCAGCTCAATCTATAAGATTAGCATGAAGGCAAAATTAGCGATTTTGTGTGGATGGCATGCTAACTTGGGATAGCTTTTTATTTGTGCTGTTATAATTGCATCATATACTTGTTTCAAGCAGGGTATGCTCTGCATGTGTTATAGAGCATGTTGTGTTTTGCGGGAGCGTTTTTTTCAAAGGTTTTGAATACTAATCCTGGTTTCTACAAGATGAATCTTTGCTAGAAGGAAACTGAATTCTATGGATCCTGCTCTCACTTGACTTAATCTTTTATTTGTGCTTTTGTGAGTCAAAGATTGTCTTGTACAGGTGCTATTGGTAGCAGATATTCAAATACAAAGGTGATGTCTTTTGAAAGATCAGTGTTTTAAATAGTTGAAGAAATCTGCTTAGAATCAGTGTCTTAGAGGTAGCAGGGTATTTATTCCCTTCTATAAAGTTTATGAACATTTGCTGATTTGAATACTTAGCAATTACAGTGTTATGTAGTGGATGGTAAAAATTAATGAGAGCAAGTCCTTATGTGAACATTGGATAATGGGTTCCATTTGCTGTTAGACATTCATCTGGAGGAACATCTTGTAAATTTACTTAAGCTTTGTAACATTTCTCAGAAAAATGTAATTGTTTTTACTGTCCCTTCTCTGTGATTAGCCCTATCATTCTTTTTAAAAAATTATTTATTTGTTTGTTTATTTGTGGCTGTGCTGGGCCTTTGTTGCTGTGCATGGGCTTCTTACTAGGTGCTGCGAGCAGGGGCTACTCTAGTTGTGGCGCTCAGGCTTCTCATTGTGGTGGCTTCTCTTGTTGTGGGCCAAGGGCTCTATGGCCAGTGGGCTTCAATAGTTGTGGCACGTGGGCTCTACAGTGGGGCTCAGTAGTTGCAGCTCCCAGGCTCTACAGCACGGGCTCAAGGGTTGTGGTGTACAGACTTGGTTGCCATGCTGCATGTGGGATCTTCCTGGATCGGGGATTGAACCTGTGTGTCCTGCATTGGCAGGTGGATTCTTCACCACTGAGCCACCAAGGAACCCCAGCTCTGTCATTCTTAATATACAAAGGAATTTTAAGGAAAGGGAAGGCTGGGGGAGTTGCAGGGATAGAAGAACCCTAAAAGAAAGAGTTGATAACTTTAATTACCAAAGATACCTGAATCCTTGAAGCTATCAATATATGGTAAAGGCAGTAAGAGCCCTGGAAGCCTTTCTAGGCTTGAGCAATAAGATAGATACACAGTGGTAATTTAATTATTTATCTAGCATAGAGGTACTGGTAATTTGGGGCTTGTTCTACAGAGGAAGTGTTTTTTTACAAAAGACATTTTAACTTCTGAAACAAATAACAGTTGTCAAATGGTTTCTAATCAGAGAATAAGGCTGCCATAGACAGAGAATGGCATTAGCTTTTGTTTTTTCACTTTTGGTTCCAGACTAACCAGGGTGTGTATGTTTTCTCAATGAGCTGAGTGCAGTGCCTGGATTACTACTGTAATTCTGAAAATGAAAGCTGCCCTAGTAATTTGTGTACTTTATATCATTGGGGTGAGTGTGTGCATGCGGGTGTGCTAATGTGTGTACTTTTGTGCCCTTGTATGTGTCTTGAAGTAAAAGTGATATTCAACAATTCTTGTGATTCTTTCCATCCCCCTTCTTTCAAAGTGTTTTAGCCAGTTTTCTCTCTTTGCAAATTTCATGGGGACAGTGGGATCTAATATTTTTTCCTGGTCTTTGGGAGTTGGTTTACACATGCAATATTAATTCAGTAACGTTTACTTTTGAGTTTTCAATGCAGGATATAATAAAGCAGTGTTATCAAAAGTGCTGAGTGCTCTGTCTAATGGCTGATACATAATAAATACATGTATTTGTGGTATTAATAAAATACAGTCTTTACCTTCTGAACTTTATGTTTCTGAAAGAAGGGTAAGAAGTAGAAATGGATGAAACAAGTTCTAGATATGTATAATACAAGGTGTCAAATTTAGAATCAAAGTCAAGAGTGCAGAGGGCTGTGGAAGAGTCTTGTTTGGTGAGTTTAGTAAAGTCTTAATGGAGGATGACTCTGAGGGGTGGGTAAGATAATCACCATCAGAAGAAAAAATATGTATTGAGCCCTTTTATAAGATGCTAAATATTGTACCAGACCCCTTGCATTACTAATTTTTAATCATTTCTAGTAGTTTCAAATGTTGTGTGTTCATCTGATGGTTAGTGGTTTTTTAGTGAAATATTATTTGGAGAATCTAGTTTTATTTTTTAGCTTCTGAGAATAAATATTTTTCTTCCTTTACTCAGATTTGAGTTGCATTGCTGGCTGTGGGTCCTTCTTCCTTCCCTGTGATGGCCCCTGTCTCTAATTTTCTTCACTTGGTTTATCCTTGATTTTGTAGTTTGTTATAGTATTTTTCATAGATTAATCTACATGCAAGTTCTTCATAATTTCCTTTGTAGGTGTCACATTGGAATGAGTTATTTTTCTTTATTGGGATTTGTTCTCACTGTACCATTCTATATTTAGGTTCTGGGAGGGAAGCTTACTCCTGGGAATAGAAAATAGAATCACTTCTCATTGCTTTTTCTCTTCAGTTTTTTAGGTGGTGGCAGCAGCACATCAACACAATTTTCCGAGGTAAGTGTTCCTTTGGCTCTATGGATTCTTTAGGTAGTGGCCTCGTGCTACAACGGTGACAGTGCAACAAAACCTCAGAATGTTTAAGGGAAATGTAGGCAAGAGTAGTCTTAGAAGGATTTGTGTTCAGTAGTTGGGGCTTTGGCATGTTATTTTTAGTAAACCTTTGATTAGGAGGTATTATCAGTTATTTTCTGCTTCTATATTGTGTATATAGTGTGAGAATGTAAAGCTTGTGTTTTTTTTTAATAACTGTGTGCAGACTCTTAGTGGTGTGACAGTCAAGTAAAGAGCAGGGGATGAGTTATAACTGAAGTCACATTGAGGCACAGTCTACAGTTTTACACAGAGGAACTGGTTTCTAGAGATTACCTTTAATGAATATGGTAATTTGGTATATGTTTTGGAATTTGGGTGCCAGATTAAGGATAAGATATTTACTTGCCTTCCAGGTCTCACGATAGGACCTATAGTTAATTTCCAGTTCTTTATATAATGTGGGTTCTCTTACCGCGAAGCACAAACTCTGGGGCATGTGGGTTTCAGTAGTTGTGACAGGTGGACTCAGTAGATGTGGCTCTCGGGCTCTAGAGCATAGGCTCAGTAGTTGTGGTGCACAAGCTTAGTTGCCATGTGACATGTGGGATCTTTCTGAATCAGTGAGCGAACCCATTTCTCCTGCATTGGCAGGTGGATTCCTTACCCTGGAGCCACCAGGGGAGCCCTAAGGTGTACAGTTTTAAGTAACACTAAGTACTTTTTGTTTATAAGCATTAAGAGACTATATCTCACAAGCGTAGACCCCTCTGCCTACAGAAAACACTGGTTTGCTTTTGCTCCTACTGCCATATAGTTTGGTTAGCTCTAGAAAGCTAACAGATGCTAAAAGAAAAAAAAAAATTAAATCCCATAATCGGAATTTCTTTGATTTCAGAATCACATTAACCTTTTTTGGAAATAGTTCAAGTTTTGAGAACAAGCAAAACTTCTTAGTATTTATTTGTGTATAAAGTAAAACTGTATTTGCAGGTGTGTCTGAAAACTGGTATTCAGTAAGAAGCCCATAAAACCCTAAGCTTCTCTCCTTTATCCTCTGAAAATTATTTTAAGACTTGCAGCTCCCAGACTTTTTTTTTTTTTTGCTACACCGTGCAGCTTGTAGGATCTTAGTTCCTACAAGCAACTAAGGAACAAACTAGGTTTGTTCAAACAAACCAGGGATTGAACCCAGGCCCCAGTAGTGAAAGCACCAAGTCCTAACCACTGGGCCACCAGGGAATTCTCAGCTCCCCAGACTTTTTGTGTTATTAGATATAGTCAAGAAACTTAATGTTTGGGTAACAATCCTGTTTTAGTAAGGGTATTTTCTATTACTTATGGTCTGTGGTACTTCCCAATATCCGGTATTAAGCTTTTTACCTAACTCTGAACTGACTTGGTATGTGGGTTGGTTAGTGTGATTCAAGATAGATTATGTCTTTAAACTCCCATTTTCTTGTTTTGATGGATGAAAAAACATTACTTAAAATTGATTCTGCTCACCAGGCATGAAAGCCTTTCCAGTTTTAGTAGTTTTTTTTTCCTTGTGTGTGCTATTCCCGATAACACAGATTGTCACTTACTGGTTATACATATGCAGAGGAAAAACTTCATCTGATTTTCCTTAAGTGTTCTCTTTTAGGAGATGGAAATACAAGTTTTATAGTTATGACTCACTAGGAGAAGATGCATTCAGAAGAAAAATAAATATATATATTTAGTCAGTTTCCCAACTTTAGTAATGCTAAATCTGACACTGCATGAGTTATCCTTCAGGTGTTGAAGTAATTTTGCCTAGTTATAGCCTGTGACATCATGTTCTTCAGGATTTGTAGCAAGGGCATGATTACACCCAGTTTTCCCTTGTCATCAAAGGGAATATTTCAGTTTTCTCCTTTTAAAATATTTTGCACTTATATAGAAAAAAACCTGTCTTTTAATATTGTATAAGTTGTCAAGGATTAAAAAAAACAGCTAAGAAGTATATATTGAGTGCACTTCCAGCACTCTGCTAGAAGTTAGGGCAAGAAACAAATGTTACAGTTGCCTTGAGTGCAAGGAACTTATAATTTAGTTGGGGAGCAAGTGCAAACATATGAAACAAGTATGGATACAAGAAAGAATGTACAGAGGGTATAATAAACTTACTGTGGGGTGTATGTGACAGACAGTAGAAAGGACAGATTAGGTGTGCTGCTGTCTTTGAAAAGACTAAGATGTTTAGGAAAAGAGGTCAAATGACATAGTGATATGCCCAGATCCAGATTGCCTGAGTTTAAATCCTGGGTCTACTGCTTACTGACTGTGTAACCTGGGCAAAATTACTTAGAATTTTTCAGTGCCTCTGTTTCCTCCTTTGTAAATTGGGGAAAATAATAATACCTACCTCCGGGTTGTTGTGAGGATTGAGTTGATACATGCCAGGTGTGTGGGCCAGTGTGCCTGCCGAATAGTGAGTGCTTAATAAATTTTAGCTGTTAATAATACTTCATGGAGAAGGTAAAACAAGGCTTCGAGTACTAGAGCCTCAAAAGGTAGGTGGAATTTAGATAAACAAAGAGATGAGAAAACACAAACACTTTTCCTCTAGACAGCGTTCATAGGCTTTAAGTTCATAATTATACCCATATCCCTAGAGGAGAAGCCTGGAAAGAAAATTATGTTTGGAAACAAGAGTTGTTTTTCTTTTCTATATTTCAGTTGATAATTCCAGCAAATGCTTATGCTCAGTTTTGCTCTATTTTTCTTCAGAGTTGCTTGTACAATGAAGAGATTATTTTCTTAATTAGTATTTATTAATGCTGGATTCTTAAAACACTAGATATATTAGAAGAGGCTTAGTTCAAGCATGCATATGTGTATGTGTGTGTGTATGTGTGTGTGTGTGTATATATATATTTTTTTTTTTCCTGAATGAGATCTGGGGTGGGGGAACAGGAAGAGTGGATGAGGATGGAGAAGAGTTGCCAGTGAAATGGGAACTATGTTTGAGTAATGTGTGAGGGTTGGTGGAGAGTGAATTTAGAAATGTTGCTAACAGATTGTAGAGAGAGAGGACATAGCTATACTGAGGCCCCTGTTGATAATCTGGGGAATTGAGCCCATTGCTATCTGAGCATTTAATTGATTACTTGAAAGCTTCTGACCATGACCTGGTGCCAGTGAGACATCTGATCTGAAAGTCGCAGCTTTCCTGAGTATATCACTTCAGTGCAAGAGTGGCTATGGCTTCTGATTCATATTAGCAAAAATAAGATAGATGGTTTTCTAGAAAAAGAACTCCCAGGTGTTCAAGAAGGCAAGGTGCTCTGAGCAGCCTGATTTATATTTATTTAAATAAAATTTGTTTTGGTACATATGCAGCATTGCATTGGGCAATAAAAAAGGTGTTAAAATGCATCTGGAGTTCCACTATTCTAAGAGCCCCCTTTCTTTCTATATTTCCTTTCAGGTTTTGTCCTGAGGCATAGATACTGAAAGATACTATAACAACGTTAATAAGATTTTTAAAAAGTCTTCCATATTATCATTACCTTATTTTTTATTTCATCCTTTCCTTCCCTCCCTTTCTCATTTTCTTTCTTTCTTTCTCATACTTTCCATTTCTCACATTCATGCTTCATAACTGTTTTCAGATATAATCATAGAATATGCTATGTTATATTTCTGATTTTTAAAATTTACTTAGGATTATAGCACAATTTTTTTTCTTATCTTTTCATAATTATAAGAGTTATATTTTATGACTTCATATTCTTTCATGAATTCTCTATATTAAACTGTTATCCTGTATTAAAACATGTCTGGCTATACATGATGGTTGATCATTGATCATACCTCTTCACTTCATCTCAGAGTCTAGAACATGTTGAGAAGTAAAGCATGGATGCTAGGGAGATGGAAATAAAGATTTAATTTTTATTCAGTGAAATTGAAAACCGCATTTGATCTGTGGCCAAATGGACATCCTAAGTCTGCACAGGATGTCCCTCCTGAGAATTAGAGCCAGCAGAGCAGGCACAAATACTCAGAACCACTTCTTTGGCCTTTGTGCAGGGCCCTTATACATGAACTCCATCAACTGGAGAAATGTGACTTAGCAGATGTTAGGTTTTTACAACCTACCAATCAGGTACATCATTTCTCTGGTAGGAAAAAGTAATGAGGAATGAATAAAGAGGTTAGAAGTGGACGTGAAAGCTCTTGGGTCTTCCCTTCTCACCTTTGAGTTTAGTAATTCAAGTCTGTAGTTAGCAAGGATCTGGGACTAGTACCTCTGGCATTTAGGCGAGGAGATGAGTAGTCTGGGAGGGCAATATTATGTCTACCTTCATGAAGTCTCTCTCCAGTACCAACTATGGTCTTTTTGTGTATGCTCCTGGGACCTGTGGAGAAGGCTCTGAAGTAATCAAGAACAACATTAAATTAAGCTGAGCTAAATAAAATTGTTGATATTCTATTGTTCTTGACTTACAAAGATGGTAATTTTAAATGATTAAACCTAGTAAAAGTTAAAGATTTCAAATCTTTAACTTTCTTTTCCCAAGAAAGTCTTCCTTTTAGCTGTTTGCTTTTCTTCTCAGTCTCAGCCAGAAGGCTTGTACTCAAATGCTGGGTAGAGTTTGGATTCTTTAAGCAGCTGCACCCTGGATGTGCTCTTAAAGGTTGAATTAATTCAACCGAATCTTTCATCTGTCTCACTTCTTAGTATAAAGAGTTAAAAGACCTCATTTCACAGTGCTGCCTACTTCACATCCAGTCCATTTGGAAATATCAACTCCAGAACTCTTCAGCAGTTGTTCAAAGAATAACTGTGTTTCTCTAATTCACTACTAAGTTCACACAGAATTGGTAATTCTGTTGCCAAGCAAAGAACGTAATGTAAACTCAATGGTAACTGAAGGAAGAAGAATGAAACAAAAAATAGTTTTGGTGTCAGCCTTGCCAGTTTTTTGTTCAGTGACTGCCAGTTGACCACATCTATAGCCTGTAAGCTTAAACTCGTTTGGAAAAAGTGCTTTTCAAGAGATAAGTTATGGCACAGTGTTTACGTTTTAAGGGGTGAGTGGGTACTGGACATCGTATTTTTTCTTTGTGAATAGCACTTGAATACTCTGTATTTTTATAAAATTTAGGAATTTTATATTTGATTGAAAACTTGTTATCCAGGCTACGTAGAGACCTCTTAAAATGGAATAATGAGAAAACAACCCATTTTTAGAAAATTGCAAAAGATTTAAACAATCTCCTTTACCAAAGAAGGTGTATAGATGGCAAAAGAAACCTCAACATCATTAGTTGTTGTTTGTTGTTGTTGTTTAGTTGTTTCTGATTCTTTGTGACTGCATGGACTGCAGCATGCCAGGCTCCTCTGTCCCCCACTATCTCCTGGAGTTTGCTCAAATTCATGTCCATTGAGAAGTTAGGAAAATGCCCATTAAAACCACAATGAGGGAATTCCCTGGCAGTCCAGTCATTAGGACTCTCGATCTTCCACTGGAGAGGGCATTGTTCAATCCCTGGGTGGGAAACTAAGATCCTCATGCTGCGTGGTATGGCCAAAAACAAACAAAAAAAACAACTCATCAAAGTGAGCTACTACATAGTTATTAGGATGGCTAAACTTTACAAGACTGAGGATATTAACTTTTGGTAAGGCTGTGGAGCAACTAAAATTGAAAAATGGTCCAACCACTTTAGCAAACAGGCTTTTTTTTTTTTTTTTTTTAAGAAATATCAGCCATATGATTTAACCATTATACTCTCCTAAGATAGGTACATAATTGTGCATAGCAACTATTGTAATAATAAAAATTAGAAACATTCCAAGTGCCCATCAACAGGTGGATGGATAAACAATTATGGTATATCCATAGTATGGAATACTACTCAGCAATATAAAGTATGTGGAATGTGACTCAACATAAACCCTTGATTCATGTAAAACTTAGAATGAATCTCAAAATAATTAAGCTGAGTGAAAGAATACATATAGTATGATTCCCTTTACATGAACTCCTAGAAAGTATAAAATTCGAGAAAGTGCAAATCACGGAGTGATCATTGGCTCCTTGAGGGCAGGGAGGGGCAGGAGGAGGGGATTACCAAGATGCATTAGGAAACATATGGAGGTGATGAAAATGTCCTGTATCTTGATTTAGTGCTTTTGTAAAATTTCTTGTGAACTTTTTTCAAAATTGCATTTCTTAAATTAGTAATTTTGAAATTGCCCTCAGCTGACTCATCTCTGTAGATCATAATGGTTTTTTTGTGAACTTTTTTCAAAATTGCATTTCTTAAATTAGTAATTTTGAAATGGCCCTCAGCTGACTCATCTCTGTAGCTCATAATGGTTTTTTTTTTTTTTTTTTTACCACTATCTAATTCTAAGACTTTTTCATCACCCCTGGAAGAAACCCTATATCCATTAGTAGTCACTCCTTTTTCTTCCCAGTTCCCCCAGCTCTAGGAAACCATCAGCTGATTTTCTGTTTCTGTGGTTTTGCCTGTTTAGGACATTTGATATAAATGGAATGAATGATACAGTATGTGACCTTTGTGACTGACTCACTTAACATAATGTTTTCTTGACATATCTCTGTTTTATAGCACGAATCAGTATTTAATTCTTTTTTATGGCTGCAGGATCTGCTGTATGGATATACTACATTTTGTTTATCTGCTTATCAGTTGATGGACATTTCCATTATTTACACTTAACCGTTTTGGATAACATTGCTGTGAATATGTATAATTTTTTTCTGTATGTATTTTCTGTGTTCTCAAGTATATAAGTAGGAGGGAAATTGCTGGGCCATATAGTAACTCTTTAACTTTTCAAAGAATTGACCATAATATTTGAGGTGCTCATAAAATCATGGTTCAGTTCAGTTTCTCAGTTGTGTCCCACTCTTTGTGACCTCATGGACTGCAGCATGCCAGGCCACCCTGTCCATCACCAACTTCTGAAACTTGCTCAAGCTCAAGTCCATTGAGTTGGTGATGCCATCCAACCATCTCATCCTCTGTCGTCCCCTTCTCTTCCTGCCTTCAATCTTTCCCAGCATCAGGGTCTTTTCCAAGGACTGAGTTCTTCACATCAGATGGCCAAAGTATTGGAGCCTCAGCTTCAGCATCAGTCCTTCCAATGAATATTCACGACTGATTTCCTTTACGATTGACTGGTTTGATCTCCTTGCTGTCCAAGGAACTCTCGAGTCTTCTCCAACACCACAGTTCAAAAGCATCAGTTCTTTGGAGCTCAGCTTCCTTTATGGTCCCAACTCTCACATCCATACATGACTACTGGAAAAACCATAGTTTGACTAGACAGACCTTTGTTGGCAAAGTAATGTCTCTGCTTTTTAATATGCTGTCTTTGTCTAGATTGGTCATAGCTTTTCTTCCATGGAGCAAGCGTCTCTTAATTTCATGGCTGCAGTCACCACCTGCAGTGATTTTGGAGCCCATGAGAATAAAGTCTGTTACTGTTTCCATTGTTTTCCCATCTATTTGCCATAAAGTGATGGGACTGGATGCGTGCCGTGATGATAATTTTTTGAATGTTGAGTTTTAAACCAGCTTATTCACTCTCATCTTTCACTTTCATCAGGAGGCTCTTTAGTTCTTCTTTGCTTTCTGCCATAAGGGTGGTGTTATATGCATATCTGAAGTTACTGATATTTCTCCCTGCAGTCTTGATTCCAGCTTGTGCTTCATCCAGCCTGGCATTTCGCATGATGTATTCTGCATATAAGTTAAATAAGCAAGGTGACAATATATACAGCCTTGATGTACTCCTTTCCTAATTTGGAACCAATCTGTTGTTCCATGTTCAGTTCTAGCTGTTGCTTCTTGACTGCATACAGATCTCTCAGGAGGCAGATAAGGTGGTCTGGTATTCCCATCTCTTGAGAATGTTCCACAGTTTGTTGTGATCCACACAGTCAAAGGCTTTGGCATAGTCAATAAAGCAGAAGTAGATATTTTTCTGGAATTTTCTTGCCTTTTCAATGATCCAACAGATGTTGGCAATTTGATCTCTGGTTCCTCTGCCTTTCCTAAATCCAGCTTGAACATCTGGAAGTTCATGGTTCATGTACTGTTCAAGTCTTGGTTCAAGTTTTGCCTGGAGAATTTTGAGCATTACTTTGCTAGCGCCTACTTGACAAGCTCTGTCTTGAAAAACTGAAAATGTTACTCTGCATTGGAGGTAAAAAGATGACACTTCAGAAAATATGTGGGCTGAAATACTTACATGTTTCAATATAAAAAAGATGGAGTGACTTCCCCGGTGGTCCAGTGACTAAGACTGTGCTCCCAATGCAGGGCGCCTGAGTTGGCTCCCTGGTCAGGGAACTATATCCCACATGCAGCATACATCCTCGCTTGGAGAATTTTGAGCATTACTTTGCTAGCATGTGAAATGAGTGCAACTTCTGTAATTTGAACATTCTTTAGCATTGCCTTTCTTTGGGATTGCAATGAAAACTGACCTTTTCCAGTCCTGTGGCCACTGAGTTTTCCAAATTTGCTGGCATATTGAGTACAGCACTTTCACAGCATCATCTTTTAGGACTTGAAATAGCTCAGCTGGAATTTCATCACCTCCACTAGCTTTGTTTGTAGTGATGCTTCCTAAGGCCCACTTGACTTTGGACTCCAGGATGTCTGGCTCTAGGTGAGTGATCACACCATCATGGTTATCTGGGTCATTAACATCTTTTTTGTATAGTTCTTCTGGTTAGCCTATATAATCGTGGTTAGCTTATAGCAAATTTTGCTAATTGTCCATATCATTTATTTATTTCGCTGCACCAGGTCTTAGCTGCAGCATGTGGGCACTCTTAGTTGCATGTGGGATCTAGTTCCAGACCAGGGAGCCAACTCAGGCCCCCTGCATTGGGAGCACAGTCTTAGTCACTGGACCCCCGGGAAGTCACTCCATCTTTTTTATATTGAAACATGTTAAGTATTTCAGCCTACATATTTTTTGAAGCATCATCTTTTTACCTCCAATGTAGAGTAACATTTTCAGTTTTTCAAGATAGAGCTTGTCAAGTAGGCTGTTTCTGTGAATCTTTTGAATGTTTCACCAAAACTTTATATGGTATTCTTGTGATAACCTATGTGAGAAAATAATCTAAAATAGATTGAATATCTGTTTTTAACTTGTCTTGAATACCCAGTTTTGTTGTATGAGCTATTTTTTTCTCTTAGGCTTGTCTTAAGTCTGCTCAGAGGCAAATGACCTGAAGCTATTCTTATGCTTAGTGTTGATTTGGTATAAATTTGTGTGCTGCTGCTGCTAAGTCGCTTCAGTCATGTCCAACTCTTCAGTCGTGTCTCCCAATGGAGTGGGTTGCCATTTCCTTCTCCAGTACATGAAAGTGAAAAGTGAAAGTGAAGTCACTCAGTCGTGTCCGACTCTTAGTGACCCCATGGACTGCAGCCTACCAGGCTCCTCCATCCATGGAATTTTCCAGGCAAGAGTACTGGAGTGGGGTGCCATCGCCCTCTCCGATAGATTTGTGTGGTGTGCTCTGTTTATCAGGTGCTATATGGTCAACATACAGTAGTATCTTGGGACAAATACATTGACTACTACTATCTGTTTGCACTAATTTGCAGTTTCCAAACAAGTAGAAAATGCCTTATGCTGATGTTGAAGCTGCTTCTAAGCTTGGGTTCCTTCAGCATTTTTACAAATGTTAGATGCAATAATTCGTGTGTAATTATCAATGCAGATTACTGATATTATGAGTTTGGTGCTTAATTTTTCTTCTAATCAAAAATTTAAAATATTTATCCAAAGAAGACATATATATAGATGACCAATAGGCACATGAAAAGAGGCTCAGCATTACTAATTATTACAGAAATGCAAATCAAAACCACAGTGGTAGCTATCATGAACAAATCTACAAATAATAAATGCTGAAAAGGGTGCAAAGAAAAGGGAACATTCCCACACTGTTGATGGGAATGTAAATTGGTGCAGCCACTTTGGAGAACAGTATGGAGATTCCTTAAAAAACTAAAAGTAGGGCTTCCCTGGTGGTCTAGGGGTTAAGAATCTGCTTGCCAGTGCAGGGGACATGGGTTTGATCCCTGGTCCAGGAAGATCCCACGTGCTGTGGGCCGAGTAAGCCCGTGCACCACAACTACTAAGCCAGCCCTCTAGAACCCGTGAGCCACAACTACTGAGCCCGTGCTTCATAACTACTGAAACTTGCGTACCTTAGAGCCTGTGCTCCTCAACAGGAGAAGCCTCCATAATGACAAGCCCATGTACTACAAGCAATGAAGACCCAGCACAACCAAAAATAAATAATATTAAAAAAAAAAAACTAAAAATAGAATTAGCATATGATCCAGCAATCTCATTCCTGGGGATATATCTGGAAAAGACAAAAAGTCTAATTTGGAAAGATATGTGCACTCCAGTGTTTACAGCAGCACTATTTACAGTAGCCAAGACATGTGAAGTTGCTCAGTTGTGTCCGACTCTTTGCGACCCCATAGACTATAGCCTACCAGGCTCCTCTGTCCATGGGATTTTTCCAGGCAATAGTACTGGAGTGGATTGCCATTTCCTTCTCCAAGGGATCTTCCCAACCCAG
Source organism: Bos taurus (assembly GCF_002263795.3). Taxonomy (NCBI): domain Eukaryota; kingdom Metazoa; phylum Chordata; class Mammalia; order Artiodactyla; family Bovidae; genus Bos; species Bos taurus. The sequence goes on from NC_037330.1 coordinate 21,568,502, forward strand.
GGCTCGAACCCGGGTCTCCCACATTGTAGACAGATGCTGTACCGTCTGAGCCACCAGGGATGCCAAGACATGAAAGCAACCTAAATGTCCACTGACAGATGAGAGGATAAAGAAGATGTGATATACACACACATGTATACATATACACAATGTAGAATATTACCCAGCCATTAAAAAATAATAATGCCATTTGTACCAACATGGATGGACCTAGAAGTTTTCATGCTAAGTGAAGTAAGTCAGACAGAGAAAGACAGATATGCAGATGATACCACCCTTATGGCAGAAAGTGAAGAAGAACTAAAGAGCCTCTTGATGAAAGTGAAAGAGGAGAGGGAAAAAGTTGGCTTAAAGCTCAACATTCAGAAAACAAAGATCATGGCATCTGGTCCCATCAGTTCATGGCAAATAGATGGGGAAACAGTGGAAACAGTGGCAGACTTTATTTTTGGGGGCTCCAGAATCACTGCAGATGGTGACTGAAGTCATGAAATTAAAAGATGCTTACTCCTTGGAAGAAAAGTTATGACCAACCTAGACAGCATATTAAAAAGCAGAGACATTACTTTGCCAACAAAGGTCTGTCTCGTCAGAGCTATGGTTTTTCCAGTAGTCATGTATGGATATGAGAGGACAGTATAATATAGATGGACTATAAAGAAAGCTGAGTGCTGAAGAATTGATGCTTTTGAACTGTGGTGTTGGAGAAGACTCTTGAGAGTCCCTTGGACTGCAAAGAAATCCAACGAGTCCATCGTAGGAAACCAGTCCTGAATATTCATTGGAAGGACTGATGTTGAAGCTGAAACTCGAACACTTTGGCCACCTGATGTGAAGAACTGACTCACTTGAAAAGACCCTGATGCTGGGAAAGATTGAAGGCGGAGGAGAAGGGTACAACAGAGGACGAGATGATTGGATGACATCACCGACTCAATGGACATGAGTTTGAGTAAACTCTGAGAGTTGGTGATGGACAGGGAGGCCTGGCGTGCTGCAGTGCATGGGGTCGCAAAGAGTCAGACACGACTGAGCAACTGAACTGAACTACACTGAGAAGGCAGTGAGATAACATATTTAAAGTGCTGAAAGAAAAAAATGGCCACCTTGAAATTCTAAATCAAGTAAAACTGTCTTCAAGAATGAAGGAGAAATTAAGGCATTCCCAGATAAACAATAGCTGAGGGAGTTCATTACTATATGGTTTATACCATCTATACAAGAAATGCAGAAGGGAGTCTTTCAGGTTTACTATAGACCTGTTGAGTTTACTTTCTGCAGTAGGACAAAAAAATATACATTTAAAAAATCAACCTCCTATAGATTCTTATACACAGAAAACAAAAAGAGAAACCTCTAGTGATGTAAGTGTTTTCTGTCTTGAAGACTGGTAAAAACTATTTTTTTAAAAAGCCCTATTATCAAGTGTTCACCAGGATTTGATACAGTGGAAACCCTTCAACACTCATGGTGGATGTGTAAATTGGTTCAACCACTTTGGAAAACAATTTGGCATTAATATAGACCATATATAAAGTTGTATAGACCACTAACAGAAACTTCCTATCTCTATAGCAGAAAACATATATAAGAATGTTCGCACTGGCTGTTTGTAATGGCAAAAAACTGGAAATACTATGTCCTTATGTTTATTGAGGGAAGAAAAGATTTTAAAAAGTGTGGCATAAAGTGTGTGTGAAAATAAATGTATTAACATGTGGAGACAGAAAAGCAAGTGCTTTCATTAGGCACTTTCATATTAATTCATAAGGCACATTTTATTTATGGATGTGTATATCTGTGGTAAAACTATTCAAGGAATGGTAAAGAAAAAATTGAGGGTAGTGGTTATCCCTGGAGGTTGGAGGAGGGAGGGACATAGGGTTTCAGTGGTTTTGGTCATATGAGCTAAGAGATGGTTACACGACCATATGTTTTCTTTTTTAAAAAATTTATTTTTACTTTTTTCGTTTGCGCTGGGCCTTCATTGCTGTGTGCAGGCTTTCTCTAGTTGACGGAGAATTGGGGCTACTCTTTGTCGCGGTGCACAGGCTTCTCATTGTGTTGGCTTTTCTTGTGGAGCACAGGCGCTAGGGCATATGGGCTTCAGTGGTTGTGGCGCAGGGACCTTGTTGGTCCACAGCGTGTGGGATCTTCTCAGACCAGGGATGGAACCCATGTTCCCTGCATTGGCAGGTCGATTCTTATCTTCTCTGCCACTAGGGAAGTCCTGTTTTATTTTCTTACACCTCCTTTCTTGTGTTATTTTACATGTGTCAAATACTATATATTATAATAAATGTTAAAGACTTTATAAAACATAAAACATCCATACAGTGCTATTGTTGAAAAGAATGATATGCCTTTGTTCTGAGTTATTCATTGCAAGCCTTTTTTTCCTTTCATGGCATTGTTTTTTATTGGAGGGAGGGAGAGTGTTTCTCTTCCCACTTGAAAATGAAATCTGTTAGGGCACAAGTTCTTATTTGCTTTTTCACATCTTGTTAACTGCTGTATTCTAATCATTCCCAGAAAGTGATTGGGACATAGTACATGCTCAGTAAGTATTTGTTGAATAAATGTGGGTGTATGTTTATAAAACCTGGTGAATGTATGTACACATAGATAATTAAAGATCTGGAATTCTAAAGCTTTACCGGTGAGAATAGGGGAGTCGTCATTGCTGTGCTGGCCCACCGTGAAAGCGCATGCTGTCTGGTGTCACAGACCGGTGTTCACTGCCCCGCTTAACATCCCCCCAATCCCCCATCACTTGGGGCAAGGGCTTTAGGGCATAATTTAAAAAGGAGGACCTGAATCCAAACAAAGACACAGTCACAGCCTTTTATTGACTGAAGGGCTGGAAAGTGACTTAAATTTGTCTCACCATTTTTTTGCACTGTATTTTAATGTTTTGAAGTTTTATTTGCTTTTATTTCATTTGGGTTTGTTTAGTTTTTGCAGTTGTTAATATAGGACCTATTTGGGGGGATGATTTCTCAGAGGTAAGCTAAGTCTTTTCATAAACTAAGTCTCTTTATATTTCTTTTCTAGTCATTGTGTGTATTCATCAGATAGTTCTGTCTCTATGTCCTGTCAGTTTCTATTAGTGGAATGGTGCCTATGTTCTAGAACTATAACAAACAGCAACAAGAAAGTCATAAAGTATAAAAAGGAAAACAAAAGATTAAAATTTAACAATTCCCTCTCAAGAAAAAAAAATCTGGAATTCTGCATATCAAATTAACCTCTAAATAGTTCTTTGGAATTAGGGGTAGGGTTTGGTCACAGCTGAGAGAATGGAAGCTATATTGTACTTTGTATTTTATATTCTGCACTTGTATTTTTATAATTTATATTTATTGTATATTTTTAACTAAAAAGGGAGAAAGCATCTTTGAAAATAAAGCAGAAATTATAAATTGGAAAAATTAGCAAAAAATAACATTACTGACAAACCTAGACAAACCCCTTAACTTCAAGAATTGATGTGACAAATTACTGGAAGGTAGATTGAGAATCAGCTTTAGCTTAATGTGCAACTGAGCTGCTAACCCTTCTCTGAGTATTTCTAAAGGAGGCTGTTGCAAGTATGGGTCTCTGGAAGAAAGATCAGTCTGGGATGGAGGAGCTGTGAGGATTTTAGGATCTAAGCTCATGTATTGAGTAGTTTAATATTTTAGTAACATACTAAAAAATACAATAAATGATGAGGTTTTTTTTTTAACTTGATTTAAAACTTTAAAACAACATGAAAAGACCAGGATGTGACCAGAGTTATGTACTTGGTTGGATGGAGTGAAGTAAGCTGTGGTCTGTGGAACTCTTGAAATATCTGATGCCCAAATAAATAAAATTTAAATTATTTTAGAGGTAACTTGGATTTTTTCCTCTTACTCTTTGTTTAGTGATTCCTTGGCAAAACCCAACAAGCACTCCCCTTCCCCCTCGCCCCTAGACATGCCTGTCCCATGCCAATACGCTTTTAGTAAAAAGTGTGTACGATAGAATGGCCTTATCAGACATTCTTGCACTGCTTTGGCACAGCTTTGACACAGCTTCCTCATGCACCTTCTATAAGTTAGGTATTTTATAGACATCTGTCTTCACTTTGTAGTGTTGATTCTTTTTTTTCCCCCACAAGTGTATACATCCATTTTGTTTAATCTTAGGTTATTCTATGGTAGACATGTGGATGTCATTGTTACAATACACAAGGTTATAATGTTTATCTAGATGATTGATTGTACTTAGGACAGAAGTTCAAGATCAACCTTTGGTTCATGTTTTTAATTTTAGTGTGGGAAACTGGTCAGAGCCATGTGGCTATGAGCTCAGTATTAAGGTCTGGCCATTGGCTTCTTTCTATATGAAGGGAATTATTTCTTGGTATACAAAATTTTCCCCCTGTGCATACACTTGAGAGACTTCTCTTTTTTCCTCCACGAAATTGGGAAGCATACATTTTTAACATTTGGAACTGCTGAATTTTGAAGTCTTAAAAGTTAATCCTCTCTTTTTTTCAGTATTTTTTCATCCTGTTTCCTCTGTCACCTTTTCTTGAAAAAAGTAACATGTTGTTTATTTCTGGTTTTTGCTATAGTTCTGGGACCGTTTGGACCCCACGATGTTTTTCCAAGATTTTAGACCCTTTCTAAGTAGCAGTCTACTGGACCAAGATAACAGAGCCAATGAGAGGAGTCACCAAACTCACACTGACTTCTGGGGACCAAGTCGGCCTCCACGGCTGTCAGTGACTCAGAGATACAGATCTCGAGGAAGTACTCGTCCAGAGAGATCCCCGGCTTTTGAAAGGTGAGTGCTAAATTGTTATTTAAATTCTTTTAAGGGTAGTTTCAGTGAAGGACATACTGACATAATCTAATTGACATAATAAGATTTTTGTACTTTGTGGACAAGATGAGAATATATACGCAGAATGAAAATGAAGCCAAATTGAATGTCTGTACTCAACTAGTACCAGTTTACCAATGATGATAAACTGAAGGATGATAAAACTAATGACATAGGTCTCTAGTTAACATTTTTATTAATATTTCAGATAAATATCTAGGTGATAGGTTTATCAAAGTTTCAGAAGATACTGAAAGAGATAGCGGATATATTGGATGACATTAGGATTCAAAAAGACCTCAATAGATTGCAGTGATGGAGTTAATATGAAATTTAATAGGAATATAGAGTCTTGTGACTGCAAAACGTTCACTCAGCAAATACTTATAGAGTGTCTTTTATGTTGGGACACTTCACTGGATACTGGGGATATGATGGTGAGCAAAACAGATAGTAGTCCTTGATCTCATGGATACCATTTAGTAGGAATGATAAACACTAAATTTTTAAGTGTTTGCCATGTGCATAGGATTGTGCTTTGTGCTTTTTTCTACTTAGCTCATTTAATCCATGTAAAATGGTAGGTGTTGTTGCTGTTCTCATTTTGTTATTGTTCAGTTGCTAAATCATGTTCAACTCTTTGCAACCCCATGAACTATAGCATGCCAGGCTTCTCTGTCCTTCACTGTCTCCTGGAGTTTGCTCAAATTCAGGTCCATTGAGTCTGTAATGATATCCAACCATCTCACTCTCTGTCGCCCCTTTCTCAGGCCCTCAGTCTTTCCCAGCATTGGGATCTTTCCCCAAGTCAGCTCTTTGTATCAGGTGGCCATGTGTTGGAGCTTCAACTTCAGCATCAGTCCTTGCAGTGGAATATTCATGGTTGATTTCCTTTAGGATTGACCGGTTTGATCTTCTTGCTGTCCCAGGGACTCTCAAGAGTCTTCTCCAACACCACAGTTCAAAAGCATCAATTCTTTGGTGCTCAGCCTTCTTTATGGTCCAGCTCTCACATCCACACATGACTACTGGAAAAACAATAGCTTTGACTATACAGATCTTTGTCACCTAAGTGATGTCTTTGCTTATTAATATGCTGTATAGGTTTGTCATAACTTTTCTTCCAGGGAGCGTCTTTTAATTTCTTGGCTGCAGTCACCATCCACAGTGATTTCAGAGCCCAAGAAAATAAAATCTGTCACTGTTCACTGTTTCCACTTTCCCCCCATCTATTTGCCATGAAGTGATGGGATCAGATACCATGATTTTAGTTTTCTGAATGTTGAATTTTAAGCCAGCTTTTTTTGGCTTAACGCCAGAAAAAGACAGTTTTTAAGCCAACTGTCCTCTTTCACCTTCATCAAGAGGTTCTTTAGTTCCTCTTCATTTTCTGCCATAAGGTGGTATCATCTGCATATCTGAGTTTGTTGATATTTCTCCCAGCAATCTTGATTCTAGCTTGTGATTCATCCAGCTCAGTATTTTGCGTAATGTACTCTGCATGTAAGTTAAATAAGCATGATAACAATACACAGCCTTGATGTACTCCTTTCCCAATTTTTGAACCAATTTGTTGTTCCATGTCTGGTTCTAACTGTTACTTCTTGACCTGCATACAGGTTTCTCAGGAAATATGTAAGATGGTGTGGTATTCCAGTCTATTTAAGAATTTTCCAGTTTGTTGTGATCCATTCAATCAAAGGCTTTCGCATAGTCAGTGAAGCAGAAGTAGATGTTTTTCTGAAATTCTCTTGCTGGAGTATAAAATTCTAAGAGAGAAAGAGCTGGGTCAAAGATATGACCATTTGAAAATTGATACTGTCCAATTGCCCTTCTGAAAGGCTATAGCATTATATTCTCACCAGTAGTATTTGAAATGTACGGAACATCCTTATCAAACTGTTATCAGTCTTTTATCTTTCATGATCTGATAGACAAAAATATGCTAGTAATATGCTAAATATTACTTTTTAATGTCTCTTTAATTTTTCATTTGATTAAGTTTATTTTCATATAATTATTAGGCATTTTTTCTTTTATGAATTGTTTATTAATATCCTTTGGTTTTCCTATTACAGAATTAAAAAATTGTTTTATAGGAGTTCTCTCTATGTAGCAAAGATCTTAATCTTTTATATATTGTTTATATATTACATATTTTAGATTTCATACCATACTTAGAAAGTCTCTCTCCTTATTTCATGATTTTAAAATATACCCATATTTTCTCCCAATATTTTCTTATCTAGTGCTTTTTAGTTATAATGGTCAGAACTCTCTTGTTAAAAGCAATAGAAATTCAATTTAATATAACTTGAGAAAATTAGAATGTGTTGGTTCATATAACTCAAGTGGTTCTTGGCCATATCAGACCCAACATCTCTTCTTTTTTAGCAAATATGATATCATTTCTTATTATCCTGATTTGGAATTTATTCATAATAAAACCTATAAAATATAATTAAAACATCTATGCCTATATTATTATTCTCCAACTAATATAGAAGAGAACTAAATACATAAAAAATATGTTTTTAAATTTATAAATACTTGGCTATGACTGATTTGGGAGACTGTGAAATACCAGATGCTTGCTTCTGCGTGGAGAATCACTAAGAAAGTGATAGTGCCTTTCTGTCTGGCAGCAGCCATTAGGTAAGCCAAGATGGGTACTTGTATCGGTACAAGTATTAATACATCCAGGAGCTATAGAGGAGGAAGCAGTTGACCTAATGCACTTTCTTTTCAGGGTACAGTACTGCCAGCTCTCAGAGCTCTGTAAGACTGCCTGCCCCACTTGGCTTGATAAAGTGCACAGACTGGGATACAGGGCCAAGTGAGATTATGTTGTATATTAGATTTGTGTGTATTTTAGTGGCTGTAAATGCACATTTCCTAAGGATGCATCCTGTGGCAGGCCTGTCCATCAGGATGTTAAGCAGTGAAAATTTGCTGAAAGCCTTCAGTCTATTGCTGAGGAGAAAGCTAGATGCCATTTTGGGGCTCTGAGAGTCACCACATGCAAAAGAATGAAACTGCCTTATACCATCCACAGAAATTAACTCAAGATAGAGTAAGGACTTGTACATAAGACCTGAAACCATAAAATCCCTATGAGGTAACATAGGCAGCAAGCTCCTTGACATTGATCTTGGTGATGATATTTTGGATCTGACTCCAAAAGCAAAAATGAACAGTGGGACTACATTGAAGGATAAAAAGCTTCTGCATGGCAAAGGAAATCATCAACAAAATGAAAGGCAAACAGCCTAACAATCTGTTTAAAAAATGGGCAGAATATCTGAATAGACATTTTTCCAAAGAAGACATACAAATGGCCAGAAAGGACATGAAAGAATGCCAAGCATCACTAATCATCAGAGGAATAAAAATCAAAACTGCAATGAAATATCACCTTACACCTGTTAGAATGGCTGTTATCAAAAATACAAGAAATAATAAGTGTTGATGAGGTTGTGGAGAAAAGGGAACAAACCCCTTTACACTTGGTAGGAATGTAAATTGGTGTAGCCACTGTGGGAAACAATATGGAGGTTTCTCAAAAAAAATTAAAAATGGGACTACCTTATGATCCAGCAACTCCATTCCTGGGTATTTATCTGAAGGAAACAAAAACACAAATATGAAAAGATAAATGGCATCCCATGTTTGTTGCAGCATTGTTTTCCATAGCCAAGACATGGAAACAACCTAAGGAGCCATTGATGGATGAATAGATTAAAAAAAAATTGTGATACACATATATATGTGTGTGTATGTTATTCAGCCATGAAAAAGGATGAAATTTTGCCATTTGCAACAACATGGATGGACCTTGAAGGCATTATGCTGCATGAAATAAATCAGACAAAGAAAGACAAATACTGTATGATCTTATAGTTGGAATCTTAAAAAAAAAAAAATTCATTAATCAGGTTCATAGATACAGAGAACAGATTGGTGGTTGCCAGAGGGATTTTAGGGTGGGAGGTGTGTGAAATGGGTGAAGGGTATCAGAAAGGACAGATTTCCAGTTATATTATGAATAAGTCATGGGATTATAATGTACAATATGGCTGCTATAGTTAATAATGTTATTGCATATTTGAAAATTGCTGAGAGAGTAGGTCTTAAAAGTTCTCATGTTAAAAAAAAATTTAAACTGTATGGTGACGAATATTAACTAGACTTACGTGATAATCATTTCACAAATACATACAAATATCAGATTTAAAAGCTCTTTAATTTGTTAAAACATTTTCTGCAGATTGCTTCATGAATGCATTGGGAAATTATGAAAATTAAAGTGCAGTAATGTTAGAAGACTTAAGTGATAGTGTATTTAATAAGATAAACAGTTTTATCTTTTACACCCCTTTATTTATTTATTTTAAAATATATTTTCATGGAAATAGTTCTAAGGAGTAGGCCAGGAAATGGGGCCTGGGGGCGACATTAACATCATCCATACACTATTTAACATGAATCAAAGCCTGACTGACAGCTTAATCCTGAGACTGTAAAGAATTAAAAATCATGTGGAAGCTGCTCATCCCTGGCTTTATAAGCACTTTCATCTTTGCTTTATCTTATTAGGGAGTTATATGTCAGTGTTTAAAATGCTGTGTGGTATGAGAGGTGTGAGATAGTCTGCAAAAGAGGGGTGTAGAAACTACCCCTGTAGATTTGTTGGTGCATATGATGAAACCTACAGCTTTATTGAGGTGATGCAGTGCTCTGCTGGTTTATTCTCAAGTAACTGTTTTATAGTTTGGCAAGGACAAACTTTCAAATTATATTTTGATGAGAAATGTGTAGAGTGGGAAGAGGGATCTCCTAACCTTTTTCCAGGATTATATGTAGAAAAATAATGAAAGTTGACCAGTACCCCTATTTTTAGGTTTAATCCAGCATCCCATTTATATAACTGCTGCTTCTGAAAGAAAAGTTTAAAAGGCCACCATTTTTAGGAGAATTAAATAGAACTGTTGCAGGAGGGTTCTCTTACAAATGAATCAAATCCTAGTTAACCTGGTTAGCTCAGTTGACCTCAGACTTCACAATGCCTTTGAATTTCACATAAAAGATGAAGGCTTCTCATTGAATTCCATGTCTCCATGGGGTCTATGGAATCCTGAATTATATGCAAAGTAGTCAGTAGTGGTATTCCCAATGGTATGTATTGAAACTGTTGGAAATTGAATATTAGGTAAATGAGGTCCACCTTTGTTTAAAAGTATATCATTGCTCAGTTCAGTTATCAATATAAGTTCTTATTTGCAATCTTACATTACCTTTTCTGTAGCTATTTTTCTCATCCCTGCCCTGAAAATCTTTACCATTCCATAAACTTGCCACAGGCCATCAATTGTGTCCTTAAAAGCGTACCACCAGGAGTTCCATGGTGGTCTGATGGTTAGGATTCCGGGCTTTCACTGCTGTGGCCTGGGTTCCATCCTTGGTCAGTGAACTGATATCCCACAAGCCACATCTGTGGCCAAAAAAAAAAAAAAAGCATATCACCATCTTCTGTTGAATTTATTCTGTTTGCATTATGTCTTCCAGTAGAGCAGGCATCTCTTTGCTAGGGTAAATCTGAGCATGTTGGAAATATAGAAGAGAATTGTCCCAGTTCTTTCCAGTTCTGGATGTATAGAATTAATAGGTAGTTTGATTTCACGGAGAAGGCAATGGCATCCAACTCCAGTACTCTTGCCTGGAAAATCCTATGGACAGAGGAGCCTGGTAGGCTGCAGTCCATGGGGTAGCGAAGAGTCGGACACGACTGAGTGATTTCACTTTAACTTTTCACTTTCATGCATTGGAGAAGGAAATGGCAACCCACTCCAGTGTTCTTGCCTGGAGAATCCCAGGGATGGGGGAGCCTGGTGGGCTGCCGTCTGTGGGGTCGCACAGAGTTGGACACGACTGAAGCGACTTAGCAGCAGCAGCAGCAGTTTGATTTCAAAATCTAAGTGCTGATTTTCTTGAGACAATTTTTCTTCTGTTTTGTTCCAGAGTCTCAAAAGGCTCAGTTAAGTGATTTCCAGAAAACATGTTGCAGGCTCATCAAAGCTCTTGAGACGTTGGATTCCTTTGCACTAAAAAGAAACCTTAAACTGTATATTCTGATTATGTGTATGGATTTTTCAACTAAAGAATAAATGTCTGTAATTTTTTTTAATTAATATGATAGGCAGATGGTATGAGAGTGTAATATCTACCGTCTCTGTCTACCACAAGCAGCATTGCTAGAGTTGTGTGCATCTGTATGTGCTCAGTCATGTCCGACTCTTTGCGACTTCCTGGACTATGGCCTGCCAGACTCTTCTGTCCATGGAATTTCCCAGGCAAGAATACTGGAGTGGGTTGCCATTTCCTACTCCAGGAGATCTTCCCCAACCAGGGATCGAACCTGTGATTGCCGGTGTTAAGATTTTCCAAAGTGGTGAAGACTTCCTGGGAAAGTGCTGGGGGCGGGAATGTATAATTTTCCCTTGATTTTCACAGTAGATGTGTTACTAGAAAATTCAGTTAATTCTAAACAGACATGCCCCAAATGAATGTCCAGGCAGGATGTTCACAAATTACACATGTTGGAAGACAGTTCCGTGTTGATCCTGGCTGACTTCCCATTTCTTGGCAGGATGACTAGTACTGCTCCTTCCTATCTATTGAGTATGAATGGTACTACCCCATTTATTGAATCTAGCAAAACCATCTCTTTGGATTTCTCAGTTGCTCTGTGGGGACAGTATTGACCACTGATGTAAATTAGATGTTCTTAGATGGAACTAAGTGGTTGGTCAGTATGTTATCATCATCTGTCTGTCTCTGTCCTCTCTTTGTTGGCATCATTATTAGATAGCTCTCCTATGTAAAATGAAAGCTAATGGTAGTTCCAAGTTTATAAGAACATTAGAGCATTCATCCCAGTGGATATGTGCCTCTATCCACTTCCAGGGAGGATTTCTGTGTTTTGTGCACACACTTCTGGAACTGAGTGGTATAATTCTTGTGCATTTTTTGAGTTAATATGTCCCCTCCAAATATGAGTATATAATTATTTCTCATTATCATTTATTGAATAATCCATCTGACTTGAAATGTTACCTTTGTTATGTATACAGTTTCATATTCATCTCTGGATTTTGTATTATGATCTGATATTTTTTTATATGCTCCGATGCCTATGTCTTCCTGATTTACTTTCTATAATTTTGTAGTATGATTTGATACCTAGTAGTGAATGTCTATTTCATTATTATTCCTTTTGAAAAACTGCTGAATGCTTCTCTTGCATTTACTCTTTCAAATGAATTTTAAATGTAATTTGTCAATCTCTGACCTCTCTTATCCTGTTGGAATTTTGACTGGAATTTCATTTATTTGGGGACAGTTGGTACTTTTTATAATATTGAAACTTCTCATCTGGACTTGCAGCTCATGTCTCAATTTGTATAGTTCTTTTTTGATGTATTCAGTAAAATTTTATAGTTTCACTTAATTTTTAAACTGATTGTTAGATAGATTGCTACCCAACACCTTGCTCCTTAATTTAGTTGTCTTATTAGCTCTAATAGTTATTCATTTTGTTTTCTAAATTTTCTAGATTAACAGGTGTATCATTTACAAATATTGATTGTATTTTTTCCCTGTGTTTATGCCTCATTATTTTTCTTATCTGTAACACTGACTTATTATCAAAACAGTTACCTAATAGTTATTTTTGTCTTCTTCCTGACTTCAGTAAGAGTGAATTAGTGTTTCTTTATTAAGCATATTTGCTTTTGGTTCCTAATATGTGCACTATCACATTTATTTTATTCCTGATTTTTTATGGGCTTTTAACTGAGGATGGCGAGTGATTTTATCAAATGCTCTTTGCAGTCCTGTGAAGATTGCCCTTATAGTTTTTCTCCTTTAAACAATTAGTGCATTTTATTAACTAATAGATTTTCTAACATTCAGTGAACACTATGAATTCATCAGATTTTAATTAAAAACTACTTTGACAAAGAAGCATTGATCTTTTAATGAATTGTTGGAGTTGATTTCTTCCTAATCTTTTTTAGGATTTTTGCATCAATTCATACGGAAGCTGGTAATTTTCTTGTATAATCTTTATCAGGCTTTGGTATCAGGGTTATTTTAGTTTGGTAGAATAAACTGGGAAATCTTGCTTTGTGTTTATGGTTGAGAATAGTTTAAATCAGGAATTATCTATTTTTTAAAGGTTTGATAAAAGTTACCTGTAATTTTTATCTGAGCCTAGCATCTTTGGGAGACCAGATCTGTTACAACCTTTTCAGTTACTTCTGGGATCAGTGGCTTAGGGTGACATTTTATTCATTTTTGTATTCCCAGCTTCTAGTTAGTGTCTGTTTTATAGTGAATACTGTATATATTTGTGTTGAATGAATCTTCTGGAGAAAGAAATGGTAACCCACTCCAACATTCTTTCCTGGGAAATCCCATGGACAGAGGAGCCTGGCAGACTCCAGTCTATAAATTCACAAAGTCAGACACCACTGAGCACAAACACACAATACACACACTATATATTTGTGTTGAATGAATGAATAATTGTAATTATGTTTCTAAGAGGTATATGGAACATATGAATTAGTAGTAATAATAGCTAAGAGTTTGTGCCAGATAGTAGTTTGATTTACAATTGCTTTACAATTATTTGTTTAATCTTCATTATAACTCTGGATAAGTTACTATGAATATTCCATTTTACAGTAGAAATTGAGGCACAGAGAGGTTAGGTAAATTGCCTGAAGATATGAAGCCAGTTAAATATTGGAGCCAGGATATGGCAAAAATGATGATATTTGTAGTTGGTGGGATTATGAATGTTTCAAAATACTTAAAGAAATTTTAATAGTGTTTTATAGTCTTCACAATTAGGGGGGAAAAAAAAAGAATTAAGCATTTGCCTAACTTTGTCAAAAATTTTCCTTCTAAGGGACACATATCAGTGTATCAGTAAGTAAAACTTAGGGAGTTTTATGTTCAATTTATTTTTTCTTTTCATTCATGTAAGAGTAAATGGAACACATCTTTGGGGCGTATTGCTCTGCCTTCTTAGCAGGTCAACCCAGATTGTTCCACATGATTGTTATTACTTTACAGTAGTTATCATTACAATGTTACCCAGTGTTTTGAAAGTACTATACAATTTCATATTTTATAAGTTTTTTATTGATTAAATTTTGGCTTGGCTTCTTCCTGATAACAGTTTGTCCTGTTGATTTGAGAAGTAGTATAACTTTTTATCCTGCTTATCAAGTTTTCCAGAGAAGGTAATGGCAACCCACTCCGGTACTCTTACCTGGAAAATCCCATGGACAGAGGAGCCTGGTAGGCTGCAGTCCATGGGGTCACTTAAGAGTTGGACACGACTAAGCGACTTCACTTTCACTTTTCACTTCCATGCATTGGAGAAGGAAATGGCAACCCACTCCAGTGTTCTTGCCTTGAGAATCCCAGGGACGGGGGGGCCTGGTGGGCTGTCATCTATGGGGTCGCACAGAGTTAGACACGACTGAAGCGACTTAGCAGCAGCAGCAGCAGCAGGTTTTCAACCTAAAATATGTTCTCCTAAAGTTAACCCTCGGAGAAGGCAATGGCACCCCACTCCAGTACTCTTGCCTGGAAAATCCCATGGACGGAGGCTCCTGGTGGGCTGCCGTCTATGGGGTCGCACAGAGTCAGACATGACTGAAGCAACTTAGCAGCAGCAGCAGAAGGTAACCCTAGATTATGGGACCATTGTTTACTGACCACTACTCACAACTCAAATTTTGAGAATTGACTTTTTTTGTTATTTAAAAATAGTAGGTTTACTTTGTCTTGTTTTTGGCTTGGATTGGAAAAACAGCATTACCCAGAAATTAGCCACAGTTGTTTCTTGGTACGTAATCATGTAGACCTTTTACATACATATATATGAGATACCTACATCTATAGAGTTGAAAAGAAATCATACTATACCTGTTTTATAATCTCTTTTTTTTAATCTTCATAGATTGAGTATATCTTTCAATGACTATCTGATTGGGCCCCATCTTGAGGTCTCTTAAGTCATGCAGTAAGCATTTATGTATTACTGCCAAGTGCTATTCAGGATGTTGGGCATACATTAGTGAACAAAACAGTAAAAAGAAAAGAAAAAAAAAGATTGCCCTTGTGGAATTTAAATACTAATGGGGGATGACAGACAAGCAAAATAAACCTAATCAATAGAGTGTTAAACAGCAGTAAATGATATAGAAAAAAAAAGGGAGGAGGGAGTTTGGGAGTGTGGGAGAAGTGAAGCTTCAAAAAGTGTAGTCAGCAAAGGCCTTATTGAGAAGATATTTGAATAGACATAAAAGTAGTGAGGGAATGAGCCAGGAATGTGCCAACAAGGAGAGTCTAATGTAAAGAGAGCAGAATGGGTGAGGGAAATAGTAGGAGATGAGGTCACAGAGAACTTGTTGGGGCCGGAGATCAGGAGGTGAGTCTGAGATCATGTAGAGACTGGTAGGCTATTATAAAGGCTTTTATTCTGAGTGCAGTGGAGGTCCAGTAGGAATTTTAGGGTAGAGGAATGACATGGTCTAACTTACACCTTTAAATGATCATTGTAACTGCTGTGTTGATAATAGAATGGCGAGTGATATGTGTGTGTACGAAGGGCACGGGGGCAAAGACAGAAGCAGAGAAACCAGTTAGGGGGCTGTTGCATTAGAGATGCCAGTGGCTTGGATGAGGGTTAGTTTAAAAAAAAAAAAAAGTTGGATTCTAGGTAAAGATTGACAATGGGCATGATCGGATTTGCTGGCAGATTGGGTATGAGGTGTAACAGAACGATTAAGGATGACAAAGATTTTTGTCTGAACAACTAGAAAAATGGAGCCACCATCAGCTAAAATGGGGAATGCTCGAAGGGATAGGTTTGGGGGAGAAGATCTAAGAGTTCACTTTTGGACTTAATAAGTTTGAGGTGCTTACTACACATTCAAGTGATGATGTTGAGTAGGGAGAGGTCTTGGCTGGAGATAAAACCTGGAAGTTGTTGCCTATATATGGTACTTAAATATAAAACTGGATGAAATTGCCAAAAGAGTCAAGATAGAAAATAGAAGAGCTCAGGGAATTGAGCTCAAAGCCCTCCTTGATTAGAAGTTTGTAAGGTAGGAAGAATAAGTAGAGAAGACTGAGAAGGGAGCTAGGAGGAAAACCTAGAGAGAATACAGCTCTGGAGACTGACTACTCTTGGGTTTAGCATGTATCTTCCCTTCCAGACCCTGTGGATTTATTTCTCTCTTCTGTGCGTTGCTAAAATTAAATACGTAAACCTCTTCCCCCACTCCTTTTAGCTCCTATTACTTTAACAAGAAAGTGTTTGTTTAAAAAAAGTTCACTGTAAGTACTGTGTATGTATTATTGAAGATAATTTCCTGACGTCAGCTCATACACTTACTGGGGTCACCTTGAGCTGCTGAGATGGAACCTGCATCTCACTTCCGGAGAGTGAGCTGCCGATAAAGGCGAAATCAGCAGCTGATCCCCTGAGGTATCCCTGGCAATTCCAAGTATTTATATAGGGTCTGCTTTAGAGCCTCAGGGAACTAGAGTCTTTCTGTCTTTCTCTCAAACTTGATTATTACCACTTACTTATTGGTTAGTTCAAGTATGTGATTAACTGTTCTAGTTAGTCATCCCTCAGTATCTGTTAGAGGGATTGGTTCCAGGACACCCTGCGCCCCCCGGTGGTACCCAACTCTGAGAATTTGCATCTCTGATATAAAACTATTTGCAAACATCCTTCTGTATACTTTAAGTCATCTTTAGGTTACTGTAACACTTAATACAATGCTATGTAAATAGCAACACTTTAAACAATGTAAATGCTATATAAATAGTTGGTGGTGAACTGCAAATTCAAGTTTTGCTTTTTGGAGCTTTCTTGAGTTTCCCCCCTCCCCTCATAGTTTGCAGATGCAGAACCTGTGGGTACAGAAGGCCAACTGTACAGCTCCCCAATTTTCATTACACTTTGCTTTATTGCTCTTAGCAGATAGTGCGTTTTTTACGAATTGAAGGTTTGTGGCAACCCTGTATCCAACAAATCTGTCCGTGCCATTTTTTTCAACTGCATTTGCTCACTTCACGTCTTTGTGTCACATTTTCATAATTCTCATAATATTTTAAACTTTTTCATTATTGTATTTGCTGTGGTGAGCTTTGATCAGTGGTCTTTGGTGTTACTACTAACTTGCTGAAGGTTCAGATGATGGGTAGCATTTTTAAATAATAAAATATTTTAAAATTAAGGTATGTACATTGTTTTAGACATAATGTTATCACACAGTTAGTAGACAACAGTAAAGTGTAAACATAACTTTTATATGCACTGGGAAACCAAAAAATTCATAAGAGTGATTTTATTGCAACATTTGCTTCATTGCAGTGGTCTGGAACCACATCTGTGATATTGCTGAGATATGCCTTTACTAGCAGGCGAGGATATACTAGTCATTTGTTGCTGGGTAAACAGATTATACCAGAATTTAGCAATTTATGATAGAGTTATTGCTCAGTCGTGTCCAACTCTGCAAACCCATGGACTATAAAATCCATAGAATTCTCCAGGCCAGAATACTAGAGTGGGTAGCCTCTCCCTTCTCCAGGGGATCTTCCCAACCCAGGGATCCAACCCAGGTCTTCCGCATTGTGGGTGGATTCTTCATCAGCTGAGCCACAAGGGAAGCCCAAGAATATTGGAGTGGGTAGCCTATCCCTTCTGCAGTGGATCTTCCTGACCCAGGAATCGAACCAGGGTCTCCTGCATTGCAGGGGAATTCTTTACCAACTGAGCTATCAGGGAACTTTTAACAACAGACATTTATCATCTCACAGTTTCTGAGGGACAGGAATTTGGGAGCAAATTAGCTAGGTGTTTTTGGTAAAGTTTTTCATGATGTTGTAATCAAAATGTCTGCAGTGGCAGCAGTAATCTGAATACTTACCTGGGATTGGTAAGATCCACTTCAAGATGGGTGAACTAACATTACTGTTGGCAGGAGGCCTCAATTCCTCACTGTGTAGACGTCTCCATAGGACTCTTTGGTGTCTTCATGACTTGGCAGCTGGCTTCCCCTAGAGTAAGTGATTCAAGAGAGAAGAAGGAAGATGGGAAAACCATAATGCTTTTATATCCTGATCTTAAAAGACAAACACTGTCACTTCAGCTATATTTTATCTGTAAGAAGTGAGTCACCAAGTCTAGCCCACATTCATGAGGAAGAATATTAAAGAATTTGTGTACATGTTTTTATTTACAAAATTAAAAAAAAATTTCTTTTTCCTTAATTTTTTGGCCATGCTGCACGGCATGTGGGGGTCTTAGTTTTCTGACCAGGGATCGAATCTGTGCTCCCTGCAGTGCAAGCAGAGTCTTAACCACTGGACTGCCAGAGAAGCCCCGGACATATTTTTTTAAAACTACCACAATTTAACCTTTGGCCAGAAATTTCTCCCATGTGAGAAATATACTCACCTCCTCCCAAGACCCACCAGAAGCCTTGTCCCTTTATAGCATTAACTTGAAATCCAGGTGTCATTTACTTAGGTCTGAGTATGGATGAGCCTCTTTGGATATAGACAGAATTCCTTTTGATGTGGAGATCTAGAAAACAAAGACACAAGTTTTTTACCCCTCACATATACAACATATAGTGATGGGAGAAGCATATAATAAATAGGTATAGAGATTTCTGTTTAGAAAGGGAGAAGATGTAAGGCACACAGAAGTTACTGATTCATAGCAATTTTGATGTTTGTCTGGATAAATGTTGGACGGTCCTTGATTGGGACTTCGTTCTACTTCTGCCCAGGAATGCTTCTCTGTGGCTCTTGTTTCCTCCTTCCTGGCTCTTGATTCCACCCAATGAGTCATTGTTTTCCGTGAAAAGTAGTCCAAATTTGCAGCTCCATAGTTTTCTTAGCGTGCATCTTACCAATAGAATTTTGAGGGCCTTAAAGATCTCTTTTCGTTTTGTACTGCCTCTGTACTTTTCAATTTAAGCTGGTAGTGTTTCTTTTGAAAACTTTGAGTCTCCTGTGAGTATTAGTAAAGTTCATGCCGTTAACAAGAGCTACACTCACAAGTCTTTTTTAGATACTCTTTTTTACCATGAACTTCTGCTGGGATTGCTGAAGGACAATACTTGTTGTGGGTAGAACTGTATACTCTACCAATGTTCAAGTCCTAACTTCCTGACTTAGCTGTGAATATGATCTTATTTGGAAATAAGGTCTTTTATGTGTGTGTGTGCTCAGATGCTTCAGTTATGTCTGACTCTTTGCAACTCTGTGGATTGTAGCCTGCCAGGCTCTTCTGTCCTTGGAATTCTCTAGGCAAGAATACTGGGTTGCCGTGCCCTCCTCCAGGGGAGTCTTTCCAACCCAAGGATCAAACCCACGTCTGTTATGTCTCCTGCATTGACAGGTGGATTCTTTACCACTGAGTCACCAGGGAAGCCCCTGACAGCATCTTGATTTCAGATTTCTGACTCCAAAATTATGAGAGAACAAACTCCTGTTGGTTTTAGCTACCCAGTTTGCGGGAATATGTTATGGCAGCCCCAGAAAACTATTAATAATACAACGTCCACAGTTGTTTAATTGAATAGTTCTCTAGGCACTATCTTTCTGAGGTCTTCACAAAGAATTTTTATAGCCATATTCTTGGCTTCTTTAACTGTTTTCTTCTGGCAAGGCCCATGATTTGATCTTTGCTTGAAAACCATTTCTTTCTTTCTTTTTTTTAAAAGCCATTTCTTAATTTTAGTATCATTTGCCATCTGGAGAGT